>NW_027529433.1:3999688-4053278 GCF_008692635.1 Crocuta crocuta
TTTCTAAAGCCTTTCTTTAAATGTAAGCTGATTCAGACTTAAGTCACTTTAGAGTAGCTGTCAGAGCAATTGTGGCATCCTGACAACAGTGGTATGTCTCTTCAGGGTTTGGAAAGGAGCTCTTTGAGTCTGATCTTGACCGAATTATGGAACATGTGGAAGCTGCCATGGAAATGGTTCCAGTCTTGAAAAAGGCTGATATCATCAATATTGTCAATGGTCCTATCACCTATTCTCCTGACATCCTGCCTATGGTGGGGCCCCATCAGGGAGTCAGAAACTACTGGGTGGCTATAGGCTTTGGGTGAGTATCTCTTATTTTATTTTATTTTATTTTATTTTATTTTATTTTATTTTATATTTTATTTTATTTTATTTTGTTTTGTTTATTTTCGAGAGCGAGAGCATGAATGGGGAAGAGGGGTAGAGGGAGAGAGAAAGATAATCCCAAGTGAGGCTCGATCCCATGATCCTGGGATCATGACCTGAGCCAAAATCAAGAGTAGGATGCTCATCTGACTGAGCCACCCAGGCACCCTGAGTATCTCCATTTAATTCAACATTTATTATAGAGTCAGGTATCTTTTTTAATAGTCAAGTATCATAGATAAGTCTTGTCTCATAATCTTAGGCCAAAATGGAAAATGGGGGAAGGACAGAGAGTTTTCTTCCTTTAATGACCATTGAGATATGAGGAATAAAATATTTCAATCTTGGGCGCCCTGGGTGGCTCTGTCCGCTAAGCGTCTGACTTCAGCTCAGGTATCTCAAAGTTGGTGGGTTCGAGCCTCGCGTCGGGCTCTGTGCTGACAGCTCAGAGCCAGGAGCCTGCTTCAGATTCTGAGGCCTCCCTCTCTCTCTGCCCTAACCCCACTCACTCTCTGTCTCTCTCGCTCTCTCTCAAAAATAATAAATAAACATTATAAATTTTTTAAAAATCACTTTTAAAATCCTGACTGTACAATGGTTTAATCACTTGTATGGATTTTAAAGATGATCACATAGAAGGGCAGTGATTTCCTGGAAACTTCTCTTTGCATATTTCCTGCCATTTCCATTATTCCTGTCTCTTTTCATGCTGTTATGTTCATATTGGTCAATTTGCCCCAATTTTACAAGGCTGTTTTCATAACACAATGTGACAAACATAATACAGAATATCAAATGAATACGTATCTGATGCTTTTTTCACCATAATTCATGTTTATCCAACATAATTTGCTTCTTTATGATTCCTCAGGAGCTTACTATTTACGATTCCATTACCCATTTGATGCTTCATCTCTAATATTTGTCCCATTAATTTGTTGAATATTAATGTCAAGCCTACTTTACTAACATATCACAGCTTCTAATATTCTATTTTTCTTCCCCATTTTATTTCATTTTATTTGGCCATGTATTCAACTAATATCTCATGTTTGCCAGCTCTGTAGCAGGTCTCTTTGCTAGACACTGGGCAACAGCTGAGAACAAGGCAGCGAGGTCCAGCCAGAAGCACGGGGATGCTTGGGGTGCTGTCCCGCCAGCACAGTAGAGAAGCTGTGGTCTGAACTGCAGGAGCAGCAGCATGGACTGAGAGATAGGAGCTAAAATTATTTAGACTTGATGATTGATTGCATTAGGTCTTGAGGAAGAGAAAAAAAATGGCAAACTCTGGCAAACTTTCTAACCTGACCCCTGGTTGGATGCTGGGGCCATGGGGAGAGAGAACCAAGAAAAGAATTAGTTTCATTTATAAAAAGGTTGGGTTTGAAGTGTTAAGTTGATATCAGTGGGACATCTAGAAGGAGAAAACCAGATGGAGACCTAGGACCTGGAAGGTATAAAGTAACTGAGGGTTTGAGTAATTACCAGCAGCATCTGCATGCAGGCGTGTGTGTATGTGTGTGTGTGTGTGTGTGTGTGTGTGTAGGAGTGTTTCTCATGTACGTTACCTGAATATCTTTGGAGGAATGCATATTCATCTCCTTTGCCCATTAAAAAAAGATTTGGTTATTTGTCTTCCTGTTGTTGAGTTGTAGGAGTTCTTTATATATTCTAGATACAAGACCTTTATCAGATACATGATGTGCCTTTTTTTCTTCCATTCTGTGGGCTGTCTTTTCACTTTCTTAATGGTGTCCATTGAAGCAGGAAGGTTTTTAATTTTGATGAAGTCCACAATGTGTATCATTTCTTTTTTTAGCAGGTAGTCCTGGTGCCATATATAAGAAACCATTTTCTAGTCCAAGTTCATAAAGATTCATACCTATGTTTTCTTCTAAGAGTTTTATAGTTTTAATTCTTTCACTTAAATCTTTGATCAATTTTGAGTTAATGTTTGTATATGATGTGAGGTAGGGGGTCCAACTTCATTCTTTTATGCATAGCCAGTTGTCCCAGCACTGTTTGTTGAAAAGACTGTTCTTTCCTCACTGAATTATGTTGGCTTCTGTGATATCTTTTTTCTGACACCACTTCTGACACCCGCATTCAATTTTTCTTTCTTTCTTTTTTTAAAAAATGTTTTTAGTTATTTCTGAGAGAGAGAGAGAGACAGCATGAGCAGGGGAGGGTCAGAGAGAGAGGGAGACACAGAATCTGAAACATGCTCCAAGCTCTGAGCTGGCTTTCAGCACAAAGCCCAATGCGGGGCTCGAACCCACTGACCATGAGATCATGACCTGAGCCAAAGCCAGACGCCCAACTGACTGAGCCACCCAGGTGCCCTACTCTCTCAATTTTTCAATTTTCTAGTTCTCTGACACCAACTGGGTGTCCAACAATTCAATTCAATTCTGATCTTAACTTCCAGAATTACTGGTTAAGGACTGAGTCCTACAAAACTGCTTCCACTTCAGATACCAGTTGCAAATTCTAGGGATCACCTGTACTTCTGACTGGCTGTAAATCTGGGAGTTCCTACAACGTCCTTTTCAGGCTTGATAATTCACTAGGATGAGTCACAGAAATCAGGAAAATACTTTCTTTTACGCATTTATTATGAAGGATACAACTGAGGAACAGCCAAATGAAAGAGATGCACAGGTTGAGGTGTGAAGGGGAGGAGTGTGGCACACTGCTTTCATGCCTTCTCTGACACACCACCTTCCTAGCACATCAGTGGGTCTACGAACCTGCAAGCTCTTTGAACTCTGTCATTTAGGGGTTTTTATGGAGGTTTAATTACACATGCATAATTGATTAAATCATCGACAATTGATGATTGAATTTCTTGTGACTAGCTGCTATTTAACACCCCCTGGTATCCCTCACTCCACCTTGAGTCATCTCATTAGCATACAAAGACTATAAATTCCAGAGGTTTTAGGAGCTCTGTGCCAGGAACTGGGGACAAAGACCAAAGATTTATTTTTTATAATACCACAACATCCTTGTCAAAAGTCAATTCACCTTATATGTATGAGTTTATTTCTTGACTCCTAATTCTATTCCTATGATCTATAGGTCTATCTTCAGGCTAGTACCACATTTTTCAGTGTTTATTTATTTATTTTGAGAGAGAGAGCACGTGCGTACATGTGAGCAGAGGAAGGGCAGAGAGAGAGTGGGAGAGAGAAAAACCCAAGCAGGCTCTGCATCAACACAGAGCCCCATGCAGGGCTCAGTCTCACGAACCATAAGATCACCACCTGAGCCAAAATCAAGAGTCAGATGCTTAACCTACTGAGCCACCCTGGTGTCCCCACACTGTTTAGATTACTATTGTTTTGTAGTAAGTTATGAACTTGGTAAGTGCAAATCTTTGGGGTTTTTTCAGGTTTGTTTTGGCTACCTTGGGTCCCTTAAATTTTCATGCAATTTTTAGGACCAGTTTGTCAATTTCTGCAAAGAAGCCACCTAGGATTTTGATAGGTATTGCATTAAATCTGTAGATCAATTTAGAGAGTATTGTCATAACAATATTAAGTCCAATTCATGGACATAGGGTGCGTTTCCATTTATTTTGGTCTTTCAAAATTTCTTTCAACAAGGGTTTGTAGTTTTCAGAGTACAAGTTTTCCACTACTTTTGCTAAATGAATTCCTAAGTCTTTATTATTTTTGATTCTGCAATTGACTGAATCATAGAATTATTGATTTAGTCAACAAATATATGTGGATCATTGACCATGAGCCATGCTCTAAACAAGCAGATAGTATCCCTGATCTTATTATAATTATACTTTAATGGAGCATCTGTTACTACTTGCCAAGGAAATTAGGAAGTTGATTTCTTCAGAACACCAGTTACTTATTACCTAGAAACTATATGTACTTGCATGGGGCTGATGTTGCATTCCTGCTCTGATTGTTCTGGGCAATTTTCCCAGGTTTTAGATGTTGGGAGATGGATAGGGAAGACTACAGGTGGGGGGCAGGCATAGTGCCTCAGACTCTGACAGATGTGGTCTGAACAAACAAAGGACTTGTTGCTATCTAAAATTTGAGATTGCTAAGATGTTTCTTACATAAAACAGAATGCTCACATTGGCTGCCCCTCCTGGCTTACATCAGTGATCTGTTCCCTGGTTCTGGAGGCCAGTGGTTTCCATATCTGACTGAGCAGCAGAGTCACATGCCCGTGTTAAAGAACCTCAACCTTGTGATCAGTCACTTGCGTATGTTCCATCCTCCTTTACATCGTATCTGTGTAATTCCTGTTTGTCAGGAGAACCCGTGAGGTTGTGTTGAATTAGAAACCTATATGCAAATGGATTCCTGGACACTATAGATTCTGATTCAGTGGTCTGGGGAGGGACCCAGGGATTTGCATTTCGATGTTGACTGTTATTCCAGTACAACTAGTGCAGAGACTTTGGGGAACTTGCAAACTATCTACATATATGCCAGTGCTCATTTACCTTACTCACAGATCACCTTCAGTCGAAACTCCTTTACTTTTGTTTTGTCACAATTCTAACAAGGTTTTTTGCTTCTAGGTGACACTATGCCCCCTAAAATGTTTAATGGGTTGCTTTGAATTGAATCTAGTTTTCTTGGCTTAGAGCAGATTATAAACAGCAAATCTGAGGAGGGGAGAGTGCTGTGAGAGGTAAAATCAGACAGTTTAATGGAGTTACCCTGAAAAGCAGACACAAACCCTCAAAAAGCATAGTAGCTGGACCATTTACAAGCAGGTTCTACAGATTAATGTTAGTGACAGAAGAACCTAACTCTCCTTTCTCCATCAAGTTCCCTTCCACTTCCACTCCACGCAAATTACTTCCTATGAAAATCTTATCAATTGGGCTTAGGCCTACTCTGTTGTTGGTTATATAGGGGCCCAACAGCCACCAAGCATTGCTGGCCTATTATGTGCTTTACAATGTCATGTCAAAATGAATTCTCCACCAGAACCATGAAGAAAGTGTGCATGAAAGAAGACCAAAGCACTGGTTACTGACTCTGCCGGTCACATAGCTAGTACCGGCAGAAGTAAAATCATACCCACATCTCTTTTACTTCATGCTTACTTTTAGCCCCTCAGCCAGGGGCTCTCAATACATGTTTCATAACATGCAGTAGTGTGGCATTTTACCCACAGCTATTAAGGGTTAGAGAGCTGAAGTTTATAAAGGATTTACTTTTTGAAAACAAATTAGCCTTGACTCAGGATTATCCCCAATTAACAGCAGTCAGCCTCATTTGTTAGCTCATATACACCTGTTGAAAGGGAAAGATCATGATGGCATAGCAGTGAGGCCACAGGAAACCAAACACAGCCCTGGCTATACACGAGTCTGTCAAGGATGTGAATGCTGTCTGTAATGAGCGTCTTGGCTGAAAATTGAGAACTGTTGAAGAAGTAAAGTTCAGTAAGAAAGAGTGTGTGCTGGAGTCAGTTGACGGAGTCTGTATCCTGAATCTGCTCTTTATTTATTGCAGTGTGACCTTATTTAATCTGCATGTGGGGGGCTGGCTTTCCCAGTAAAAGAAAATTGCTGAAGAATAAATAACCTGGCACATGTTAGGTGGAAACAATGCCTGGTAAATAGCAAGCACTCAATAAAAGTCGATAAAACTTCACACAATTTCAAGTCTTATAAACGGTATCTGTTGGTCTCAAAAATGACAGCTTTTGTATATCATACATTGGGCCTGGTTAAGTGAATTTTAAGCATACATTTAATAATGTTTCTTGCTTTCTTGAAACTTAGTGAGATTGTTGACTTGGATGACCCATGTCTTTTTTTTTTTAAACTATTCAAAGGAGTACAAATTGTTGCCTTGTTATTCTACTTGAGAAGTATCTTCATAACAAAATTAGTGATTCGCTTTTCTAAAATGGCAAAACTGGTATCTTGTGGGAAAATAGTTAACATTTACAGTCTTTGGTCAGGTGTCCCCAAGCTCTTAGAACCTGTGATTCTGGTTGATGAGTTGTGGTCATTCCAGATACTGGAATTTCTTGCATTTTGAGGTCTGCTCATGTAGCTCCCCTATGACTTTCTGCTCATCTAATTCCTCAGAAGCTTCTCTTGACTTAAACCACAGATAAATGTATAGGAGAGTCCTTCATTAGATAAGAGGGAGTGGGTAGTACTGCACATGACCAATATTAAACTATGATTCCTTCCTCTGATATCAAACGATTTGCCACAGCCACATTCTTGGTTTTAAAGCATCATCATCTACAAATAGACAACAAGCCTACCCTCACCACTGAGTGTTCCATTAGTTTCAAAATACAGGGGACAGTGTTCCTTTTCTGTCCTCCCCACAAGTCCCTGGGTGAGTGCCTCTTCCCCTGAATGCTTCTAAAATAAAGGTTCAAGGTCCTTGCCCAGAGGCCATTGCCTAAGGGGACCTGAACTAAGTCGAGTCTGAGAAGACATGGGTGTGCCAGTCGGCAGTGTATGGTTTCTCCTGCAAGATTCCCATCAGTCAGGATAATTCTAGATTAGAAGAGCTGCTGATAACAACCACATCTTCTTCTTTTCTCCCTTTCCTCCATTTTCCTGAAGTGAGCATCTTTCCTAGCTAAGAGTCGTAGACTATTTTGCAGGTATGCATCTCTGGAAACTGTGGAAACAAACTAGCTCTCCAGTCAGGCACATTTAATTTGGATGCCCAAACATGTATTTTTCCTGAGGAAAAAAGCTATAGTGTAAGCATTATGTTGACTGTACACTCTAAAGATCACAGAACACTCCAACTTGCAGGCCCTGTAAAAGAGGTGGACATGAGTTTCATTATTTGAAAATAACATATGTTAATAAGAGGGTATTTATTTCTGTATTTGAAAGATATGGCATAATCCACGCCGGTGGGGTGGGGAAATATCTCAGTGACTGGATCCTGCATGGAGAGCCTCCTTTTGATCTGATAGAATTGGATCCCAATCGCTATGGCAAATGGACAACAAGTCAGTACACAGAGGCCAAAGCAAGAGAGTCATATGGATTCAACAATATTGGTAAGGTGCAAATTTATTTAGGTAAATGTAATTTAATTTAATTTACAATGTAAAGTGTGTACGGAAATGACCTGCAGTGCCTCTAATTTTAGGTTTGTTATCTGCTGTTTGTGGTGGGAGAATTTAGGGATTCTAATAAGCCTTAGGCTTCTAAGACACAACAAGGAATCTATACGAGTTTGTATATTTAATGTGTGGAGTGCATCAGTGATTTTAAGTTTTTAAATTTTTAAAAATGTTTATTTATTTTTGAGAGAGAGAGAGAGAGAGAGCATGAGCAGGGGAGGGGCAGAGAGAGAGGGAGACCCAGAATCTGAAGCAGGCTCCAGGCTCTGAGCTAGCCATCAACACAGAGCATGAAACATGGCTCGAACTCACAGTCTGCAAAATCATGACCTGAGCTGAAGTTGGATGCTTAACAAACTGAGCCACCTAGGCACCCCAAGTGATTTTAAGTTTTAAATTTACTTTTACTTTGTACTTGGATAGTTATATAAATGATGGTCTGGCTTTTTTTTTAACATAATTTTAAAAAATTGCAATATAGTTGATGATATATGTACATGTATATATGATATTATGTTAGTTTCAGGTGTACAACATAGTGATTTGACTTTTTTAAGGTTTATTTATTTATTTTGAGAGAGAGAGAGAGAGAGAGATAATGTGCGTTCGCCTGTGCGAGCAAGGAGAGAGAGAATCCCAAGCAGGCTCTGTGCTGCCAGAGTAGAGCCTCACAAGGGCAACTGGATCCCATGAACTGTGAGATTATGACCGGAGCCAAGGTCAAGAGTCTGACGCTTAACTGACTGAGTCACTCAGGTGCTCTGTGATTTGACATTTGTAAACATTCTGAAATGGTCACCCTAAGAAGGCTAGTTACCATGTTTTATATAAATTTCATACATATATATGCTTCTGGATGTTAAGAACTGTGTTTTCTACTTTCTGGATCCCTTTGAAGTTTTTTTATAGTTTTGGTTATATGGTATTTAAATACTACTTTTCCTTTTTCAGTTGGT
Organism: Crocuta crocuta; assembly: GCF_008692635.1. Classification (NCBI taxonomy): domain Eukaryota; kingdom Metazoa; phylum Chordata; class Mammalia; order Carnivora; family Hyaenidae; genus Crocuta; species Crocuta crocuta. Next base: position 4,008,112 of record NW_027529433.1, read on the forward strand.
TATCCTAAAGAAGAACGATTTGCTGGGAGACCAACTCAGCGAGTCAGTGGGCTTTATAAAGTCCTGCAGTCTAAGTGTTCCATGGGGTTCCACACAGGCTGGGAGCAGCCACACTGGTTTTACAAACCAGGCCAGGATACTCAGTACAGGTTAGTGAATGACATGACCTGCCTGTGGCTCTGAATGTAGAATGCGATTTTGGAAGTAGAATGGAGGGACATTGGAGAAGTGCTGCCCCTCCGCCTCCAAAGAACTCACTCCACCAGTTCCAAAGAGCATTGAGCCTTTTCCTACAAAAATGTTTTTTTGGCAGTGGAGGCATTAGTCTATCCCACATGACACTGGCTCACATCTAGAACCCATGTGGCCTCCAGAGTCATACAGCCAGCTCAAGTGAAGCCTCCACCTAGCATTTTCCAGGAGCTCGGAGGAACCTTCCCCATCCCCTCTTGATGCCCACGTGGCTTCAGGTGGCTCCTAGAGATGTGTCCTGGTTTAGGATGCCTGGCCGAATCGCATCTTATGGAAATAGTAAAAGAATATGGATTTTCTATTTATCAAAGATAGCTCCGCAACTGCTTTTTAGTGTGTGTGTGCTGAGTCATGCAAATTATACGCACCACTGATAAACTAAGGGGAAGGATCATTTACTTAGCATTTTAGGTGAAGCTAAAGTAGAAAGCATGTCACTGAAACAATCCTCTGAATTCCTCTAGTACTGTTGCCATTGTTACACTTGGATTTTGTGTCATTGTTGTCATTTGGGATTAATAGTGCTTATGTATTTTTTCTCATGAAAATCCATAAAACAAGAGAAAACAAATAGCAAATCTAGAAATTGTTACCTCTTTTTTTTTTTTTTTACTTGTTATTTTGCTTACTAAACAGGTTGCAATGTCTACTTTAAGACCAGATCTAAATGGTACAAAGTATAGTAGAGACCCAGTTGTTGATTAATGAATTTGGGCTCAGTAGACAGTCAGTCTACATTATCTGGGGGCAAAATACTGGTTGGTTTTTCCTAAATGACTCAGATAAATGCTAAATCTATTCTTCACCTTTGCTCTTTGGATCTGACCTGTTTCTTCCATTATTTTAATAATTAAACAACCAAAAAACTCACTTAGCAGATAGTATTCTGCTCTGCATTTAAAATACCACATTAGAAGTGTACGTCATCAAGTAGAAAGGACCCTGAATGAGTCAGTAGACTTTTGTTCCGGGCCAAACTCTGGCATTTACTAAGACAAAAGCTCTGGAAGTCACCTTGTGCCTTTTCTTTAAAAAATAAAAATGTTGGACCAGGTTCTTGCTTATGACAACATGAGCATCACTTGGGAGACTGTTAGGATGCAGAATATAGGTCTCCACCCCAGACCTGCCACATTAGAATCTGCATTTTAACAAGTGTAAGTGATTTATAGTTGCATCAGTGTTTGAGAAGCATTGGACAAGATAGTTCTACCCCATTATATTCTGATTTAATTAGGTCCAAAACATTGGTATTTGTTAAACGCTCCCCAGGTGATTCTAATATTCAACCAAGATTGAAAACCTCAGGGCTGGTAGACTTCTATGCTTCCCTCCAGATCTGAGAGCCCACATGTCCTACCTTAATTTCCAGTTAATTAATACTTTATTCACTACAAAATGGTTTAAAAGAATAGAAGAATCACTTTAAAAAACCAGCTTCCACCATATATGTATGATTCACAGAACAGAATTTTAAGTTGTACTTCTTTTCCCAAATAGGATTTTCTAGATCAATAGGGTTTATTAAAATACTCTGTAATTTTCTGAAAATGAATGACAGTTGTTTTATGACAAACATTGTCTTTTAGGCCAAGTTTTCGCCGTACAAACTGGTTTGAGCCTGTGGGATCTGAGTATAAACAAGTTATGCAAAGCGTAGGGGTTATTGACCTGTCACCATTTGGCAAATTTAACATCAAAGGCCAAGACTCTGTTAGATTGTTGGACCATCTCTTTGCAAATGTCATTCCAAAGGTAAATAACCTTATATGGGTACAAGGTTCAGGATTCTGGTCTGCTGAATTCTCCATCCTCTCATTTTAAATTTCTTAAAATGTTTCTATTATTTATTTTTGAGGGGGGACACAGAGAAGGGGAACAGAGTTTCTGAAGCGGGCTCTGCACTGATAGCAGAGAGCAATGCAGGGCTTGAACTCACAAACTGTGAGATCATGACCTGAGCAGAAGTCAGATACTTAACTGACTGAGCCACCCAGGCACCCCTCATTTTGAAATTTTATCTATTTATTTTAAAGTTGATTTTATTTTGAAAGTTTGTGTGTATGAGTGGGGAATGAGCAGAGAGAGGGAGAGAGAATCCCAAGCAGGTTCCATGCCGTCAGCCCAGAGCCTGATGCAGAGCTCAAACTCATGAACCATGAGATCACAACCTGACCTGAAATCAAGAGTTGGATGCTTATCTAACTGAGCCATGTAGGCACCCTATCTATCCTCTCATTTAAAGACAAAAAACCAGTATGTTGTTTTTGTCCACCTAGTGGTTTCTGTATGAATGCTATAGCTCTTCAACAGACCCTGAATATTTTAGCTAATTTTCTAGTTCCAATTTTTATTGAAGGAATTGTCATTCAAAGACTTTATGACTTTGCTAAATTGTGTCAATAGAGAACTGCAAAATTGACTGAAGTGTAATTTTTATGACCAATAATTATAATTACCAAAAATTAATCTTGGGTTTAGGTTTAAAGAGTTCACACAATTGATATAAATGGTAAGATTCAAATGTCTTTCATGGACACTTGTTTATTTCCAAGTTGTGTTAAAAGGGTACTTAAGATTTTAATTTTATATTGAGGTAATTTTAAATTCTTTTGTGTAGGTGGGTTTTACAAATATAAGTCACATGTTGACACCAAAAGGTCGAGTGTATGCTGAATTGACTGTTTCTCATCAAACTCCTGGGGAATTTCTACTAATAACTGGTTCTGGATCAGAACTTCATGATCTTAGGTAAGTGTACAGCTAATAAGAAAATTTTATCTGGGTTATATATTGACTCAATCTTGCCCTGAACTTTTCTTTTGCCAATAGTTGAAAGTACAACTTTAATTCTCAAACCTTATTCTTTCAAGTAAGCTTCATGTCTTTTATAGGAAATTGTTTGAAGTGAGGGACCCTGTCCCCACATCCCAAAAGGTAATTCATCCATAGGGTTTACTTGTTCTAATAATATTAACTCCCAATTTTTAGACATTATCAGTGTGTCAGAACTCTTTTTAGACATTATCTCAATTCTCTTAATAGATGTATCTTCGAGGTATATATTATTTCCATTTTCATATGAGGAAACTGAAGTTTGGGTTAAAGTAACTTGCTTAAGCCAGTCCTTTTGATTCTGATGCCTACGTCCAGCCCACTTCAGTGAGCTGCCTCCCTGGGTTATCTTCCTCCTTTTCCATGTCTTGTGTTCTCTGGCCCATAGCTAGATGCAAGTCCCTGAGCTGCCAACTCAACCCTTCACATGAATCTTTAGTCTATGATTTAGTCTACCATAAAATCTGTAGTCTTTAGTATTCCAAAAATATTTGGAACATTATTGTTTTTTTTGTTTTGTTTTTGTTTTTTTTAAATATTTTTTATTTATTTCTAGGAGAGAGAGAGAGAGACAGACAGCATGAGCAGGGGAGGGCCAGAGAGAGAGGGAGTCACAGACTCCGAAAGAGGCTCCAGGCTCTGAGCTGGCAGTCAGCACAGAGCCCGACGCGGGGCTCGAACCCACGAACCGCGAGATCATGACCTAAGTGAAAGTCGGACGCTTAACTGACTAAGCCACCCAGGCGCCCCTGGAACATTATTGTTTAATAAATGTCTTGCTCTGAGATCCTCTCTCTGGCTATAAAATGATATCCTCAATCCAAGATGTATCTCAGTAGCTAGCTTTGTGTAAATCCAGAGGATCATTTTGTGTAGCTCCAGGGACGGCTCAGTAAATTATAAACAAACCTTAAGACTGGGTTCCAATAACTCATCAAAACTTTGAAATTGAAACCAGTCTTTAGAGTTTTTATCATTTCCTTGTGTTTGTCAAGGCCATTATGTGTCTGGTGGCAGGCACATTATTAACCTTTAGCAGCACAAATGTGCCTCCCGTGTACAGGTATTAGAGAAAATTTGGGTTTAAATTAATTTTTGAAGATTGAATCATTAGTTTAAATGCCATAGGGCTGTCACTATTTAAAAGAATTATGTGGCAGGGCTTACTTAAATTGAAGGATTCTTCTGTACTGTGAAAAATTACCCCCAAATTTATAAGTGGGTGGTTTAAACAGAATCATTTGACATCTCCGGGACTCAGTTTCCTCAGCCTAAAAAATTAGGTTATTATATGAAATGACACTCTGGGGACTTTCTGGTAATGCTAGACACAGAGCATGTCTTAAGAGAAATAATGTTACCAACATGTATTATTCAAGCAAGATTTAACACAATGTTTATGACTCAAATGCAGATGGATTGAAGAAGAGGCAGTCAACGGTGGATATGATGTTGAAATTAAAAATATAACCGACGAGCTTGGAGTCCTTGGGATTGCAGGGCCCCATGCAAGAAAGGTTCTTCAAAAACTGACCTCTGCAGATCTTGGTGATGATGTTTTCAAGTTTCTTCAAACCAAGTCTTTAAAGGTTTCAAACATTCCTGTCACTGCTATTAGGATATCTTATACTGGTAAGAATTGGAAAAACAATGCTCTAAAATTTAAGACGAAGTCTTTGAAATTCAAAAGAAGCTACCAGAAATGAACATGTGCACACACGTGTGCATGTACGTGCACACATTCACACTGACTTTTGTCAGTATAACTCTGGAGGAAGATTTCTCCTGTCCACCTCTTACAGTAATTCTGTCTATTCACTCCTAGGCTGGGAGAGTCATTTCCCAGATTTCCAGTTGTTGTTCCAATCTCATAGCTACTTACTACTGGGAAGGGAGGATAAAAACGTTGGAACAGGACAGCTGTGAGAATAGTTGGAAGGGTTGGCAGACTATTCAGGTCAGCTGACTCTATCTAGAAACATCCAAGGTGGTCTCCCACAGACAGAATCTCTCATAGAGACCATCTTCAACGTGTCAGGCACCTGTCTTAAGGCATTACCACGAAGACTCTCTAAGTGCACTAGGGAATTCTTCATATAGCACCTAATCTTGTGCATCGTAGGCATTTGAAATAGAGACGAATGAATGTTCTTCGGTTCCCCATTGGTGCTTTGGGCTCACTTCCAACTTCCTTTAGACCTCCATGCTCTTTCACAGAAAGAGTGTTTAGTGCCCAGGCATTCATTCAATTACATGTTACTCATGGTCCGGTGGTGTCCTGGAAAAACAAGTCACCATCAGCCCTCAACACTGGGGAACAAAGAGAACACATAACGTATGAAGGCTACTGCGCTTCTCGGGGCTTCCGCTGTTCACTTTCCCCCTCCTTTCACCTGACCTCGGCAAAATGGTGACCGGAATAAAGCATAAGCAGAATAAAAACTAAACAGATATTTGGGTTGGGTTTCATTTCCTTTGATTTTTGCCCACAGCTCTAATGGTGAATAATATGACCCAGAGGTGAAGAAGATGGGTATGGGGGGCATTAGAGATAATAGTTTTCCCACAAAAAAGACCATATGAATAATTGTGAGTTGCCTATATCTTTAAGCCTTGTGATTTGGGAGCAAGGAGTTGGGGGGTGAAATTTCTAAACATTGAACCCTTTATAATGATAAACTAAGCCATACTAATACTTAATTACTTAACATTAGGAAGCTGAGGTCAAGAATCCAGATTAATTCCTATATTAACATCTTCCTGTGTCATGAGAAGAGGTCCTAGTTACCACTCTGTGTGAGAGATAGGATGGGGCATGAATGCATCTGTGATATGGCAAGCTCCTTTGTGGGGTGGGGGGAGGGGGTGGCAGTTGCAGCTTTTTTGTGAACCGGTCTTAAAACTCAACAACGTCTATATTGCATAAGTGGAATCTCCATTTATTAATGTGTTTCAGCTAATGCACGTTAGACCTGTGGTCATTGTTCTTACTGCAGTGTGGTACTTCTGGGTTTGTTTCAGGTGAGCTGGGTTGGGAGCTGTACCACAGACGAGAAGATTCCGTAGCGCTTTATGACGCTGTCATGAACGCAGGCCAGGAGGAAGGAATTGACAATTTTGGAACATACGCCATGAATGCCTTAAGACTGGAGAAAGCTTTCAGAGCCTGGGGGTCAGAGGTTTGAAATGCCAGCATCTTCGTTAAAATTTTGTTTATCTGATTTTTGTATAAGGGCTAGTTTTAATTGCATTAACGTTGGCTCTGACTATACCAGAAACTATGTGTTATTGGATAACCTTATTTAATTCAGGGAAGATGTTTTTCTCCTCCATTTCCCAGTTGAAAGCTCAGTGGCATTATGACACACTGTTTATCCTGCATATTTCCTCCCGCCTGGCCGACAGCCCTGGACATCCGTCTCTGACTACGTGTGGAGCTGGGCCTGCTCTAGAGGAGCCTGCTACCCCACAGTATTTAAGGAGTGCTTTTCAGATTCTTCCTCTTCCTCTGTCATGTTGCCCATCCTCATTTTCTTCTTAAATCATGTACCTTTGGGGGGAAATAGCAAGACACTCAGAAAAGGGTCTTTCTGAGGACCAGAGCTGGTGGTCTAACATCTGTTGGTCCCGCCTGCTTCCACCAACAATAACAGGAGCTAAGGATTTCAACTAAGGGTCAAGTTACACACCATTTTCATATACATGATTTATTTTACCTTCTCCACTCTCCCTGAAGAAGGTATTATCGGTGAATCTTGGGCAAGGAGTTCAGAGTTGGAGGTTATCTAAATTATCCCAATTCTATATATAATCACACTAAGAAATGGTAAATAACTTGGCCCAGATAACAGAGAAGTGGCCAAACTGTAGTTCACACTGTGTTCTGTTGTATCCCCAATGACAGGCTATTTATGGATCCCTAAATTTTTTCATATTCCTAGTTGTTTCCTTAGAAGTTGTTTCCTTGAGGGGCACCTGGGTGGCTCGGTCAGTTAAGTGTCTGACTTCAGCTCAGGTCACTATGTGATAACCACAGTTCCTGAGGTTGAGCCCCGCATCATTCTGTGTGCTGACAGCTCAGAGCCTGGGTGCTTCAGATTCCGTGTGTCTCTCTCTCTGCCCCTCCCCAACTCACGCTCTGTGTCTCTCAAAAATAAATATTAAAAACTTAAAAAAAGTTGTTTCCTTGAGGTTTGAGGCCTGAGAAGTGGCATAAAGGACAGTAGTATCGGATATACTTCTGAGTGGGGTTTCTTGGGTTTGAATTGATCCTCCATCATATATTAGCTATGTGGAGTTAACCCTCCAGAGCCTCTGTTCAGTTTTCTAAAAATGAAGATAATCTTTATTCTACAAAGTTATTGTAGACCTTAGATAAAGTGCCTACCACGTGATAGAATGGATTTAATTCGAGGGCAAAGTGGGTTTGAAAGCATAGGCGGGGCCCTTGGGACATTTAGACTGTGGGCAGAAACAAGTGGGCTTTGAGGTGGAGAGGCAGCGCTCCGGAGTCACTGAAAGAACAAGGGTCTGGGGCAATTTACCGGGTTTTATTTTGCTGGGGAGGCGTTCTCCAGGAGGATTCTCAGCCTGCGCCTGGGGCCTTCAAAGAGGCCGCTGCAGGGAGAGAAATAGAGGAAGGCTCTGTCCCCACACTCCTCAAGGAATGAAGCGCAGAAGCAGCCCTTGGGAGTTAGCCATTTCTCCACTCCCCTGGTTTCCTTTTCTCTAGCTTGCTCCCCGGATCCCTCCCCTTAACCGCTTTTCTTCCTCTCACAGCCCTCTGATGTCCCTGCAGTGCCAGCACGCCCTCTAGTGGTATTACAGCAATCTTCTGTGCTTTGTTTTATTTTTTTTCCTGGAGAAATTCTGAAATTAGAGCAGATAAAAAAATCAGCTTACAGTTGCTCAAGTTGATTAGGAAATATGAGACCACATTTTATAGCATATAAAACAAGTTTACATTACTCATCTAGTTTATATGAGTTCTGTGTTGTCTTTTAAAAAGTTTGGCCACTTTTTATGGAGTTTAGACCAGTTCTCTTGGTGCAAAAGGGGACAATAACAACAAAAAATAAAAATTTTCAACTGCAAGTTGAGTCTCAAATAATGGCTCTAGCTTCAACTTAAAGTATATTGTGGTTATTCAGCCTTATAGAAAAGATTTGAGATGTGATCTCCGGTTTCCTTTTCTCTTTCCTGAACTCTGTCGAAGCCACGTTCCTTCCATCTGCTTTCTCCTCTCCTTGTCCTGATTTCTGCCTAATTGCAAGATAAGTAAATTACTTAATAATTTTTCAAGACCTAACTATGTGAAATTATTATATAAAAACACATTAAAATCTTATTTCAGAGAAGAATAGCATGTTATATTATCCCTCTAGTATTTATTATCTGTAAAAGAGCCATGGAAACAAACTTAATTTTAGTGTCTAATATGCTATTCAAATAGTATATGCTGACAGGCTACATTTAAATTTTAGAGTAAAAAATCACTTTGGAGAGGAGTCTGTAATTTTCCTATCAGAATCTATTTTCACAGTCCAAAGGTGTTCTCTTCCCTAAAAAAATAGTATATGAAGGTGGTGTTACTGAAATGATTTTCACTCATATAAGATTTAAAATGTGTTTCCAGGGGCACCTAGTTGGCTCATGTGACTCTGGGTCTTGGGATTGTGAGTTCAAGCCCCGTGTTGGGCACAGAGATTACTTGAAAATAAAATCTTTCCGTGCACCTGGGTAGTTCAGTCGGTTAGGTGTTCAACTCTTGATCTCAGCTCAGGTCTTGATCTCAGGGTCGTGAATTAAAGCCCCATGTTGGGCTCCATGCTGGGTGTGGAGCCTACTATAAAAAAAAAAAAAGCTTTTTAAAAAACTATGCTTCCCTTTTAGATGAACTGTGATACAAATCCCTTGGAAGCTGGACTGGACTATTTTATAAAGCTAAATAAGGTATGTTTACATTCCAAAGTGTACTTGAACTACACCTTAAAACTATGATACTGTTTCGTCACAGAGCCATGCTTTAAGATTTAACCAAGTGTGATTACAGGACAAATGAGTTGACCATAAATGCTAAGCATTGCTCAGGTGCTTTGTATTAAGATTTATCAAAATTAGGTATCGGTTCAAACAATTGCAATATGTTCATAGATGTAAGATAGAATCCAGTAACTTCAAAGACTAAAGCTAAATTCTGGGATAAAAATTGGTAAGGATAAGATGTCAGGAGACATTCTTGTAAATCCTTGTGATTTGTGAACTCACACATTAGCTAATCACACAAACTTTAATTGACTCTCCTTGGGTGCTCAGAGCATAAAGCAGCCTTGTCAGCAAATCTGTCCATCTGCTTATTAAGCACTTTTATGTGTAAGTGCAACCTCTAAGTATAAGCAAATGACACATTTCAAATGTTTAGCATCAAAAGCGTATTTACTGAGAAGCCAATACAGGTTTTAGAACTGAAATTCACATTCCAAAGAGAAACCCTCCATTGGTAGTTCTCACCTCAGACAGATAGCATTAGCATCATTTGGGAGCTTGTTAGAAATGCAAATTCTCAGCTCCCACCCCAGATCTGCTAAGTCAGAATCTCTGGGGCTCAGGCCAAGAAACCTGTGTTTCAACAAGCTGCAGAGGAGTCTGATGCATCTAAATTTGAGAAGCACCAGCCTACGTAACTATTGTGCAAAAGCACATAATGAAGCCAATTTCTTACAGCTTCGTTCGTCTCTACAAATTCTACAACTACACATGAAGTGATCCCGTTGTTATGGACTGAATGATTGTGTTTCTCTAAAGTTTATATGTCTTAGTCCTAACCCCCATGGGATGCTATTTGGAGGCGGGGCCTCTGGGGAGTAATCATTGATGGGGGTGGGGTCTCCACGATGGACTTTGTGTTCTTTTGAGAACAGGAAGACACCAGAGCTCACTTTCTGTCCTCCTCGTGAGAACACAGTGAGAAGGCGGCTGTCTGTGAACCAGAAAGGGGACACTCACAGGGGGGCTTTAATAGGCCAGCACCTTGATCTTGGACTTCCCAGCCTCCACGACTGTAAGATATAATTTCCTGTTGTTAAAGCCACCGAGTTTGTGATATTTTGTTACAGCAGCCCAAGCTGACTCAAACACCCACCAGGTAGTGTCTTGGTTACTGTCAAAGAACCTAACAGAGATACAGTCGGTGGTACTATTGAAGAATAGGACAGCAGCTGCTGCTGTGTAGGATACTTGTTAGAATTCCAGAAATAAATTGTCCTGTTTAGGTGCTAATCAGCTAAAGTAAAGGCCAGTTTCCCATTCTATGGAAATATGTGAACATGTGCATATGAATCAGGCTAAGAAAACTTTTTAAGTGCCCCTGCATCAAGTTCCCAAATTCTAAGCTAAGATATTAACATAAACATGTATATTTATAGTATTAGATTTTAGGAAAAAGAACCTCCTTAAGGGTTTTAAAGGGAATATCTTTCTGTGCGTTTTCCCTGTGACTTTTATTTTTATGATGTACCATCTGCCTCCAGACCAGAGAAAGCAGGTGCTTGGAATTTGGGCAGACCCTTACAGCAGATTGCTCCTTCTGATAACAGAAGTCTTCATTTAGTTGTTTAAAATAAGGATAAAAATGGCCTGACTCTTCAAAGCACTAAAGTTCTGTTATCAGTCACCAGTAACTGACTCTCTTGCTTCACAGTGTTTGGCAATTATTGTTTGGGGATAAGGCATAGATAAATGAGCTCTTCATCCTTAAATTGGGTTTTTGGAGCTCCCTTTATGATTAGAAGCAGGTGTGGATTGCATATTTATTAGTTCCTTTAAATTATTTCAATAACCAAAGCTGAGCTCAGAACTAAGTTGTTTAATAGATGATGATTTGGATTTATGGTACGTTTTTTATCACTTCTGAATTACTGGTTTTCATTCTGGTGTCACAGAGTTAATTTTTAATGATTACATTTGTTGAAGGGCTCTGTAGCACCAGGACCTGGACCTAACCGAGTTAGTCTTTTTCACTTATATTGACTTGGGTGGTTGATGGGTATCAATGTGATGCTCACTAATCTACAAGACTGCGGAAGAAGTTGGATCCACTTTGTCCGGATCCTATGTGGTGGCTTCACAACAACGTTATCTTTGTTTTGTAGCAGTCTATAATATGAAATTGGCTTCTGAGAAACTATTTAACATCACAAACTAAACAATATCATTTGCTACTTCACCTACTATGCCTAAAAATAAAAATGTTACCCAATCTGGTTTCATACTACATTTTAAAGATATGTAATGCCAGTTCATATTGCTTTGGAAAGTTGACGGTCTGTGAAAACTGAAGCAGCAGTTAAGATAGAGGAGTATTTTTTTATTCCATAAATAGACAAGTAAAAACAAAAATTTTTAAAAAACCCTAGCATGTTACAATTGTTTAAAATCCTTTTCTTTATCTTTGAAGCAAGCACATAGAATTCCCCCCTTGGCCCTTAAGTGTTTACACAACAATTGTATAAGCCATAATATGAAAAAAAAAATCCTATAGGACACAGGCTTTGTTAGACCTAGGAGGCTCCTAGAGGTGGCTCAGTACTACTTCCTCTTTTATGACTGAAGAAACGGAAGCAAGGCAAGGTGAAGTGACCTCTGGCCTCACCACACTGCTCCTCACCTACCACTTTCCCCAATAAGGTCCTATCCCGTCATGGGCTTCTCAGCCTTGAATCATTGCCCAGGAATGTTTTACTGGCAATATATCCTAAAATATGCATGGACTGTGTTTTATTAATCAATGCCTCCCACAGTCGTGTTTTTATTGTCACTGATTTTGTGTTTTATGTTAGTATCAGAATAGCTGATTCAACCATATTAAGAAGGAAAAGGGGTGGCTGAGGAGATGGGCCATCGGGCCTCTTTTGAGAGAATTGTGTTCTTGTCAAAACCAGTGTAAAAGTAGGGAAAACAAAAACGGAGAATTGAAGAAATCTTAGATGGCAAAGGAATGTAGTGTATGGTGCTCGCTTTCCTTGCTTCTGAGAGTTGCTTGAGCTGCAACCTTCCCATGGTGTTGGCTGATGTTGATGAGGTTTTGGGGTGATGATGGGGGGGTGGTCTGGAGCTGACAACCAAGAAAGAATTCTTGAAGACATCTTTGGTGCTAAAAGGTGATTTTTATTAAAGCATGGGGACAGGACCCGTGGGCAGAAAGAGCTGTGCTGAGGTAGTCAAGACTAGCTGCTTTTACACTATGGAGTTGGGGAGGTAAAGTCAAAAGGAAGCCTCCAGAGGGACTTTGATCTGCTAAAGAGGGTTCCTAAGGTAGCTGAGGCCTTGCTATTGTCAAGCTAAGGTTGTTTTCCCTATAGTAAGGCATTAACATTAGGACAGTAAGGGATTCCAGGAGAAATGATATACTCTGTATTTGCTTCAAGTATTTGTCAATGGGTTGCAGGTTATAAGGAAATTTCATTTTATGGGCAATTTCCGTTTTGCCTTTATTCCCCACATCACTATGGAGGGGTGATATTGGGGCTCCCAGAAACAGTATACAAGCTTCTGGAGGTTAGGCTATTGATAGATTGCCTTTTTCTTGTAATTTACTAAGATATTTGTAAATTGGAGACCCATGTTCTGTATGACTGTGATCTCTATCATTTGGCCATTTGTTTTCTTTCTTTTCCTTTCCTTTGTCCTTGGGCAGCCAGGAGTGCCTGAAATTTCACACACATTCTACTTGGCGGCGTGTGTGTGTGTGTGTGTGTGCGTGCACATGCGTGCGAGCTTGCACATTGTTCTCAGCCTGCCTCATACTCCCTCATCAAGGTGAAGTAGACACACAGTTGTGCACAGGCTCATTCTCCTTCTGAGTCAACGCTGAGTAAGTACCATTCATTAAATACCTTGCTAGGCCACAAGTCTCATCGTTAAAGACATAACTCCTGATGGCTCTCCTATTTCATGAAGTTTGAAGCAAACTGAAATTGTAGGAAACATTCTTAATCTGAAAGTATCCCTTGGCTCCAGGAGGGTTTTCTAGCAGTACACAACAGTGCCATCTTGTGGAGAGTGAGCATAGTGCCTGGAAAGGAAGCATTAACCAGAAGTGTAATACACATAAAAGTAATTAAATCATATACTTCAAAATCTCAACTAAAACCCCTTTACCTGGAAAAAGTTATATCATTGATATTAACGGTATTATAATTTCAAAAGAAGCTACTTTGGGGGAAAATTACTGGTTCTCGTTTTTTTGGTTTTTGTTTTAGTTAAACATAAAATGTACTAGTCAAGAGCAAAAGGAAGATCGGCTGCCTTAGAACGGAATCATTAAGTATTATTGGAATTTTCCTCTGGGAAATACTGAATCTATGTCCATTTAGAGAGACTCTCTGCAAAGATTCAGAAACTGAACTACCAATGTAACATGTTGAAGCAGATTAGAAGAATTTTATGAAGATCCTTCCCACTCCCAATTTCTTCCTTTCCTTCTCTTTTCCTACCATGAGTTTCTAACCAGTAGAAACAGAATAAGGTGGTAATAACCACAAGGAAGATGACAGTGTTGATAGAGAATACAGGGTCTGTCTTGGTGGAAAAATTATTTAAAGCATAATAGTAAGGACAACACAAAAACAAAGAGGCAAAGCACCACCAGGCTTACTACATTCTAAGTAGTCAATAAATGTTAGCATTACTAAAATATCAGAATGGAAATGAATTGTTCACAGACAAGTTAGAAAGGCATTTTTAATGTTATAGTGGTATTAAGTACCCAACTCTGGGGAAATTTTAGGTAAATGTTAATAGGCATTGAGGCAGAAAATGTTCAGTGACTCTGTCTTGGCTATACATTAGAATCACCTGGAGTATAATTCCTTTAAATTATAAAATGATTAGGGGCGCCTGGGTGGCTCAGTGGGTTAAGTGTCTGACTTCGGCATGGGTCATGATTTCATGGTTTGTGGGTTCAAGCCCCGTGTCGGGCTCTGTGCTGACTGCCAGACCCTGGAGTCTGCTTCAGATTCTGTGTCTCCCTCTCTCTCTGACCCTCCCCTGCTCATGCTGTCTCTCTCTCTCCCTCTCAGAAATAAATAAAACATTAATTTTTTTTAATTATAAAATGATTAAAAGAAATTCTTTTTTTTTGCTATTNAAAGAAATTCTGAGGTTCATGCTGCAACCCACATTAATTTAAAAAGAACTTCCAGGGGTAGGGACTTGGGCATCAATTTTGTTTTGTTTTGTTTTAATTCCCCAGGTGATTCCAAAACAGGTAGAGAGTGATAGTGCTAGACCAACACTTTTCAACTGGCTGTATATCACTAACTTGGAGAACTTTTTAAATATTGCCCTATCCTCAGTGGTTCTCAGGTATGGTTCACAGACTAGCAGCATCAGTGTTACCTAGGGATTTGTTAGAAATGCAAGGTGTTGAGTACCATCCCCAAATCAGAAACTCTGTGGAGAAACCCAATAATCTGCTTGAACAAGCCCTCCAGAGGATTCTGATAATCACTCAAGTTTGAGAACACTGATCTACCCCCAAACCAGTCAGATTCGCTCTGGGGGGAGGGTTTTATATGTAATGAAGATTGAGACCCACTCTTTTAGTTCTTTACCTTTATGCCTCTCTGGTCCTGCCAATAAACAGGAGAACAGAAAAACAAGTGGATTAGTAAAAGGAGGGTTCTATGGAATCTGTAGTGAATTGGAAGTAAGTAAATCTGTGACCTACTCTGGCTAGGCTACGGTTAATATATTTTGCCCCAAATTCATTCATTCTCTCTCTCTCTCTTTCTCTCTCTGGATTTGGGCAGTAAGTGAATTTTTTTTTTTTTTTTTACGTCACCAAATTCTAGCTGTGTGGCCTTGGGAAAGCCATTTAGTTTTATTTTACACCTGAGACTGCTAGTCTATAAAATGACAGCTCCTCATATGTCTAAAATCCTACGAAATACCACCTATTAGAGTAGTTGAGGACGCTGGCACCGTTATCCATATGAGCCACATAACTGTGACATTTTAATTAAGCCATCCTTATTCTCTCACCTGTTTCCATTGCTAAATGATAAAGGAAAAACAAAAGGAAGAGAAGAAGTAAAACCTAGGCTAAGACAGAGTTTATCATTCCTGAAACATTTGTCGGACTTTATTAAGCTAACAGCCATTGAATCGGTCTCCTCCTATGTATCCAATTCCTGTTAGGAAGCAATGCTCTATTTCCACCCTAAAAGCTTAAGTGTGCTGTTTAGTTGCCTGCTTTAAAATGTGGACATCTATGGAAACTCAATACTAGGAATAAGGTGAAGTAATTCCTTAGATTGCTTTTATCATATTTTTATTTTAACAGCTTAACTAAGCATGCAATAAATGAACATACTGAAAATGCACCATTTGCTACTTTTTAAAAAATGTTTATTTACATTTAGAGAGAGAGTGTGTGAACACATGCCGCCTGAGGCATGGGCGGGCATGGGGGGGGAGGGAAGGGATAGAATCCCAAGCAGGCTCTGCATTGTCAGTGTAGAGCTGGACACAGTGCTCAAACCCACAAACTGTGAGATCATGACCTGAGCTGAAATCAAGAGTCAGACGCTTAACCAACTGAACCACGCAGGCATCCCACCATTTGCTAAGTTTTAATGCATGTATGCACTTGAGAAATTATGATCACAATTGAGGATTGTAAACCTATTCCTCTTCCCCCAAAATTTGTTCAGGCCTCTTAGCAGTTCCTACTTCCAAACCCTCCCTACACCCCCACTTACTCCCCAAGGAACGACCCGTAAGTTTTCTATCTGCTTAAAAACTGTGATTCTGCTGATGAGAAGGTGAAATGAATGATGGTCTACTGTGTCTTGATGGGGTGGTGGGTCAGTTGATTCATCCCCTAGATGAATGAACCCATATATGGTTTTATCAGTTGGACTGTGAGCCCAGCACAGATGTACCTGATATTCACCAAGTGATGGAAGAAAGTTAAGATTTACCTAGATGGTAGGATAGTAATGGCCACATGGTCCAAGAGGGATTCTTATCAGGACTGTGTTTAAATGATGATCCCCGAGCCACATTTAAAATAAGAGACAATTCCAGAAAGCATTGGGGGACAAGTGGCAGAAGACTGTCACCTGGATTTCCATTTCCACTTTGCCACTTACAGGTAACAAGTGACAGCTAACGGGTTGGTCTCTTTGCAACTCTCTGACTCTGTCTATATCTGTCAACACAAGAACATGATTTTCCCACTAGTGCTGTACCTGGTTTCTAAGGTCAGCTTTCTTGGGACCCATGATGTTACCCCAACTGTTTTATTTATGTCTTTGGAGACTTCAGATATTTAGGTTTAAAGGACTGTGGACAGTTAAATGAAAATGATGACTTCTTTGAATTTTCTGATGGGTTTTGAGTCCAAATAAATGGTATAGGAAAGGTCCCAAACTAGGTTTTTCTAATGTCCTTCCCAGTC
This sequence comes from Crocuta crocuta, assembly GCF_008692635.1. Taxonomy (NCBI): domain Eukaryota; kingdom Metazoa; phylum Chordata; class Mammalia; order Carnivora; family Hyaenidae; genus Crocuta; species Crocuta crocuta. The sequence continues at coordinate 4,024,661 of NW_027529433.1, forward strand.
CGTGAGAACCCACTACCCTGACTCACCATCTCAGAGCCTTCTTGTCACTACTCCTGGTAAATTCAGATTTAGCTACCTATCTGCGAACTATGCATTAACCTAAGAATCACAACCAAAAATACACTGGCTTAATTTATTTCATTTCCATGTGTTTTGAGGTAATATGAGTGCTTTTAATAGTGCTAATAAGATGAGTAATTTTATTTCACTTAAAACTTTAATTTGATCATCTTTGTGGATGTTATATTTAGTGTATATTACAGATAGGTATTTTAATTGCTCTTACTGCTTTTTAAAATTAATAGGTTAAGAAACATAAGGGAAGGCTATTTGTGAGCTATAGTCTCAGTGCCCCAGAAATTTATGTTTCTCAAAGATATTAATCGCTATTTATATAATTACTTTGGCAGTGATTCATTAAATATATTTTGTTCTCAGGTCATCCTGATAGCACCAATTTTAATCACAGCATTTACCCTCAGACATATTTTCTTATCTCACTTATAATTAATATCTATATAATAGAGTAAAATCTACAATCTTGGAAGAAAAGCCAAGTAAAGGAGAATGAAATGCCATTGCCCTACTTTAAATCTTTCTGTGTCAGGCACAAGGTGAGCTTGGGAAAAGAGAATTCTATCCAGGGGAAGGTTTACCTTTTATCTGTGTTTTAACTATGTGTTCTGTACTTTTAATTAAGTTTTTGTTGTTGTTAGAGTATTTTCTCTTTTTAAAGTTTTTTAAAATGTTTATTTATTTATTTATTTATTTATTTTGAGAGAGAGAGAGAGAGAGAGAGAAAGAAAATCCCAAGCAGGCTCCATTGCTGTCAGCACAGAGCCTGATGTGGGGCTCAACCCCACAAACTGTGAGGTTGTGACCTGAGCCGAAATCAAGAATCAGATGCTTAACCGACTGAGCCACCAGCTGCCCCATTGTTAGAGTATTTTCATTCATGTCTGAGGACAATATTGCTGACCAGATCAGTTCCTAATTTAAGGATATACAGATACAGATGTCATATTTCATTAATGTTTCAGAGTGTTTTCAAATCCTCCTTGGTAGTAAAAAATTTTTGTAATCCTTTAGAGGATTTACATAAGATATGTAAAAGATAGACTCTAGGGATAGTCACATTTTTTTTTCATTTTTTAAATTATTTACTTATTTTTGAGAGACAGATAGAGACAGAGCACAAGCAGAGGAGGGGCAGAGAGAGAGGGAGACACAGAATCTGAAGCAGGCTCCAGGCTCTGAGCTGTCAGCACAGAACCTGACTTGGGGCTTGAACCCACGAATCATGAGATCATGACCTGAGCCTGAGTCGGATGCTTAACAGACTGAACCATCCTGGCACAACCTAGTCACTTTTAAAAATGTATGGGCTCTGTGCTGACTGCCAGCTCGGAGCCTGGAGCCTATTTCAGAGTCTGTGTCTCCCTCTCTCTCTGACCCTCCCCTGCTCACGCTGTCTCTCTCTTTCTCTCTCTCCTAGAAATAAATAAAAATATTAAAAAAATAAAAATGTATGGATAAGATCTAAAGATGAAGATTTGTGTGGCCATGTAACTGAGCCTCAGGAAAGACCCTTCACTTTGTTGGGCCTTTCTCTCCCATAAACAGGGGATAAAATTTTTTATCTCCTAGGAATGTCATGAGGATTAAATGAGGTCATGAGTATTTATCCCTCAGCATCTGGCACATAGCAAGTGCCTAATAAATTGTAAATAGTATTTAATATTTATTTTCACTGAATAATGTCATTCACTGAATCACATTTTCTCTTTTAAGGAAAGTTTTCTGAAGTCCCTTCCCCACTTTTCCTATTTCTTGTGATGAGCTGATACCTTATGTTCCCACTTAGACTTTGGTTAAATTGTGATTTTGGCAAAGGTGGGGTTAGGCCCTCCTTCTAGCACACCTTGTTCCTCCCACCCCCCAGCACATGCCCCAGGAGCTCTTGTCTAGCATCACAAAGGGACCCCTTTTTTTTAATATGGTGAAAAAATTTATATTTAGATTCAGCCAGCTGGACACAGTTTAGATGATCCCAATTTTGTTGGCAACATCCAAAGCATCATAGTCAAGAGCCAGTGGAACATATGCCTTCTTCTCTCCCTTGGGCCTGATCAGGGTATTGATTTTGGCCTTGTTGGTGTCGTAGAGTTTCTTCACAGCCTGTTCGATCTGGTGCTTATTGGCCTTGAATCTACAATGAACACAAGTGTGTTGTTATCTTCTCTTTTCTTTGTGGCTGACTGGTGTCAGAGGGAACTTGATGATCATGTTGTGGTTAAGCTTGGTTTCTTCTGGGAGGGAGCCACTTCTGAAAGCTTTGGTCATGGCCGTCTTTAACGCAGCCCCTCCAAAGGTGAAGCAGATACTGGCGTAAGTGGTTCAGGACCGGGCATGTTGTGATGTAGAGGAAAGGAGTCACATCCCCTCAGGGGCCTCCTAGAAACTGCAAGGACGTATCTGTTTATCTCTGAATGCCTCCTGCCCAACACGGTGTCTGAACACAGCAGGGGCATAACAACAGTTAGTAAATAATTGAAAGAAAATTCTCTTAATAGGGACTCAAGAAGACCCAAAACCTTCAAGATCTAAATGAATCTCTAATGGGAAGGATCCAGATTCCATTATAGGAGATGAGGAAATTATAATCTCAAGGCACTCCACAAATCATACAGAATAGCCCATTCGCCTCGGTATTATTGTGAAATGCTTCTTTACACAACGTGTGGGACTTTTTTTTCATTTTATATTGACCGCTACAGACAAGAACTCTAAAAAGTACCCTTTGTTGGAGCACTTGGGTGGCTCAATTGGTTAAACATTTGACTCTTGGTTTTGGCTTAGGTCATGATCTCCTGGTTCGTGGGTTTGAGCCCTGCATCGGGCTCCACGCTGCCAGACTCTCTTCTTTACTCTGCCCTTCTCCACTCGTTCTCTCTCTCTCTCAAAAAAAATAAAGAAACTTTAAAAATAAAAGCAAGAGGGGCACCTGGGTGGCTCAATCCGTTAAACATTTGATTTTGGCTCAGGTCATGACCTCATAGCTCGTGTGTTCAAGCCCCACATTGGGCTCTGTGCTGACAGCCTGGAGCCTGCTTCGAATTATGTTTCTCCCTCTCTTTTTCTGCCCCCCCCCTCGCTCTCTTTCTCTCTCTCTCTCTCTCAAAAATAAACATTGAAAAATGAATAAAAACAAATGTAAGAACAATTAAAAGCACCCTTGTCACTATTTTTCCATGATAGCAATTCGTCTTTTAAAAAGATGGCAAAAATTTGTCGGTGAAGTTCTTTCTGTATTTAGATAGACATGTTTTAACTATAATGAACTTTGGTTTTGTTACCAGACAGAACCGGTTCCGAACTTAGGTTTGGTTGTTTGCCACTCAAAGATCAGTACTGGAGACACAAGTGATGGTAGGAAAAGAAAAGTTGATTTATTCAGGAAGTCAGAAAACTGGGAAGATGGTGAATATCCCAAAGACCACCTTCTCGGTTTTGGCAAAAGCAGAAGGTCTTACAGGGGAAGTTGAGGGACATGGGGAGGGCCAGTGGGCTCCCTGCGTAGAAGTGGATATGCAGGTGGTTAGTTGTCTATGGACATGAGCTCGAACAGATGTGCTAGTATGAGCAGTGGCTGTTTGCAAATGTGGTCAGGCCTTATCTTCTGGGAAAGTCTGGTCCTTCACTCCTCAAGGCCTTGAGTCTGCAGATCTCAAGGGAAGTAGGTTAATTTGGCTACAAACTAAGGGACTTAAGTCAGCAAACAAGGAGTGCATAAGCTTGAAGCCAGCTAACCCCCAAGATGGATTGGAGTGCTGTTACAGTTTGTTAGGACTTTCGTTACCATGAATTTATCCTACATATGAATTCCTATGATTCAGCCTTTTTCTATAGATTGGTTTTTCTCCCACCAGTCTGGTCTTAAATAACATCAGGTCTAGCTGTCTTTGGATTTTTATCTGGCTTCAAAATAAAGCTTTATAGTTGGTTCTCACCATCTGGATCACACTGGGGAAGGTAATCGGACTTTCATTTTGCAATTATCTTAACCTTGGCCAATGGAAACTTCCAGTTTCCTGTGAAGGTCAGCGATTTAAAATTGCAATATCTATAGAAATCATACTTCATTGTGGGCTTAGCCTAGAAGGTCTGAACCAGTAAAGGAGTAAACTGAGGGGTGGTCATCAGGCAGAGGGTATGTGGGAACCCCTCCCACTGTTTCACTGAGCGGTTAAGGGGACTCCGTGCACACCATCCTAAATGTTTTGTATAACTGTACAGAAGCTGTATAAATGTTGGTGGCAGAGGACATTTTTGGCATGAGATCTTATTTCCTTTCTTCTTTGGCCAATGAGGAGATCAAAGTTGTTTGCTTTCTTCTTTCAGAGAATGGTTATTCTGTTTATGGGATCTCTTTGGAGAATTTCCCCCCTTGCATTGTAATCTCTAATTAAATCTCCCTCATAGAGATGTAATTTGTATATCACAGATACCCCCTTTCCCTGGTAAGATAAAAGATGCTTTTGGGGCTCCCTTATGTAGAAGCCTTAATCCATGTCCCTCCCAGGTCATCCTTCACTTCTTCCACTGTCACTGCTTGTGGCCTCGGACTAGCTTCCCAGTCTTATCTAGTGTCTGTGGCATTCTGGGTAGGTAGAATTGTGCCTCCTTTTTTAGCCAAGTGTCTCCACTGAAGAGTCATCACTCACCTGTTTGTTGAGAAGTGTGTGAATGGACTGGAGGTTATCCCTGTAGTGGTGTCACTGTCACTTGCGTTGCATTGGGAGCAACTCTTAGTGTGCCCAGGGGAACATAGTAGGAAGAGGAATGTCATCTGTCATGTGTTGCATAGAAGGAGGAAAAACAAGTTTGAAAAGCATTGTGTTAGACATTTGGATCAAAGAGCTTATTCTTTATCTAATTTTGTAGCCCACACAGGGCCTGGTGTACTCACATGTAGTAGGGCTCAATACATTTCTGAATGAACTGAGTACAACTCAACAGTTGATACAGTTCTTGGATCATTATTCTGAGAAGGAAAAATAGGTACACCATTTTGGGGTTGTTCTGACATCACACATCAAAAACATAAATTTCCTTCTTGGAAGAGTCTTACTGAAGTTGGAAACTGAGTAGTTCTTTGCTCACCACCAGCCAGTACTGCTGTCCAGAACCATTAGATACAAGGGTCGCTTTCATAATCTACCATCGCAATATCATGCCTTAGGTTTTTCTGCCTAGGCGGTTCTGGTAAAATTGTTATCACAAGTTATTGCCCTTAAGTCTAACCTATTCTGAAGGAAAAGGTTGTTGATACTGTCATTTGAGGACTAAGAAATATTTGTCTAGACGTTTGATCCAATCTGTATTTTTATTTGATGTGTAATTGGCGAGAAAATCGCAAAGACAAATTTAAATGCTTGCATCTCTAACCTTGTCACAGTGTCTGAGCACTCATTCATCATCATTATCTTGGATTCCTGCAGCCAGCAGACTTCATAGGAAAGCAAGCACTGAAACAGATTAAAGCCAAGGGGCTGAAACGGAGACTGGTCTGCCTCACCTTGGCAACGGACAATGTTGATCCGGAGGGAAATGAAAGCATCTGGTATGATGGCAAGGTGAGTGCTGAGGACCTTGTGGCCAGGGGCCACTGCAGCTGTTCTGTACCAGAAACTTTCCTTGTCCCTATTTCCATTTAGAGTTTTGTTTTTTGGTTTTTGTTCGATATTTACCTATCATTTGGGAGGGTCACACACTTTGATCTCTGAGCTGACATTCAAGAAGCAGAAATCAGTTAACTCAAAGGAAAATGAAATGCTACTCGTTTCAAAAAACATAAAATTCTCTAGACTTTGATGAAAGAAAATAAAACCAAGGGCTTAAAATACAATGGACAATGAAGCAGGTACAATTTATGAGGTGAAATGATCCACTTGCTCACCATGCCCATATCTGTGAATGCAAGAGATGGATTTTATAAAGAAACTGGCATGGTGGCCTTTGAGGAAGAGATAATTCTAACCGGAGCACACCAGCAGAAAGAAAATTCCAAGTGAAAATATCCATGACAACAGAGAGTAGAACCTTAGAAAGTAAAGTGAACGGTAGAAACCGTTTAGTTCTTCCAAAAGAGTCAATGTGCCTTCTTCCCATTTGGGCATGTTAGGTTTTATTCTATCAGTATCCAGTAAAACCAGATAACTTAGCAATAGAACTTCATTTCCTTGACTTTTTACAACTCTTTGTAAAACCCGGTTCGGTGTCAGATGTTGCTGTGTTCTGACTGGTGTCAGCAGGCAGATGTGGGACGCTGCTTAGACTCCAAGGTGAGCACAGGGCCTTCACACTTCATCCAAACTGATGTTCCATATTGAACAAGGTCTGCTTGGTCCATATTCAAAGACTCGGAGATTTGGTGCCTGGGTTTTTTCTCATGCACTGCAGTCTACTTGATACTTGTTTCCATTTTCCTTCTTCTCTTCAGTGACAAAAAGAGCCCTGGAGGTGGGGAAAGCCAGTGGCATAATTTCTCAGCCTTTGGGATCACCAAAGAAATGGCCATTTGAGCTGAGGCATGCTGAGTAGTCCAATTTGCCTTTGTCTGTGTCTCTGCTGATGATCTCCCACTGTATTCTCTTCAGCATGTAACCACAGACCTACAGTTCTTGGACATCCCAGAAGCAGGTGGATGTTTTTAGACACTATGAAGCCAACAGGTTTTTTCTTTTTCAGATTTCAAGTTCTTTCTTAAGAACCGCACCTTTAATTGTGCTGAGTTGGTTCATCTGTTTGAACCACTTGAACTCTTACCTCACTGTCTCCCCCTCCTTTTGTTCTAAATCTCTGGTTCAGACCTCCTTTTTTTTAAAGTTTATTTATTTTGAGAGAGCGGGAAAAGGGTTGGAGAGAGAGAGGGAGAGACAGAGAGAATCCCAAGCGGGTCCGTGCTGTTAGTACAGAGCCCCACTCGGGGCTCCATCACACAAACCATGAGACTGTGAATTGAACTGAAATCAACAGTCAGATGCTTAACTGACTGAGCCACTCAGGTGCTCCCAGACCTTTTTTTTTTTTTAATAGTTTATTGTCAAGTTGGTTTCTATGTTTCCATATAATGCCAGTGCTTATCCCCACAAGTGCCCTCCTCCATGCCCATCACCCCCTTCCCCTCCTCCTCAGCCCATCNGGGGCTATTGCTGCCCAGACCTCTTTTCTTAATAGGCTTTTCCTCCAACTTCACATTCACCTACAATTTCCACTGATATACACCTTTGCCGTTAACTAGCTGCTTGACCTGGTCTTAGCCTCTCTGGACCTCCATTTTCTCATCCTATAAAATGAGTTGTATGACAAGATAATGTCTTAGGTTCTTGGCACCTCTAATTTTTTCTGTAGTTGTCAAGTTCCCCCAGCCCCATCGTCTGTTTTTCATTTTTCCACTCTGTTTTCATCCAGCTTTCTAATATGGTGCCCACTCTTGCGCTGGCTTTCTGTTTTGGCCAAAGGTTGCAGATTATGCTGTCATGTTCTATATGCAACCCCAAACCAACCCTGATGAACACGGTGTAAGTCTGACTCCCAATTACAAATTAAAAAGCCTAGAAACTTGTACCTTAAACTTACAAAACATTACATGCCAACTGTATCTCAAAGCTGGGAAGGGGGGACCTGGAAACCCAGTTCCCTTTTTGAATTTTACTTCCTTTGCTGTCTCTGTGCACTGAGTTTACGTGCTATATTTTTCATCATTCTTCCCATATGCCATCTGCTTACAGGGCTGTTAATCCAGTTGTAGTTGGCTTCATAAATCAAGTATCCCGTGAATTTCCTGATATCCACTTGTGTATTCTCTGATGCTCAGTAGGATGGTCATCTCATCCTGGAGATGAATCTCTTGGATCCTCTTTATACCCCGGAATGAGAGGACATACTTTTTGTTCTTATTTCCTGACTTTGTTGAGACTTGTACTGCTTTTGGTATTTGGTATTCTATTCTTGCAAAGGCTTTCTATGCAATGGGGATGCGGCCGTGAATAAAACAGACAAGCATCTCTGTCTCCAGGGGTCTTACATTCCATAGGGGAGACAGTAGACAATGAACATACTAAATAAAATAAAATAAAATAAAATGGAACATCCGAGAGTGATGAGTGCCGTGGAGAAAACTAAAGTCCAATTGAGAGGTGGGCAGTGATAGAAGGAGGGATTATGATTTTATTTTATTTTANGCCACCCAGGCGCCCCATGAGGGATTATGATTTTAAATAAGGCTTAATTTTTGAAAAACAAGGTGTAAGAGTGGGCACGCAAAGGGCTTCTGTGAGTTATAAAAGCAGCTTTGCTGGGAAGTTTTAAAGATGTTTGGTAGAAATGAAGTTTGGAGAGTCGAGAAAGCTGTCTTTTTTATTATTTATAAGCTAAAACACACAGGGACAGCCAAAGAAACACCATGTACCATCCAATTTAAATTACGTTCTCTCTTTCCAAGGCCATCTACCATGTTACCTCCCCTAAGCCAGAGGGGTCTTTAATTCTCACAAAGGGAGGAATGAGAAAAGGCTAAACATAAATGAGGATTGCTTATATTGGTAAAAGGAGAGCCTGTGTGTAACAAAGAATATGAAAATCGACTAGGCAGAAGGTGGGCACAGTTTCTTGTGATTCATTAAGCAAAGAGAAGAAATAGATTTAATTGAATCTGGAAGATTTTAAGGTAGAAGGATATAAAACTGTTGCTAGGGAAAACCTTTCCTTGGAGATTTCATAATGAGATAAAAGGAAAGGCCAGACTTGTAAAATATTCCAGGCTACTCGGCATTAGATTAGAGAGAAATTAAAGGGGAAATGAAAGTAATCTAGCAGAAAGCAATGTATTCAATAAATATTTTTAAAATAGCACTCATGCAATAAATGTACTATTTCTTTTCATTACTCATGCAGACCTAACTGCAAGATAAATCACTGCTGGGATTTTAAGAGATGGGAAGGCCTGGGATTCTCTGAAGAGAGATGGTAGGGTTTTGACCCACTGTGTTAGGGGATTTGGCCAAGAGACTTGCTCTGGCCTCTTCTTATATTCTTAAGATGCCCAGGCAAATCAGGTTACCTCTCCAGGGTTCCGAACACAGACCTCAGGTTTACAGACTAGGAAGTGAAACCAAGATTACCAAGAAAGTCTTTCAAGAATCTGTGATTAAAACTCCAACCTTCGTGACCCCAAGCCCTACCTTACAGGACTTCACTATGATATAAACGAGAAAAACCATTTTAAAGCATATGTCTTCTCTCAGCACTACCTTGGCAGTTAATAATCTGCCAGAGAAACAGCTTTTGCTAATGAACGCATTCATGTTTGTTTGTTGTTTAATCAACCAGTTCTCCCCATAAGAAGCTTAGAAATGATATGGAGAGGTTTCTGATTTGGGGCTTCAGTGAGATAATTACAAACTGGGACCACAGAGCTAGGCGTGTAAATGTGTCAGCATCTAAAAGACTAGAAATGCTATAATAAGACTGTTGACTGTAGTGGACTCTTTGCTGAGGCAGCTGAAAGATCACCAGGCTGATTCATGTCCATGAATATTTTTCACCATCAGCTATAGGCAGCCCATTGCATGAAACAGTGAGGCTTAAGGATTAGCTCAACGTTGTGTAGCCAGGAGGAGCCATTTTGAGTAGAGCTATATATCATATTTTGCTTTTGTTGTCTTCCTTTTACATTTTTTAAATATGGTGTTTTAACCTGACATTGTTGTATTGCTTTTTTTTTTTTTTTTGCACTTTACTGTTTCTCTTTCATCTTTACCTTCGATCTAGTTTCCACTCATCCTCTTATCTTCATAACAAGCCTGACAGGAATTTTTTTTGCAGCATAAAGCCTTTGTTTTCATCTCCTAGGTTTTGTTGGTTTGCTCAGTGCTTTTCTCTGGTTTGCCAGTTTATTCCATTTCACCCTCCCTAATTTTCATGGTTCATGATTACCTCCACGTCTCCACTCAACCTGCAAAGTTGCATCCTTCCCTATCTGCTCATTCCACCCACCTTCAAACTGTAGAACAAATCCCGACTTAATTATGTTGACTTCCTTGGCTTCCTGATTATATTTTCTTAAGTCTCTATGTTAATTCCTCAGCTGGGCTAGAAGCCTGTGAGGGTTGGAACCAGACCTCAGTCATTTTCTAGAATATCCAGCAAAATGTTTTGTACATGGTAGATCTAGAGAGGGTAAAGTTGACATTATTTTAAGGGCCTCACAATCGCCAGTAATTGCTAAATTCTATATATTTGTAGAGAAAGGTCACTTCACATTGGCTATTGATATATCTATAGTTAATTTCACTACTCTTTTGGCAAGTCATATCCTAAACCACAACAGGAATTCTTGGATAAACTTACATTTGAATTTTTAGGAATTTTTCCCTTGTATCTATTATTGCCATGCTGGCTTGAAGGTAGAAGAGTAGGTTTTTTTTAAGTTTAAAACAAAAATATTTGAATCTTCCTCCTATCAGATCTCTTGGCATGAAACTGAGCAAAATAGTGCCAGCTATTAAAAAAAAAACCAACTAGGTGTTCTTACTTAAAAGTGAGAAGTGTGAGAGTATGATTGATCATATATCTTGAGAATTATTTTTCCTCATTTGTAAACCTAAATTCACTAATGAGAATATTTTTCCCCCCACTGTTAGCCCTATAAACCGTACTCCCTAAAACTTTCAGATTGTAAGTTGAACCTGTTTTTTAAATGTTCAGTCTGGAGAGAAGGAGTGCAAAGCTGTGGCCAGGATGCTGAGGATGGCTGCGTCTTGTTTTTCAGGTTGTTGGCAACACGACGTCTGGAAGCTACAGTTACAGCATCCAGAAGAGTCTGGCGTTTGCCTATGTGCCTGTTGAGCTAAGTAAAGTAGGACAACAGGTAGAAGTTGAACTGTTAGGCAAAAATTACCCAGCAACCGTCATACAGGAACCCTTGGTATTGACGGAACCAGCCAGAAACCGGCTTCAGAAGAAAAATGGAAAGGGCAAAATTTGAAAAAGACCTTCAGCAGGCCATTGAGTTATGTTTGCTCTGTGACTGTATGAAAAATCATAGCTGAGTTTTTGGGGGAATACAGGAAATGAAGAATTCATTTCAAAATCATCAAAATCTAGATTTATCATCTTAATAAAGTATTAATTCTTCTCTAAACAAGAAAGAAAAATGGATTAGTAATGTACATTGTTCTTTCAAATGAAGACATCTGAAATGAATGTTTCTATTACCCTATATTGTTTGTGAAACTCAGCAAAACATTTAGGTATTTGCTAATACACAATCACTATTGTAACTGAATTAGAGGAAATTGTATAATTTTAGGAGCATATGCATATGGTTCTCGTAACCTGAAAACAAGTTAATTGTTTTACATAAAAACAAACGTGATACTATTCATGGATGTGTTTTATTAGGAAACAGTAGTTGAATAAGGGATAGCTTTAATTTTTATAACCTATCTACAATAAAAATAGTAAAATTTAATATTGATACATAAATTTTTATTCAACTCTCTGAAATACTCATTTTCCTAATGAATTCCCTGAAAGCAGTATTATGGGACATCATCATTGTCCTTTCAAAGGTTATTTTAAAAGAGTAATTGGGAAAAAGAACAGTCTTCCAAAGGAAGCAGTGCCTATAGACCTTTTGAAATGAAGCTGAAACATAGATTGTGCCAGTAAAAACACTGTTGGAATACTGAACACCTCTCTTTGGGAAGGAATTAATGCGAGTTGACATCACATGTGCCGTTCTGAATATCATTTCACAAAGCATCTGACAAAGCAGGTCAAACATGAGCTAAAGAGCCGACAGGATAGCCCTTTGCACTGTGCACAGCAAGAAAAAATCCATTTGGAAATAATTCCCACATACGTTTTTTGAAATTAAATTTAGTGGACTGAAGAAATCAATTTTTTTGGTAAAAGGCAACTTATCACTTAAAATTTGTTACATGCACATTTGTTAAACATTTATTGAACTTTTCCTAGGTATTAAAGTTGAATGTGAGACATAAAATTCGGTAATTAGAACAGACCTTTTTTTAGAGACAGAGTACAAGCAGGGGAGGGTCAGAGAGAGAGGGAGACAGAATCTGAAGCAGGCTCCTGGATGTCAGCACAGAGCCCAACACAAGGCTCGAACCCACAATCTGCGAGATCATGACCTGAGCTGACGTCGAGTCGCTTAGCCAACTGAGCCACCCAGGTGCCCCTAGAACAGATTTTAAAATAATTTCTTAACTTGTAAGTGTTGCAAAGGTGCCAAGTATACATTTAAGATGTTTCATTAAAGCAATCATATGTTAGAATTCCAGTGGACCCTTACTTTCTCTTCTGTATATCTTTATTTTATATGAGAAAAGAGGGAAATTTTCTTGGTAACAAAATTTGATAATCTTGATAGTTATATAATTGTCAAGAATATTATCTGGGTGCGGTCACTATGGAAAACAGTATGGAGGTTCCTCAAAAAAGTAAAAATAGAACTGCCATATGATCCTGCATAATTTCATTTCTGAGTGTTTGTCTGAAGAAAACCAAAACCACAAATTCAAAAATCTTGCCATTTGTGACAGGGTGGAAGGAACTAGAAGGTGGTATGCCAGGTAAAATTAAAGAAAGGCAAATACCATATGATTTCACTTCTATGCAGAATCTAAGAAGCAAAATGAACAAACATTATAAAACTCAGATACAGAGAACAAATTGGTAGTTGCCACAGCGAAGAGGTATTGGTGGGTGGGCAAAATGGACGAAGGGGGTCAAGAGATATAAACTTCCAACTCTAAATAAGCCTTGGGGACATAATGCAGATCATGGTGAACAAAGCTAATATGGCATGGCATATTTAAAAAAAATTTTTTTTAATGTTTTATTTATTTCTAGGAGAGAGAGAGAGAGAGAGAGAGAGAGAGAGACAGCATGAGCAGAGGAGGGTCAGAGAGAGAGGGAGTCACAGACTGAAACAGGCTCCAGGCTCTGAGCTGGCAGTCAGCACAGAGCCCGACGCAGGGCTTGAACCCACGAACCGCGAGATCATGACCTAAGCGAAAGTCAGACGCTTAACCGACTAAGCCACCCAGGCACCCCGATGGCATGTCATATTTTAAAGTTGCTAAGAGAGTACATCTTAAGAGTTCTTATCACAAGAAAAAAATGCAACTTTGTATGCTGATGGATGTTAGCTCGACTGGTGGGGATATTTCACATTGTATATAAATATTGAATCCTTTTGTACACCTGGAACCAATGTAATGGTATGAACCAATTATACCTCAATTTAAAAAACCCTCCAGATTCACTCTCTCAGTTTGGGTATTACGTGCTGGGTAAACCCTTTACCTGGGAGATCCCGCTTCTCAGTCTCTGCCTCTCTGTAGCTCTGCAACCATTAAGGTACTTATTATCATTTCTGGATTCCTTCTCTGCAAAATAGATCATTCCAAGGGGTTTTTTTTTTTGATACAATAATCAGTGATGAAAGTACAACATTGAATTCATGTCCTATTAATATAGCACTAAAGCAGATCAGTAAAAAGCATAGAAAATTTTAGACAAATAGTAAATGTTTAAAGAAATCCTACCCAGGAGCACCTGGATGGCTCAGTTGGTTAAATATCTGACTTCTGCTCAGGTCAAGATCTCATGGTTCATGGGTTCGAGCCTCACGTCGGGGGCTGTGCTGTGCTGTGTGTCTGAGCCTGGAGCCTGCTTCGGGATTCTGTGTCTTTATCTCTCTCTGCCCACCCACACTTGCGCTTTGTATCTCTCTCTCAAAAATGAACATAAAAAAAAAAAGAAATCCTATTCATAGTATAAAAGAACGTACTTCCTGATTTCCTTAAGAAGTTGTCCTCATTCCTTTGTGGTATACTGGGTGCTATGAAGTCACCCTGGCACTCCCGCACCGACCCAACCAGTGGGCCTGGCCTAAGTGCCAATGACCAACACAATGTGGCCATGAAATGTTGGGCCAAATAAACCAGACTTTATCCCCTGGGAGTTTGAAGTGTGAGACATCCGAATCAACTGATTAGGACTGAAAGCTGAAGTTGAAAAGATAAAAGAGAAGCCTTGGGGTAACAAGAGCTCGTGACAAGGGCAGTGGCCCTGAGAGAAAGCCCAGATTCTGAAGCTTCCAGTTCCCCATGGCCCATCCTCCAGCTGTTAGGTGAAAAGCTTGAGGCAATAGAGCCTGACTAAAGCCACTAGCTGCTGGAGACCGGACCATACCCAGAGAGGCTTCAAGGAATTGTTCCAGGATTAGTGTCGGCCCTGAAGAGCCAACAACCAGCACACTTCAAGGTACCCTACTGATGTGCAGAAGTCCGTGTTAGGGAAGGATGTTCTCAAGAGTGTGATGATGAATGATGGGCGCTTTCTTCCCTTGAGCCAGGAAAGCTTCTTAAAACTGCGGAACACTTTCCAGTGAACACAGTATCAAAACATTTATGGATGTTGTTAAGTTGCTCATGTTCACATCTAGCTAATCTATGTCTCACTCCTTTTGTACTGATGGGAAAGGTGACAGATAAACCCATTTTTAAGTATGTCGCATGGCACGTTAAATAGCAAATGGATTCTGGCACATTACTAAGAGGACTTTGTGAATGTTTGAATTGAAGCAGAAGATTGACATTATTAGGAAACAAAGCATCTGTGAGAGGAAGCCAGTTTCAGTTATACACATAACATCCTTTAGCCAAGGCCTCATAAAAGCTAAGAACCCTAAATCAAACTCTTCTTCTGATAAACTGTCATATAAAAATAAAAATTATCTTGCTTTTGCTTATCTGTCTGGCATTAATGAATATCTAGTAGTTTATAGAAGCTATTTTATGAATTATAAAGGGGTAACACATTACTTAATTACATTTTCTCTAGGTATAGATTCTGGGAGTGTTAGCATGCCATGAAGCATAGGAGTGGCAGTAAAAAGGTTACTAAATGGAAATGTAGAAGACTTGCTTTCCTCAGCTCTGCCAACCAGCCAAAAATACACTGCATAATCTTCTACCAAAGCCTATCCTGTATTTAAAGCTCTATGAGTAATTGCTTTCCTTACTGAAGTATTTATTAGTCTACACATGTTCACTGAGTATTTGCCACAGGCCAGGGACTGGGAAAGCAGTGATCAGACATGGTCCCTGCCTTTGCAGAGTTTACAGAGCAGAGAGGTCTAGCATTTAACTAACAAAACCAGGTGTATATTTAGTTACATACTGAGGTGTCATGAAAGCCAAGGGGAGAGAACTTTTTGAGAAGGAGAGGAGGGCAAACTGTGTCCAAAGATACAAGTCGTCATGTGAGATTAGGGGCTGAAGAGTGCCCATAAGGTTAAGCAACAGAATGTGGTTGGTGCCATTGGCCTGAGCTATTTCATGGGACAGGCAAGGGCAAACGTCTGACTGTATTGAAAAAGGACTAGGAAGGGAGTGCCTGACTGGCTCAGTCGGAAGAGCAAATGACTCTTAATCTCGGGGTTGTGAGTTTGAGTCCCATGTTGGGTGAGAGATTACTGAAACAAATAGGAAGGAAGGGAGGGAGGGAGGGACGGAGGAAGGAAGGAAGGGAGGGAGAGAGAGAGAGAAGGAAGGAAGGAAGGAAGGAGGAAAGAAAGAAAGAAGAAAGAAAGAAAGAAAAAGAAAGAAAGAAAGAAAGAAAGAAAGAAAGAAAGAAAGAAAGAAAAGAAAGAAAGAAAGAAAGAAAACCAGGGTACCTGAGTAGTTCAGTTTGTTGAGTATCTCGCTATTGATTTCGGCTCAGGTCATGATCCCAGGATCACAGGATGGAGCCCCGCATCAGATCGGGCTCCATGCTGAGCGTGGAGCAGCGTCCTACTCAGGTACAAGAGGGTATCAGTTTGGAAGCTTTCAGCTGCAAATAAGAAAATATCCCATGAACAGCAGTTTAGGCACTTGTTTTAATAAATTGCATAGTACGAAGTCTGGAGGTAGGCTCAGTGACACCATTAGATATCTCGGTTCTCTTTATTTCATTATGTCAAATCCTCCTCCCCCTAAAAATACTTTTTTAGGCTAAATCATTTGTTGTCGCAATTACTGATGTTTAGATCATGTATCTACATCAGATCAGTGAATCTTTATTATCTTTTTAAACATTGTGTTCCACAATTTAGAGAAGCTTCAGTTATACCACCAGCCCTTTCCACTAACAGGCTCAGCTATATCGAGGGGGGATGAACGGGTACTTCCTCGTCGATTGTGGGAAGAACCTGTGTGCGGCCTGGCGGCCTGCGCCTCCTACCCCATCCCGCTGGTGTGAGCCTGGACAGACAGAGGGACATAGGAGGGAGTCCGCGGCCGCCCGAGGCCCCGCCCCCGTGGCCCCCTGCAGCCCGAGCTGAGGAAGAAGAGTTCCAGCAGAGAGCCCACCCCTGTCCTCTGACGCAAAGTGGCCACCAGCCGTGTGCCTGGGACTGACTCAAACTCACGAGGCCGACAACATTTTTATTTCCCACGGGGCCGCTTCTCACGTGGGGAGAGCGCCCGTGACTCTTCCCTGTGGTCTTTACTCAATAAACATGTGGCAAAGCCAAAAAAAAAAAAATCATGCAAGCTTACTTCATGCCCAATTTGGGTCTCCAGTGCCTGTGGACCTAGTTATCCCACACTGCAACAGTAGCGTGCTTGTAAAACAAAGCAGCAGAAACTGAGTTTTTTCAATTATTTTATTCCATGTGATCGCTTAGGGTTTCTGTTGATATTTATGATGAAACAGAGGGCAAATTGTGAGGCACAATATCTTGTTCAGTGAGTGTAGATTTTAGTTTATACGTGAAATACTTCACTGGTTTTGAATAATATCTCTAAAATTCAAATTTCTTCTTTATAAATTGTTAATCCTTAAATTTAAAGACAGAACTAAGAAAATACAGGGGTACCTGCGTGGCTCAGTCCATTGAGCGTCCGACTTCAGCTCAGGTCATGATCTTGCAGTTTGCGAGTTCGTGCCCCACGTCGGGCTCTTTGCCAACAGCCCTCAGAGCCTGGAGCTTGCTTTAGATTCTGTGTCTCCCTCTTTCTCTGCCCCTCCTCTGCTAGTGCTCTGTCTCTCTCTCTCTCTCTCAAAAATAAATAAACATTAAAAAGAATTTAAAAAATATATAATATCAGTGGCATAGTTTAAGAGTTACCTGTGTTGTAAATTTTCAGTAACTTATTAGTTACTGGACAAAAAATATTTACATAAAATATTACTGTAATAATAATAACATTAACAATTATTATATGAATAATAATATGTAAAAATATTTACATAAAATATTGTATCAGACTCTAATCAAAGCAGCAATACATAAAAGTTGTGATAAGGTAATTAACTATGCAATAACAAAATCTCAGGAAATGGTCATTTATTCAGAATAAACGATCTGATTTCAAGGAATGCTAGGGGAAACAACAAAAGATATTGGTCTTACATTGCTGGAAGAAAGCAGCTGAACAGTATGTGAGTGCCTTGGTCTCTTTCACCAGTGACTGGGCACTTGTTTTAAAGCTGCAGATCAAAGAATGTCATTCATCTGTTTGCCCTGATTTTAGTAGATGAAGAAAAACCATATAAAATACATACATAATATAGATAATATATATAATAGAAATGTATGATGAATTTTCTGAAGAAGATATTTTAGTGGAAAATGTATAATATATAATACATAATATGTAATAGAAATATATGATGAATTTTCTGATGAAAATATTTTAGTTAAAAATTTTAAACTGCAGGGATATATGAAAGCCACCACTGTGGCTCTCCTCAAAGAAACACAGACCATTCTGCCATTTCTGGAGTTGGCTGTGAAAGGGGATTTTTATGAATCTCTGTCAAACATATTATGTTCAAGTCTTTTCCTAATTATTTGCATATCTGTTGCTCATGTAAAACAAACTTTTGAAATTTAAAAGCTTAAAATATGTTCTTTAATCAACTAGGTGCAGAGTTAACTGGACAAATCTGGTTATACTGTCACTTAAACATTACTATATGAAGCTTAATTTCGGTGAAGTCACTGCAAAGTGTAAGGCTTAAAAACAGAAAAGGTGATTTTATTATTCACAGACAGCAAACCAGTTTATTATAATAGACCAGTATGTTGGTATAAATACTTTCCTTTTCCCAGGGGCACCTGCGGGGCTCGGTTGGTTAAGCGTGCAACTCTTGACTTCAGCTCAGGTCACGATCTCATGGTTCAGTTCTTGAGTTCCTGCCCTGCATCCGGTTCTGCACTGAAAGTGCAGAGCTTGCTTTCGATTCTGTCTCTCTCTCTCTGCCCCTCCCTTGCTTGCTCTCTCTCTCTCTCAAAATAAATAAAACTAAACTTAAAAATAATACTTTCTATGGGGGCACCTGGTTGGTTCAGTTGGTTGGGCATCCAACTTCGGCTCAGGTCATGATCTCATGGCTCATGAGTTTGAGCCCCACATTGGGCTCTGTGCTGACAGCTCAGAGCCTAGAGCCTGCTTCAGATTCTGTCTCTTTCTCTCTCTGCCCCTCCCCCACTTGTGCTCTGACTCCCTCTCTCTCTCTGAAGAATAAATGAACATTAAAAAAAAACTTGGGGCGCCTGGGTGGCTTAGTTGGTGAAGTGCCTGACTTTGGCTCAGGTTGATCTTGTGGTTTGAGAGTTCGAGCCCTGTGTCAGGATTGCGTTGAGCCTGCTTTGGATTCTGTATCTCCGTCTTTCTGCCCCTTATGGCTCGTTCTCTGTCTCTCTGTCTCTCAAAAATAAAATAAATAAACATTAAAAAAATAAGAAAAAAACCTTTCCTTTTCCAAAAATACATTAATATAACTTGAAAATATTAAGTCCTTGCTTTACTGTAATATTTATTTAACTTCTATTTTTCTTATTACTTTTATTGGCATGATGCAAAGTTTAATAGAAAATTCTCACTCTTTGCATTTCTTTTCTGGTTATTTTTTGTCTTTTTTCATTGCTAAAAAATAATGGTGTCATATAAAAAGAGGCAGGGTTTAAATTTTTTATTATTATATTTTTAATGTTTATTTACTTTAGAGAGAGGGAGAGAGGGAGAGAGAAATGAGTGGGGGACGAGCAGAGAGGGAGAAAGAGAGAGAATCCCAAGCAGGCTCCATGCTGTCAGCACAGAACCCGATGCAGGGCTTGAGCCCATGAACTGTGAGATCGTGACCTGAGCTGAAATCAAGAATTGTACATTCAACTGACTGAACCCCACACAGATGCTCCTAAAAAGAGGCAGGGTTTTTTAAAAAAATTCTCACTGGTTGGTCATTCATGAGGGCATCTTCCCTCACCTGTCTGGCACCTACGCGAGGATGACTGTAACAGCGGGGGCTGGCGGGGCATCTCTCTCCATTTCACCTTTCCCTGCGATCAGCTTGCCGGGTAGTTCAAAGGAGGGAACGTAGCGTGGCGACGCTGTAAGGGATGCCCTGATGGGGGCTGCCAAGCGGACACCAGGACCACAGAGAAAGGGGCTGCCAGCAGAGGCGGGAACTACAGAGGTGATTCAACCACGCTGTCGAAGACGCTGCGCAAAGCCAAAAGAAGGGAAGAAACACCCTGGCTTCTCTCTTCGCCCCCATATTCCAGTGTCTCAACAGTGCCTCCCTTTGGCAGAACCTAGGGGGGAGTCAAGTACGTAAAGCAGCCTGGGACATGTAGTTTGTTTACAGAGCAGAGCAGAGGAAGATCATGAATTGGATCACATAGCAATAGACAATGACTGGCGTACAACACCAATGTAGTCCGTGCCGGCCTGGCCAAAGGGGTCTGGTCAACAGGCACAAACATGGCTGCTAGGCTAGAGGGAGGTGGTGGGATGGGCTAATATATTTTAAAGGGCTATTTGCATTATTATTTAAAACTGTGTAGTGTATTATAATATGCAAAATGCTATCATTTAGGTTCAAATAGGAAAACCTTTTATTTTTTATTATTATTCATGTATGTATATATATATTTAAATTTTTTAATGTTTCTTTATTTTTGAGAGAAAGAGACAGAGTGCAAGTAGGGGAGGGGCAGAGAGAAGGAGACACAGAATCTGAAGCAGGCTTCAGGCTCCAAGCTGTCAACACAGAGACCAATGCAAGGCTTGACCTCACGAAACTGCACCGTCATGACCTGAGCCAAAACCAAGAGCTGAACCCTCAACAAACTGAGCCACCCAGGTGCCCCAAAAAGGCTTTTAATACTTACATTGTATTTATGGATGTATAGACTATCTCTGGAAGGGTAACACTAATTTTCCTGGAGAGGGATTGAAACTTACTTTTCACTGTATGCCCTTTTAACTTTATGTATTAAAATGATATGTGTTTCACTTAAAAAATTAATATAGACCTGTAAATTCATTATACTTTCTAATCTAGTAAGAGTATGTTCTTATTTTTTGTTACACAATATGACTTTTTAATTTTTAAAGTGTTCACATTGGTTTGGAGAATTTAAGCATGGTTAGAAAGTACTGGTTTAGAACTACTTAAGAAATTCGTATACAATCTTCAGTACAGAAAAAGTGAATGCAATTCAGTTGTTGTATACAGTAAACAACTGTATACAATACAATTATTGTGCAAACAGTAAGGCCCAGGCTGTATGAAAGGTAGGGGAAAGGAAAGAAGAAATGAGACAAAATATACTACCAACATCCTGTGTGGTGGTTACATGGGTGTGTTCACTTTGTGAGAATTCATTGACCTATATAAACTTCTTATATAAACTGTCTTATTATTTTTTAAGAGTTTTAAAAAGTAATCTCTACACCCAATGTGGGGCTCAAACTCATAACCCCAAAATCAAGAGTTGCATGCTTTACTGACTGAGCCAGCCAGGCATCCCTAGTGTTATGCACATAAAAAAAATGCTATGCCCAAATCTTTTTTCTAGGAATGGCACTATTTCCCACTGTCTACTTTCATCTAGTTGGTTTTGAGGAGATAAGAGATGATAAGCAACGGACAAGATGAAGAAGTCAAGAAAATTTCAATGTGAGTTGGCCATGGCTGTTCTTATCTAGACTGTCAGTTTCAGAAATCTGGAGCCGTATATATATAAAATACTAGAGCTAAGAGAAATCTTTCTTCTTTTTAAAATCTGACCTTTTTTCTTTCAATACTGCACATATATTAACACACCAAAGAAAACCAACAATAAACTGAAGATGCTTCTTATACATAATTAGCTTCCTACATACTTGATTCCTACTGCAGTGATAGTAGTTAGCATTGATAATATTTAATATAACTTATGAATGTAAGTACTGGTGACTAGAAGAAGGGTAAAGGAACATTAAAAAGAGTTATCTGCGGGGTGCCTGGGTGGCTCAGTCAGTTGGGCATCTGACTTTGCCTTGGGTCATGATCTCACGGTTGGTGGGTTTGGCCCTACTTCTGGCTCTGGGCTAACAGCTTGGAGCCTGGAGCCTGCTTCGGATTCTGTGTCTCCCTCTCTCTGCCCCTACCCTGCTCAGACTCTGTCTCTCTCAAAAATAAATGAAAATGTTTTTAAATTAAAAAAGAAAAAGAAAGAGCAGTCATCTGTAAGTCTGGTATATGACCTTACAGGCCTTCAAGAAGACCATCTCCCTCTCAGTTAGATGTGGTAGAAACAAAGCCATCTAGATCAGTTTCCAAAACTAAATGCATTGTGAAAATTATTTTTTATTTGAGACAGAGAGGGAGAGAGAGAGAGAGAGGAAGAGAGTGAGAGAGTGAGAGAAAGAAAATCTGAAGCAGGCTCCATGCTCACACCCTGGGATCATTACTTGAGCCAAAAGCAAGAATTAAGACCCTCAAATGACTGAGCCACCCAGCACCTCAAGGAGTTGACATCTAAAAGAACAAAGTTTGGATATTCTTTCTGTTGTTCAAGTCTGTCTCCTTCTGTACTCTGTGGGGTATAATGGGGCATTGAGTAATACCAACCACAGTTTACCTCATTTAGTTAGTGAATTTCAGGTTTTCTATATGAAGAAAGACTTCTTGGCATTCTTATCTCTACTCCAACTGTTAAACATTTAGAGATAGTGTTTAAAATTGCTTAAATTCTGTATGCAATGTTTGTCATATTCAAAGATGACAAATGAACAGGTTGAAAGAAGGATCAAAACAGAGGTATCCTGAATTCTAAGCATACCTTACATCCCGTAGTACCAGGAGCCAGGGGATCTGCAAACTGGAGAAATCCAGAGGCATGGCAGGAGCATCTGTGTGATTTTCTTAGTGCATGGCCTTGGGGCTTTACAAACATGTTCACTGGGGAATATTTGGGCTTAGCATTCTGTTCTCATAATGCATTTTACTTTCTGTTTAAAAGCAAATTATATTATTACCATTAATAATATTATTAGAAATAGATAACATATGCATAGAGATAAAAGTTTACAAGGCATAAAGGCTATGTGGTGAAAAGTTAGTATTTCTCCTATTCTTTTCTGCCCTGTCTACCCAAGGACAATCAAAATTATTATTTCTTCTGTTTCTTTGAGATACTCTATCAATACGTAAGCATCTCTCTCTCAGTATATGAAAATACATGAATATAGATACATATGCACATATATACGTATATTTTTAAGCAAATGAAGGTATACAAAGCATAATGTTTTTTGCCTTTTAAAAATTAATGATATATCTTAGAGATTATTCCCTATCATCCTTTTGAATGATTGCTTAGTATCCCATAATTAATTTGACCAGGTTATCTTATTTGCCTTTTTCTAATAAAACTAAAACTAAAATGACTATCTTCATGCATATGATATTTCTCACATTGGGTATATCTGAAGGATAAATCCCTATAACTGGAATTGGTGGATTAAAGTATATGCACATTTTCACAGATATGCAAAATTGTTCTCCTTAGAGGTTATGCCAAATTTCACTTCTGTGATTAATGTATTAGAGGGTTTTTTTTTTTTATATGAAACCCAGGGCAGTGAGTTATCACTAGTATCAGTACTATATTATTGAAGTTCCAATTTGTATCTTTCCTCTTGAGTGAGTCTGAACATCTATTCAGTTATGTAATGACCACTTTTATTTCCTTTTCTGTAGGCTATTATTATGTTTCTATATTTTGCCCATTTAAAAATGGATTGTTGGTCTCTTTCTTATTTTTAGGAGTTAAGAGATTTTATTTTATTAAAAATTTTTTTAATGTTTTATTTATTTCTGAGAGAGAGAGAGAGACAGTATGAGCAGGGGAGGGTCAGAGAGAGAGAGAGAGAGAGAGAATCCGAAGAAGGCTCCAGGCACTGAGCTGTCAGCACAGAGCCTGACATGGGCTCAAACCCACGAACTGTGAGATCATGACCTGATCTGAAGTCCGACGCTTAACCGACTGAGCCACCCAGGCACTCCAGGAGTTAAGAGATTTTAACTATGGGTTAAATAGGTTTTGTGGAGGTTAGAATGCAAACAAAGTGTTATGTATAATATCTTTTCTATGTCAAAAACATATCCCAAGTTCCAAGTTCTCCACTGGCCCCAAAATTAATGTGTATGCCCATTGCTGAGTTGGGAGCTGCCTTTATTTCAGTCCTAATTTTTGCATCTTCTAACTGATTGGAATGGCTTTTATAACTATGATTATGTACTGGAAAAACCCTTAAAAATCTATAATTAAACTCATATAAACAATAAAATAATTCAGCATTTGGCAGAATATAAATTGCCATGCGGAAATCAGTAATCTTCATGTTCATAAATAATAACCAGTTAAAGGAGATAATGGTACAGAAAGCCCCATTTCAATAGCAACAGAGGAGATAAAATACTTAGAAATAAATTTAACAAGAAAAGCATAAAACTGGTATGAGAACAATTTTTAAAACTTCTAAAAGACCCAAAGTAGACTTAATAAGTGGAAGACTTTGTTTGTAGATATGGCAACTTAATATTATAAACATTTCAGTTGTCCCTAAATTAATTTATAAATTTAATGCAATTTCAATAAAAACACCAACAAATTAAAAAAAATTTAATGTTTATTTATTTTTGAGAGAGACAGAGACAGAGCACAATTGGGGGAGAAGTAGAGACAGAGGGAGACACAGAATTTGAAGTAGGCTCCAGGCTCTGAGCTGTCAGCATGGAGCATGACACAGGGCTCGAACTCACAAACTGTGAGATCATGACCTGAGCCAAAGTCAGATGCTCAACAGACTGAGCCAACCAGGCACCTCCCAACAAAAAGTTTTTTTAATGGAACTGGACATGTGGATGTTAGAGTCCACAGACAAAATAAACATACAGGAATAACCAGGAAAATATTAAAAATTAAGTTATGAGGAACCACTATTCCTATCATACATTAAAACATATTGAAAAGCCTCTGTAATTGAATCAGTGTGGTACTGTTATCTGGACAGGAAACTGAGAAATAGACTCAAGTATATGAGAAAATTAAGCTTAAAATAAATGTGGCATCTCATAGCAGTGGAGCAAAGATGGGTTGCCGTTTTTAAAAATATTTTTTAAATGTTCATTTATTTAGAAAGAGAGCAAGAGACAAAGCCCAAGAATGGGAGGAGCAGAGAAAGAGGAAGACAGAATCTGAAGCAGGCTCCAGGCTCTGAGCTGTCAGCACAGAGCCTGATGTGGGGCTTGAACTTATGGACTGCGAGATCATGACCTGAGCTGAAGTCAGCTTAACCGACTGAGCTGCCCAGGTGCCCCAAAATGGACTTCTTTATTTTTTTTTATGAATGATGCTAGGATAACTGGGTAAGCATTTGGAAAAAGATACAAGTAGATCCATATTTCACATTATACACAAAATAAATCCTAATGGGGGCACCTGGGTGGCTCAGTTGGTTAAGTGTCCAACTTCGACTCAGGTCATGATCTCTCAGTTCATGGGTTTGAGCCCCATGCTGGGCTCTGTGCTGACAGGTAGCTCAGAGCCTGGAGCCTGTTTCGGATTCTGTGTCTCACTGTCTCTGACCATCCTTTGCTCACGCTGTCTCTCTCTCTCAGAAATAAATAAAAAATTGAAAAAAAATCCTAATGGATCAGGGATCTAAATGTGAAAAATGAAACGATACAAGTACTGGAAGAAAACATGGTGAATTTAACTTTGGTATAAGGAAAAGTCTAACCATGACTCAAAAGCCATATGCAATATAAAAAGAATTGATAAATATGACTACATTGAAAAAATAACTTTGGCATACCAAAGAACACTATAACAAAATATTTGACAGTTGACAAACTGGGAGAAAGTATTTGTGATACATATCATAGTTAAAGAGGTAACACCTCTAATATATAAAAAACTCTTAAAATTGAGGGGGAAAAGGGGTGCTTGGGTGGCTCAGTTGGTTAAGTGTCTGACTCTTGATTTGGTTCAGGTCATGATCTCATGGTTTGAGTTTGAGCCCCGTGTCAGTCTCTGTGCTGGTGGTGCTAAACCTACCTGGTATTCTCTCTCTCTTTGCCCCTCCTCCTCTTGTGTTCTCTCCCTCTCTCTCTCAAAATAAATAAGTAAACTTAAAACAAAATTGAGGGGAAAAAGACTAAAACCAGTCAAAAATGACACAATTCACAAAAATGATGTAAAAACTGCTCTTCAACATCTCAAAAGATGTTTAACCTTACTCCTAAGAGAAATGTGAAACCAAAAACTATTCTAAAATACTATTTCTCATATCAGATGGCAAAAATTTTAAAGTATAGCACTTTAATGGCTGGTAACAATGAAAACTGGTACCACACACACACACACATATATATATGGAAAGAGGGAAAGTAGAATTGGAGGTATTGACTATAAACTCATGGTTTTATATCTGTAAGTATGTGTCAATATATTATATATACTATGTATGTGTGTATGTGAATACATACGTCTAGTTCCTGTCTGATGAGAGATCCTAGAAGTAATGATGGCCCAGAGGCAATGAGCATTCCTATAACACAGATTCTGGTTTCTAGATGCCATCCTCCACTAAAAGGAATCAGGGTACCTTGCAGAAATGTCAATTCCACCATTAGGAAGGAAAAGTACAAGATAAATTTAGAGTATCTCTTTGTACCAAAAAGTAAGAGAGTGCTCAGAGGTTAAAGAGTTTGTGCTAAAAGGACACAAGAGCCAGAATGAAGGGGCCCACTGGCCAAATCAGAGGGTCAAAATAATTATAGTTAAGTATTATAGGACATTGATTAAAACAAGAATTCATGAATTCATAGTAATTTAAATAAACAAATTAATGAGGGAGAAGGCAACTTGGCAACTAATAAATATAGAAGGATGATGGATTTAGAAAATCACCATTCAGCAACCATCCTAATAATAACAGATTAAAGCAAGAAGCATCAGTGAGTGCTAAAACTAATGAGCAAAAGTTTTAGAAATAACAAAATATAAACATATTCTCAAAGTATCTCTCTGTAAAATAATGATCAGTTAAATATTAACTTTACAGTGGAGAAATGGCTACCTTAACAAAGTGATCAAATAATACATGAATATCATGTCCTTCTTAAAAAAGCATCAAGAAGATATATCACTTTTATGATATTTGCACAAACCCATCACCTGAGTCTAATCATCAAGAAACATCAGACAAACTCCAACTGAGAGATTTCATATTCAATAGCCTTTACTGCATATCATGTGTCCAATACATAGACAAAAAATGGAATTAACTTTTTTTTTTTTAAATTTCTGAGAGAGAGACACACACACACAGCATGAGCAGGGGAAGGTCAGAGGGTCAAAGACAGAGGGAGACACAGAATCTCCAACAGCTCCAGGCTCTGAGCTGGCTGTCAGCCCAGAGCCCAACACAGGGCTCGAACGCACAAACCGTGAGATCATGACCTGAGCCAAAGCCGGATGCTTACCTGACTGAGCCACCCAGGCGCCCCAGAATTTACTCTTTTTAATTAACTCATTTCCAGAGCATGATTTTCATAGGTTTTTATTTGAAAATGCAGGATATGAGAAGTCTCAGTGCAAGTTTAGTTTCTGGAGCAGGTGATCAACGGAGGTACTGCTTCTGGAGATTAGCAGCTATGTTTGGTCAATTTGATTTCTATCAGGAAGGGTAGAGAGAAACAGTTATGGGGAAGAAAGAGATGCAAGGGCCATAGTGGAGAATTCCCAAGCCTTTAATATCTTGCAGGGTCTCTGAATGAAATTTTCAAGTCTTAACATAGTATGAGTCAAACAGCAGTTAAAAATTATTCTTTTGAATTTAATGTTAAATTTAAATTTTTTCCTGCTAAATTTCATTGACTCCACTAGAGATGAAAGTGGATGTAACATAAACTAATCCACTACATGCAAAGTAAAATAATTATATGTAAGAGGAACACATTCCATGTATTAAAGGATAATTTTTAAAAAAAGATAAAATCATGACCCTTGTACAAATATAAAAATGAATACATGATGAAGATTTTATTTCATTCACTAATGAGGAAACTGTTAAGGTGTTAAAACGAGTTTAACGGACAATCCAAGGATCAGATCAGGAATACTAAAATAAATGTGTAAGTGGAGGGAGAACTGTTTTCATCCATGGTGGCGGTGGGGATTGCCAATCCATTGGACAGAATTCATTTCCCTATGTATAAACAAGAATTAGTCTCCATTGCTATCAGTTATCCGCAACCTAAAAAGCTGTGAAATAATTCTCATGGAATCAGACTCAGATAACCTGAAGGGATATAGTGCATAATTTCCCCTGTATAAAGATATAAATACTTATCGTCTATCTCCAGACACAGGACAGAAAGTTTTGGATGGCAAAGGGAATGTACTAGTCATAAGACTAATAACTTCCCAATTCAAGGAGCATGTGATTAAGGGAATTTTTTCCTTCCATCCACAGCTGATTTAAGGCAAATTAGACACTTGACTTCTTTGGTTCACTTTGGTTCACTTGAGTGTCAGGAAGCCAGGCCCGAAGGGGCTTATACCTAGACAAACTAATGAGCTACCCACTGGTCACATAACACCCCAAACAATCCCTAGGGCAGCCTAAGTAAAACTGCACCTTCAAAAGAGCACCCTGCAGCCGGAGTGTATATTTGGCCCCTTTCTGGGTAGTGAGGAGGAAGTGGCTTCACAGGCGATTCATAAATGTATCTGAACCATCACCTACAACTCTACGGTTCCATCGACCTCCCACTAGCACAAGGCTGAGTTCTTTGGCCGGAAATAATTCCCCCACGACCTTTAAAACATCACAGCTCAGGATCTGAGTTCGGGTTAGGCTCAACCAACTAAAAGCCTCTTTATTCGGGGATAGGGAGGGAAGAAAGGTGCATTAACTATAATTCCTAGCTGCCGCGGTTGTTGCGAAATTTAAAGACAAGACTTCGTGAACTGCGAAGAGAACAAATCTGCTCCTCTTTGAGGATGCTACCATGCAATCTTGGCTCCGGTCAAGCGAGTTTCCACGGAGCTGAGCAGCCGGAGCCCGGACTGCTTCTCCGCTGGCTCCTCCCCTGTCACGCCGGCCCGGGCCCGGGTCGGAGGCGGCGGGGGCTCGGGCGCCGGGGCGCTCCAGCCCGCAGTCAGCCGCGGGTGAAATCCCTTGCG
>NW_027529433.1:4053291-4100133 GCF_008692635.1 Crocuta crocuta
CGGCGCTTTTTCTGTCTTTCGTTTTCTAAAGGTCGGGGTGAAAGAGTGTTCAGGAAAAAGAGTGCCCGCAGTGGGTACGACTCTTCTCCCTTGTGAACGCTGCGGTCCTGGGTTAGGACCGTCCGACCAGAGATTCATTTTTCCAAGTTCTCAACACGATGAAAACTAGCCAGGTTGATTTTTCTTGGGCTGCTGATCACTCCTTTCTGATTAGCCTTGTGTTCAACGCCTCTGAGCATCTTTGTCTATTTATCATTAAAGCATAATTGGTATATAATACCCTATTCGTTTCAGGTGTGCATTATAGGGATTTGATATTTTTATGCATTATAAAATGATCCCCACAGTTTAGCTACCATTTGTCCCTATATGCAATTATGACAGTGTTATATTGGCTGTATTCCCAATGCTGTACATTATATCTCCGTGACTCACTTATTTTATATCTAGAGGTTTGTACCTCTGAATCTTCTTCACCCCGTTTGCCTTCCTCTCAGGCCTTTCCCCTCTGGTAACCAACTGTTTCCTGTATCTATGAATCTGTTCCTGTTTCATTTTGTTCATTGTTTTGTTTTTTAGATTCCGCATATAAGTGAAATCGTATGGTATGTCTTTATCTCACTTAATTCACTTAACCATTATACTTTCTAGGTCCATCCGTGTTGTAAGGATGGTAAGATTTCCTTCTTTTTTATGCCTGAGCAGTGTTCCATTGTAGCCAGTCTGATAGGGGTAAAGTGATATCTGGCATTATCTCTTTANATAAGATTTCCTTCTTTTTTATGCCTGAGCAGTGTTCCATTGTATATATAGTACATCTATTTTATCATTTCATTTGTGAATGGACACTTAAGTTGCTTCCATATCTTGGCTATTGTAAAGAATGCTGCAGGGATCACAGGGGTGTGCAGACTCTTCATATTGGTTTACCATTGTCTTTAAAAACTTTAAAGTTTATTTATTGAGAGGGAGAGAGGGAGAGCAAGCAAGCCACACACGAGCACACAGGTGGGGGGAGGGGCAGAGAGAGACTCTCAAGCAGGCTCTGCATTGTCAGTGCAGAGCCTGAGGCAGGGCTTGAGGCCACAAACCATGAGATCATGACCTGAGCCAAAATCAAGACCCTGGTACTTAACTGACTGAGCCACCCAGGCACTTTTCGCTTGCCATTTTCTTTGGGTAACTACCCAGAAGTGGAATTGCTGGGTTGTGTGATACCTCTATTTTTAATTTTTTGAGGAACTTTCATACTATTTTCCACAGTGGCTGCAGCAACTTACATGACTACCAACAGGGAGGGTTCCCTTTTCTGTGCATCCTTACCACACTTGTTCTTTTGACACTAGCCAGTCTGATAGGGGTAAAGTGATATCTGGCATTATCTCTTTAAAAGCTTTTCTTTAAAAACTTGTGTGTAGGTAACAGAGATACTATACTTGCAGACTGTGCACATACGTTAAATAACTAGGAATATCAAGAACATTTGCATGGTACTCTACTGTTTTTAAAGTTAATTCTTGAAATAGCCCATGAGGTAGCTATAACTTTCAATCACCCTTTATAGATGAGGAAGTAAACTTGTAGAAGTTTGGTAACATGTTAAGAATCACACATGTTAAGAATAACATGTTAAGAATCACACAGTTAGAGGGGTGCCTGGGTGGCTCAGTTAGTTAAGTGTCTGACTTTGGCTTGGGTCATGATCTCATGGTTGGGACGTTTGAGACCCGAATCGGGTTCTGTGCTGACAGTGTTGAGCCTGCTCGGGATTCTCTCTCTCCTCTCTGTTTGCCCTCCCTCACTCTTTCATTTTCTCTCTCTCTCTGTTCCTTCCTCTCAAAATAAATAAATAAACTTAAAAAAAAAAAAACCCACACAGCTAGAAAGTGTTAAAACTGGGTCCATGCCTCTCCTGTATTCACTAGTCATCTCAGACCTAAACAGTTATATCCCATTTGCTTAATCTGAATACGATTAATGATTTTATAAGATCCTGGTTTGATTATGACTATACCAGATACACACCAAGCATACCTCCTTATATATGGACTATTTATTCAACAAGCATATTTTGAGTCCTTACTGTGCAAGTCATGGGATATGCCTGAAACTTACCGTCTTAAATTTACGTGCAGGTAGCCTTTCAGATCAACCTTAGCCTCATGTTGTCCTGAGATCAAGTCAAGGGAGGGTTTATTTGTAATAACAATTTCCACAGTGATCCGAAGACTTGTAGAAACAGAAACGATAGATTTGGACTACAGGCCTGAGAAGCAGCGTTAGCCAGGGTTTCTAATGGAGGTAAAGGATGGTTCCCTTCACCATCAACCCTAAGTACCTTCCACAGGTCTGACTTGGGCTGCAAGGTGTAATCAGAAGTCCTGCTCTAAGGCAGATCTTACCCTGGACACTTTGTAGGAGTAAAGGAGCATTTGTGTAAAGAAGAAAGGAGGGAAGACAAGGTCTCCCCAGAATAGTTCTGCATTTCCTCTGAAATAAGAGAACTGAACTCAAATTGCAGAAGAATGGGAGGGCCATTCATTTCTCTAACTTCCTCTCTTCCAACAGACTTGAACTGGAGAGCAAATACCATACTTCAAAAAACTTGTTCATGTAATTGACTGCTTTTGTCTCCTAACATCCTCTTCCACCAGTCACCACCATTCTATCTTGGAGAAAAAAAAAGGGTATTTAGAGTACCCTATGGTTAAGATAGGAAGGATGGGTAGAAGCTTCATACTCCAAAATAGTTTACAGCCCACTCAGTGTAGCAAGCTAGCCTCCTCAGTTGACTTTTTTGCTTGACTTTTATCCCCTGTTTTATTCTGAGTTCAGGAGACCCAGTTACAAATTACTTCAGATTAGCAAGCCTCCTTTTTTAAGGAGCCAACATTGGGGCTCCTGGGTGGCTAGGTCAGTCTGACTCTTGATTTTGGCTCAGGTCGTGATCTCACAGTGGGTGAGTTCAAGCCCGCATTGGGCTCTTTGCTGACCGTGGGGAGCCTCTTGGGATTCTCTTTCTCTTTCTGCCCCTCCTCTGCTTGCTCTCTGTTTCAAAATAAATAAATACACTTAAAAAATAAATAATGGAGGGGCGCCTGGGTGGCTTAGTCGGTTAAGCGTCTGACTTTCGCTTAGGTCATGATCTCGCAGTTCGTGGGTTCGAGCCCCGCGTCGGGCCCTGTGCTGATTGCCAGCTCAGAGCCTGGAGCCTGTTTCAGTCTGTGACTCCCTCTCCCTCTGACCCTCCCCTGCTCGCGCTGTCTCTCTCTCTCTCTCCTAGAAATAAATAAAAATATAAAAAAAAAAAATAAATAAATAATGGAGACATTTTGGGGGAGAACTAAGGAGCCTTATTGCCCTTAGATGCTGTATACTGATACCATTCTGAGCACTTTACACTAACTAATTTAATTCTCTCACAGTCCGATGGGGTGGGTACTACTTTTGTCCCTATTTGATAACAAGGAAGATAGGCTGGAAGAGGTTAAGAACCTTGCCCAAGGTAACAGGGCTAGTAAGTAGGTAGATAATGATTTGACCAGGCAGCATGGATTTGTAACCACTACACTATGTTGCCTACTCAGAATTCTTAGAAATATCATTGCAAGAGCTGGTTCAGATTTACTAAATAACCTATTAGTTTTTGGAAATTTAGGTTATTTCCAAACATCTCAATAAAAAAATTAACCCATGATGTTTCAAGTTAGGAATTGCCTGTGTTAAATGTAAAATGAAAATGGGGGAGAGGTTTTAGTTGTGAACGAATCATGTGCTGTGCAGAATTTTAGACAATAAAATGAGGACATTTGTTGACTATTTCAAAATTAGGTACTTGAAAGAACTATGTAACTTAACAATGTGTTGTTGTGTGAACTTAACAATCATCCTTTAATAGAATATTTAGAGGCCCAACCTTCCCATAATCATCTAACTGTAGATTAGGAAGGTATAAAGTGGTAAACCTAGGTTGGCTGAACTGAATTTCCCCAAGTTCTGAGTCTTAGTTTTTTGGCTTATTAAAGTGTTTAGTGAAGAAGACTGGTTGGGAATAATGAGATGTAGGTTTTGGCCTTCAGGGTGTCAGTCTTGAGATTCGGACCCGCTGGACATCATTTTCTACATCTGTAAAATATGGAAGTTGGGTTGAACTCCCAGGCTCTTCCTAGCTCTGCGTTTCTTTGACTCTTAAGAGCCTTGTGTCCTTTAGAGCTGGTTTCTAACTTGGCAAATGCACATTATCATACCCACTGACCCCCTCTACTGGCAGAAAGAGAGATTAATCTTGCCCAGCACTGTGCTTAACAACGTTGCTGCTAGTTTTGTGCCAGGAACTTGTTTAATTAAATAGGAATGTGAACCGAGCCTTTTATATTGAGACATATGATTGTTCAGGGTCCTCACATATGAACCATTTTAAACATGCATACTTCGGTGAACAATGCATGGACTTTGGAGCACCCGGGTGGCTCAGTTGGTTGAGTGTCTCTTTATTTCGGCTTAGGTCATGGTCCTAGGGTTGTGGGATTGAGCCCCACGTTGGGCTCTGCACTGAGCACGCTTGAGATTCTCTCTCTTTTTCCCTCTGCCCCTTTCCCCTGCTCGTGTGCATGCTCTCTCTTTCTAAAATAAATAAAGATGAAAAATTTTTTAATGCATGGGGTTTGATAAAGCCAGGGAGAGGGAGATTGAGCAGCAGAGGAGGCCAATGGTTATTGGTAAATTCAGCACTAGAATTCAGGTCTCTATACACTGCTCTTCCCACAGGCCTATGACTCATTCCCTTACTATTTTGACATTTTTTTCTAATTTTTTAATTTCATTTTTTGAGAGAGAGTGTGCACACGTGCATGTGCACAAGGAGTGGGGGGCAGAGGGAAAGGGGAAGAGACTCTGATGAGGGTTCCATCTCACCACCATGGGATCATGACCTGAGCCAAAATGAAGAATCACTTAACCAACTGAGCCACCCAGGTGCCCCGAGTGGAACCCTTTTCTTATTTGCAATCTGAGAGGAAAGCTTTCATTCTATCGCCACTCAGTATGATGCATTCATTCACTCTTTCATTCTACAAAGATTTATTGAGCAGCTATTTATGCCAGGCATTGTGCTATCCTCTGGGGTCTGCTGGAGGTGAGATGAGGAGTGACCAAGCAGGGGATGAAGTAAACATATAAACAAATGAGTAAGTGAGGTGAAATTATTTTCTTTCTTTATTTTTAAAGTTTATTTTGAGAGAGGGAGTGCGAGCAAGGGAGGGGCAGAGAGAGAGGGAGAGAGAGAATCCCAAGCAGGCTCCTCACTGTCAGCACAGAGTCCAATGCAGGGCTTGAATTCACAAACCATGAGATCATGACCTGACCAGAGATCAAGAATCAGGGACTTAACTGACTGAGCCACCCAGGTGCCCCACTGGGTGAATTGAAATAGCCTGGTAATAAATGTAGAGGAGACAATAAAGCAGGTCGAGTAATAAGTGACTCAGGAAATTATTTCCATGAAGGTGTTGGGGGCAGAGGCCT
Organism: Crocuta crocuta; assembly: GCF_008692635.1. Classification (NCBI taxonomy): domain Eukaryota; kingdom Metazoa; phylum Chordata; class Mammalia; order Carnivora; family Hyaenidae; genus Crocuta; species Crocuta crocuta. Next base: position 4,058,815 of record NW_027529433.1, read on the forward strand.
GAATGAAGAGGGGTCAGCCATTCAAAGATCCTGGGAAGGAGAGTTTAACATAGTGGGAGGGACAGCCAGTAAAGGCTTAGAGGCTGCAGTGAGTTCTTCTAAAGAAGGGGACAAGGCTGTTTGTGACCAGAACTCAGTGAAAGTGGGTACGAAAAGTATGCTAGGAGCTCAGAGAGAGAGGCAATGCTTCCTGCTCAGGATAAAATATTAAACTTCAGCTTACTTATTCAGGTCTTCATAATGATGTTACATTGAAGGCTACTATATATTAAAGCATATTTCTTTTTTTTAATTAAAAAATGTTATTTTTGAGAGACAGAAAGAACACAGGAGAGTCAGGGGAAGGGCAGAGAGATAGGAGGACAGAGAATCTGAGGCAGACTCCGCACTGACAGCAATGAGCCCGATATGGGGCTGGAACTCATGAACCGTGAAATCATGACCTGAGCCGAAGTCGGACACCCAACCGATTGAGCCACCCAGGTGCTCCTATTAAAGGAGATTTCTAATCAAACAATGTTCTAAGTAATATTTTAAGGAGCTACAATAAAATACTATGTGATATTCTTTGTATAAATGTTAGTCCAGTTAGAATTAAATTTTTTATCTCACCCCCCCTTTTAAAATAAGCTTATTTTTAAAATTGTCTTTGAGAATTATATTCCGAGTTTCAAATATAAGACATTTAAATAGTGCTACATGTAAAAAGATAAAAAAGATCTTTCCATCTTGTCTCTCAACCTTCCTTCCTATAGGGAGCCTCTGTTATTTATTAGTTTCTTAGTATCCTTCAGAGGCACATTGTGCATATAATGAAATAGATTTTATATTCACTTTCCCCTTGGTTGAAATCTCAAGATTGAAATATTAAAAATCCTAGGGACACCTGGGTGACTCAGTCGGTTAAGCGTCCGTTATCACGGTTCATGGGCTCTAGCCCTGTGTCGGGCTCTGTGCTGATGCTCAGAGCCTGGAGCCTGCTTCCGATTCTGTGTCTCCCTCTCTCTCTGCCCTTTCCCTCCCTCAAAAATAAACATTAAAATTTAAAAAATATATATACATATATTTAAAAATCCTTTAGTGGATAGGAGGATAGGATAGATATTGTTTAAGGTTATAAACTAGCAACAAGTAGTAAATAAGACTTAGAGATCTGACGTACAGTATAGTCAACAGTACTGTATTAGAATCATCAAATTTGCTAAGAGACTAGAACTTTATGATTCCAATTACTAAAAAGAACATGGTAGGGTGCTAATTATTGCTACAATGGCAATGATATTCCGGTGTATAAATGTGGCACGCCTTAAAATTACACAATGTTATATGTCAGATATATTTCAATACAAATACATAATAAAGATGGTTGTAAACATGATCAAATCAATAAAAATGCATCAGCTTTTCTAATAGAATTTGTATAGTGCTTTTAGTTCCAAAGAATACTTGAAAATACTAAATTTTTATATTCTTACATATTGACTTTATTCAACATGAATTATTCATTTTAACTCTCCACTCTTAGTCCACATTTTAGATGTGCGGTTTGTTCCCTGGTCTGACTTCTCTGTAGGATTGTCTTGCTTGTCCCTGGCCTAGAGAAGCACTCAGTGTTGTGAATGTGAATGTGAAATGAATGAATGTGCCAAGAACTTAAAACACCTGAGCATTTCCTGTGAGAGCTCACCACCTCCCCTGCTTGTGGCTGATCTGCCATTTCTAGTGCCCCCACTTCCTTTTTAAGAAACTAAAAAGATTAAAGGGTAACTAAAGGCATAGGCCTTAGTAGGATCATTTCCTTTTAGGAAAAAAAAAAAATAACTTTGGTCCTTAGTTGGGATCATACTAACCTTGGGAACTGAGGGGACCACTCCACTAAAACTCTGTAACCTTGGCAGATAATAGAAGCAATGAAAGATGACTGCAGGGTTTTATTCTTAAGGGATGCAAGTCACATTTTTCTTACTCATGCTGATAAACAGACGGGACATTTCAGGGCTTTTCACTCACCCCTGAAGCAGCGCCTTGGACAGAAAATGTAGGAAGGAGGCTGTGCAGGAGCATTGTGGGCGATTTTTGACTTTTGCTTTGAGTTTGCTTTGAGTTGTGGAGACCCCTCACAGTTAGAGGGCTGCAGGTAGGATAGGGCGCTTCATACTGGCACGGAAAGAGGAAGGGGTTCTGCCTGACGATGCTCTCGGCTCCCTGCCTCTTTTCCTTCTCACCCCAGGCATCCTGCCTACCCATTCTTTATCATCCCCCCACCGACTTGCCTCTCAGTGGACCCTCGTCCCTGTTTGCCTTTCCCTGGGCTCCAAGACTAGAAGTGGGACAAAGAGGAGTGAAGAGCTAGAAGCAGGTGGAGTGACTGGGGAAAGTAGTAGGTCACAAATTGGGAGTGTTCACAGGATCCTCTGGAAATGGCATCCAGAGAGTGAGAGATAAGAGGAGCATACAACACAGGGGCTGTAGGTCCCTCTGAAAAGAAAGCACTTATTAGCCTCTGTTCTTATGCTTCCTTAGGGGGAGAAACATAGGATGCATCAGTTCCATAGTGACAAATAAGATGGCCTCCTACTAAAGCACATCACGGCTATAATACAGGGAGTCACGGATGACTTGGTCTCGCAGATCTTTTGTTTTTGCTGAAGCCAGGTGTCTTTCCTAAGCCTCGCCAGAGCCAAGAGGCATTTTCCCAGAAGGGAAGAGGCACCCGGGGGCCATATCCTGGAAATATGAAGATATTTCAAAGAAACGGTTCCGTATTTTACATATTTTACTTCCCATGTCATTAGAAATGAGGCAGTAAGGAAATAAGTTTGGGGCTGAGTGACGCATAACCCATTGACTTACCAGATTTCTTTGCTGAATGATTTTTGAGGTTTATTATTTCAAGACTTGCCTTAAGCATACGTTGTTACTGTCTGGTAACTGTCTTTGTTTTTGTTTCTTTAATCATATCACTTTGCTACAAAATTCTTTTCTTCCATATTTTCCTACCGTCCCATGGTGGGCTTTTGGTTGGCTTTATAATTTACGCAGAGGAAGGCACTGAGTCAGTTTTTGCCTTGTTTATTCTTTTTACAAACAACATCCCATTGTGGGTTTAGGCAGAGATTTACACCCTTTGCTAATCAACACCAAAATAAATAGACCCTTAAAACTGTCAGCGACACCAGCCAGTTCTGCAGCCCGAGTTCTGGAGGACCGGGCCAGATGGCAAAGTCAGGCCCCTAACACACATAATGTGTGTTCTGTAGCTCTTGGCTTCAACAGCATGGGCAGCTGACTGCATTTTAGAAGCCTTAAGCGGGGGAGGGAGCAGATTCTCCAGTATCCATTTGTTCTGTGGGACAGTTCCAGGAATAAACCCTAAGGTGGCCCGAGTGGTACTTGACCGTGCTTAAAACCTGCAGTGTACTGGCCCAGACACGGGCTGGAAATTCTGAACTCCTGGCTGACCACCAGCATGTTCTGTGATTGCATTCCTGTTATGAAGTGTCCCTCCTAGCTCTCTGGTATATAAAGGGGAGGCTGGAGCTGCCTGTTTTTCTGAATTTTCAAGTACTGTAGCAGGAGGTGTCCAAACACGTGGGCGCAGTGAGAGTATGAGTTCATCCTGAACAGGTCAGACTAATAGGACAGAATCTTCCTTCCCCTCAACGGGATGTTATCTCAACATTGTTAAGTGAGGAGAGAAACAGAATTCATTGCCATACATGTAGCAGTGGTTCATGTAGCCCCTGAGAGAGTTTATTGTCTATACTGCTGAAACACTGTGTTCTGAGCTTCCAGATCAGAGATCATAGAATTCCTGAAATTCGGGGCGCCTGGGTGGCTTAGTCGGTTAAGCGTCCGACTTTCGCTTAGGTCATGATCTTGCGGTTTGCGGGTTCGAGCCCCGCGTCGGGCTCTGTGCTGACTGCCAGCTCAGAGCCTGGAGCCTGTTTCAGAGTCTGTGACTCCCTCTGTCTCTGACCCTCCCCTGCTCATGCTGTCTCTCTTTCTCTCTCCTAGAAATAAAAAAAATTAAAAAAAATAGAATTCCTGAACCTCTTAAAGGGGGATGAGAGGTTCTGATGTGGGAGCCGCCCTCCTCCCCTGCCCCTTTTAAGTTCATGACACTTCACAGGGCGGAAAAACTCACTGGATCAAATACATTTTTATATGCAACAAATACACGTACGCAAGGATTCTTATCAGTTATCTCATAGAAAGAATCTAAAGAATCTAGAGACAAGCCAGGTCCTTCGCTGATTCTTTAGACCCTTTGCCTTCGTGCAGGGAATCCCTGATGGTCAAGTAAAATCTTAAGAGAAGCCGTTTTTGGAGAGAGGATTTGGTTTAATGAAGAAGAGATGGCCACACACGGTAGGTATAGAGTAACTCCTTTGGATTCTCCTGTATTATCTATATAAGCCTCTCCTTTTGTAACACTCTCCCAACACTGAAGATAGGTGTCAGGATGGAATTGTTTTAGAGTCTGTTGTGTTTACAAGGGGACACTTCTTTTTCTCTTGATTCCTATCAGCCTGCCCCGTGAGGCATGGTGTGGATGTGTCATCCTGGACTAAACTAAAGCTCAGCACTTGTCTGTTTACTGCTTCTCTACACATTGCAGCGCCCCTACTTCCAGTAGTGTCTGAACAGACTAAAAACATGTTTTTGGCTGCTATCCAGAGTTCGGCTTCCGCTTCCTCAGTTCGCCATAAAAATGCTCTGTCCAATAAATTCTCGGGAATTGAAGAGAACAAATTCTCTGCTCCATATGATTGTAGATAATAGAAACAGGCTTCAGCTGACCACCTGGCTTGATGCCCATGGTCCGGGAACACCGAATCACACAGCATCCCTTGGCAGTGCTGTATAGCCATCAGAGTTAATTCTCTGCATGTGATGGATGAGCTTGCCACTTAAAGAAATATGCACATAGCATTTATCTCCACGGAGTCTTTTGAATTCCATAAAATACTACCGTTACTTATCCTGTACTACTGCCAATTAGTGTATATTATAAAGTTTTTGAATCTAGGGCTAATTTTCTGTTGAGTAAATTTCAAGTGTTAACGATGGACAGAGTCCTTCTATGATTTGGTGTGTGTGTGTGTGTGTGTGTGTGTGTTGAGAGCAATGTTTCTCGTTCCCTGCCTGGATATTCTTACATCCTTATTATTCAGAATCCCAGCTGGAAGGAGCTGGCATATTCAAATTAGGATAATTTAGGGAGGTTTATTTATAAAGGGACTATTTTCAAGAGTGTGACTTGGGGGAAGGGGAACACACGTAGACGTGTATAACCCCACGGAGCTGTTACTAGCCCCGGACCAGATGGGAGGGAGGAAAGAACCTAGAGACGGTGTCGTGTAGAGAGGGCTGCCTTCAGAATGGCCTGCACAGAATGGCCTGGTCTGGCAGTCCAGGGCCACTTATCTCTTCCCTCCCTGTAATTTCCTGTCAGGGCTCCCCCTTGGCTGAACCCACTCAGAAGCCAGAAGGTGCAGAGTCCTTTGATTTGGATCCCATAGGTCAGCTTCCCGGGGCAGAGAGCAGGATAGAAGGCAGAATGTGGGTTTGGAAAACAAGTGGAAGGTGCCTGGCACATATCCCAGCGGAGGTGACCAGTGATTTCTAGGAGACGCATAGAAATCTTAATAGAAAACTTAAACTTGCTTTTATTTTTAAATAGCGTTAGTGATGTGCGATCGACATACAATAAACTGTTCATATTTAAAGTGTAGAGTTTGATACGTTTTGATATATATCTACCTGTGAAGCCATCACCACAGTCAAGAGAGGGAATGTATCCAGCACCTTCAAGAGAAGTCCAATTANAAAATTTTTTTTTTTTAAAAAAAGAGAAGTCCAATTTAATTTCACCTTAAAGATATTTTATATGGTTCTTTTAAAAGGGTCTGGAAAGAAGGGCACCTGGGTTGCTCGTCTGACTTCGGCTCAGGTCATGATCTTGTGGTCTGTGGGTTTGAGCCCCGCGTCAGGCTCCGTGCTGACAGCTTGGAGTCTGGAGCCTACTTTGGATTCTGTGTCTCTCTCTCGCTCTCTGCCCCTACCCTGCTCATGCTCTGTCTCTCTCTCTCAAAAATAGATAAAAAAATGTTTTTTAAAAAGGGCATGAAAAGATTCCAGGAAATGAAGCAATGGCAGGTGCAACTCAAAAAGCTTTGGTTCTGGAAAGAGACACAAAAATGAAATTTAAAACAGTGTCAAAGCTTGTGAGAAAGCTATTCAAGAGTAGCTTATAATAAATTAGGAAGAAAAGATTGTGAATGTGAATTTTTTTGGCTTCTATGTTGTATCTGTTTATTGCCATGTATTTAACATAAGATAAAATAAGATAAAAATCTTTCTGGTCTGTGTGGTCAGTATTTGAATCTGAGAAAATCAGTGATTAATCAGTGAATATTCAGTAGTGCCAGTAAAACGGTGGGTGTATTTTATCGGGTGTTCAAATGACCGCAACATGCTCCCAGGGGCAGGTCCAGGCTCAGGTGCGTGTTCTCTGTAACACCACACCATCTCTCAAGGAAGTGAATTGAAATGTAGTGGAGAAGTCATGAATTGTTATTGTTAACAAAGCTTACAGTTATTACTGTGGCAATTGAATCCTTAATATGTCCTTGGTGATCGAGCTGAGATGGCATTTAATTCCCTAAGCTGTATGCCTTCTGCTTTCAATTATAAAAGCCAGTTGAGGGCACGTGGGTTAAGCGTCCAGCGTCTGCTCAAGTCATGATCTTGTGGTCTGGGACTTCAAGCCCCGCGTCAGGCTCTGTGCTGACAGCTCAGAGCCTGGAGCCTGCTTCAGATTCTGTGTCTCCCTCTCTCTCTGCCCCTTCCCTGCTCCTGCTCTGTTTCCATCTCTCAAAAGTAAGTAAATGTTAAAAAAAATTTTTTTTAATTATAAAAGCCAGTAAATCATTTGCAAACACATATATACCATTTATTAATAATCGCTTGCTACCCACCTGACAGCTGATGGAGGCCAGAGAGTAATGGCTTGGTTTGAGAACTGCCCCTCTTACCCTTCTGTGCCCCCAGAGCTCCGTTTATGCTAGGGAAATCAGGAGTTGCCCCGCCTTTCCTAGGGAAAGCTTGTGTCCAGTGCAGAGTTGCACGGGAGGACCCAGCCCCACTTCATACAAAGGAAAGTACCTCCCTGGCTAAGCTAGGAGCGGGAGGAGAGGTGTGAGGTTTGGTGGAAGGGAGAGGCTGGGCAGCGCAGAGCCCCCAGGGACTCCAGTCACGCCCCAGCAGCGGGAGCAGTGGTACCTGTCAGCACAGGAGCTAGGTAGGACAGGGGCCATGCTGGCTTCTATGCTGGCGTCCGGATTCATCTAGCAAGTTCAGGGCACTCAGAGTCTTTGGACTTTTTATTTCTTATGCCTACGTGATTCTTGCCTCAGCTTTTCCCAAGGCTCTGCCACTCTCTCCCTTGATTCAGATTACTGCTCAAATGTCTCCTCCTCAGATTTCTTTTGCCACCCTCCCTAAAGAATCACCTCGGTCACCATCTCCCTCTCCTACTTTATTTCTTTCATTGCAGTGACCACTAGTTAGACATTATAGGTCAGTTTCAACCTTTTTGGTCTTAGGACCTCTGAAAATACTTAAAAATTATTACAGAACCCAAAGAGCTTATATTTATGTGGCTTACACCTTTCAGAATTCACCATGTCAGAAATTAAAATAGAATTTTAAAACTATTTTTATTGACTATTAATAATTAATAATATTTAAGAATATTACTGCTGTTTTTCAGTATAATATAATTCCATTATATGTTAACATAAATAACTTATGAAAAATAACTATATTATCCCAAGCAGGAGAATTACATGAGAAGAGTGATAATTGTTTTGTGTTTTTGTACCTGTCTTCTATTAATAGAAGACAGCTAGCTTATTACAATCTGTTGCAATATATTGTTTTGGTAAAAGTTCAGGAAGATCTAGCCTCACACAGGAAGTTGAAAAAGGAAGGGTTACTTTAAGAGCCTTTTCATATAGTTGTGAATATTCTATTTTATTGTCACACCAAGACTCAACACGTGATCATTTCTCAACAGCTGATTATTGTGTGGTCCTTGCACCCTGGGCATACTTGTGTGACCTGCTCCCAACTTAATGGGTCAGATAGCTGCTTTTTTTTTCTTTCTTTAATTTTTTTAATGTTTTTTATTTTTGAGACAGAGGAACAGAGTGTGAGCAGGAAAGGGGCAGAGAGAGCAAGACAGAGACTCTGAAGCAGGCTTCAGGCTCTGAGCTGTCAGTACAGAGCCTGATGTCAGACTCGACCTCACAAACTGTAAGATCATGACCTGAGCTGAAGTCAGATTCTTAACCGACTGAACCACCCAGGCATCCCAAGCTGCTTTTTTTTGTCTTAAAAAAAGGTGGTCCCTGACTTTTGAAATTACGGCTTCCATAAAGTAGAATAAGACTTGCAAATCATTACTTTCATTATATTTTGAATAATCCTTTAAAAAAACCCACCTAATCTCAAAAGATCAGAGACGCTCCTTCTAAACCAAACACCAGTTTCTCATGTGCACAAAAATTGGAACACTTTTTCCTTGATAGATTCACACATCATATTATGGCTACTGTTTTTGAGGTAGGACGCAAAATCTTAGGTATTAGCTTCTAACATAATTCCTTGATAAATATTTGCTGAAGTATCTAATGTTTGTTAGAGAGCTTTTACTCATTTTTTCCAATCCTGTTTATGTTCACTACCTTATTTGAATAAGTGAATAAAGAACCATTCAGAAATATCCTTGAGCTGGTACAGGAATTAAGTTAAACTTTCGGGTCTACAGATATGTCCAGTACATTCGGCAACCACTTTATCTGCCTGTTCAGAATGTTTCGACATCATCAGTATATAATTTCGTGTTTATCTCTTTAAGATCCACACAGGTTTACAACACCAAATAATCTGGCCCTGTCAGCCCAGCTGCGTCCCTCTGGATGAAAAACTCCTGCCCCAGCTCCTAAAAGAAGCAGGCTACACTACTCATATGGTCGGAAAATGGCACCTGGGAATGTACCGGAAAGAATGCCTTCCAACCCGCCGCGGATTTGATACTTACTTTGGTAATGGGAATGCACATGTTTCTTTTACAACCTAGACTAGCTGCAGCCATCTCATAAAACACACCTGACTGTAATCACATAACTGGAAACTTGAACACAGAATGAATCATTCAGCATTGCCGTGGGGCAACTTTCTTATGCCACCTCCAGAATCCTGGCTCTCTGCTCAGCCCGTGGTGGGCAGCAGTGCACAGGGAGGCACTTACCTTGCCAGAGTATTAAATGCCACTTTGGGGAAGTGTTTTCTACTTTCACATCTGAGACCACTGTACTCTAGAGACCTTTTTACCAAAAGGGAATACACGTCCTTTTTAAAAAAATTCCAGGGGCACTTGGGTGGCTCAGTTAAGCATCTGACTTCAGCTCACATCATGATCTCATGGTGTGTGAGTTCGAGCCCCGCATCAGGCTCTGTGCTGACCGCGCAGAGCCTGGAGCCTGCTTCAGATTCTGTGTCTCCCTCACTCTCTGCCCTTCCCCCCACTCATGCTCTGTCTCCTCTCTGTCCCTCCCCTGCTCACACTCTGTCTCTCTCTCTCTCAAAACTGAATAAACATTAAAAATTATTACAAATTAAAAAATAAAAAAATTCCAGGCAAACCCTAATATAAGAATATTTTCTTCACAAAGTCTCACACACTATATTTTTCTCTCCGTGGGCTGTCCCAAAGACTTTTTTTCCAGAGATTGTGGAGAAGACTCCATTGGTATCCTTCCCCCCTTCTGTGAGGTCTGTTTTTGAAATCACTAGATTGGGGAAGACCATTTAAAAAAGTAAATAACAAATGGTAATAGGAAGGATAATAACAAATCAGAGGTATTTTATACTGGATAGCTGTATAAAAATGTGAAACCTAAAGTTAGTTTTAAAACTTACCCTTTTTTTTTTTTAACCTCTTATAAACTTAATTAACAGGCTTAATTTTCAGTCTATNTAGGAAGGATAATAACAAATCAGAGGTATTTTATACTGGATAGCTGTATAAAAATGTGAAACCTAAAGTTAGTTTTAAAACTTACCCTTTTTTTTTTTTAACCTCTTATAAACTTAATAAATAGGCTTAATTTACAGCCTATTTATCTTACCAGTGGCTATTTATCTTTCTGATAAGTTCTTTTCACCTCATGCTGTCTGGCTGTTTAGCTACCTACTTCTCTCATTTGTCTCTTCGTTTATTTACAACCTATCACATCCAAAAAGGAACATACCCTGAACATAAAAAGTTTAAAAATAAATAGAATGGCAGTGCTTGGGTGCCTCAGTAGGTTGAGCCTTCGACCCTTGGTTTCGGCTTAGGTCATGATATCACCGTTGTGGGATCGAGCCCAGTGCTGGGCTCCATGCAGATCGTGGTGGAGCCTGCTTGGGATTCTCCCTCTCGACTTTGGCCTCTCTCCCCTCCTCATGTTCTCTCTCTCTCTCAAATACGTTTAAAAATAAAATAAATAACATAAATAAAGTAAAATAAAACAAAACAAAATAAAATAAAAATGAGGGTGAGTAGAAAAAGGTGGAATCGCAGCATGGCAACAACTCACAAAAAAACTTACTGGCTGTAGGTGGACTTCACAGTGAACTCTGCAACTTGAGATTTCTTATGTCCAAAAAAAAAAAAAAAAAAAAAAAANATTATTTATAAGATAAATGGAAGCCAGATGTTCAGGAAGAGTAAAGCATTTTCTGGCTCTTAGACTTGAGAAATTTCTCCTTTGGGAAAAAGTAAGGTGGACAACATCCTCAAAAGCAGCATTTTTGTAATAGAGTGGTGGTTTTCTTGTACATGTTTCTGTAAACATGTCTTTTTATTCAAGGTAGGGCCAGAGTGCCAAAGTGCACTTCAGTGATTATATGGAGCCCAAACAATGCAGTCGAAGCACATGGCTCCGTTGTGCCGGGTTGGATCTGGGGTTAAAGTTGAGATGCAGGACATCAGGCATGAGACCGTATGTTCCCTGCTCCCATCCAGGTTCTCTGGACGTTGCTAAATACTCATGGCATTCTTTCCTGATGAACCTGGATAGATCCTCAGCATCCTCAAATAACAGTTACAGTCAGACTTGGGTGTAAGACCTCTGTCATTTTGGAAATTCTAGAGGAAAAAACAGCCTGTATATCCTTGGACAATTTTTATTCAGGCCTTTGGTGAAAGCTGGGTTAATACCTATACACTGGCAACAGGAAGGATTATAGGTACTTTGATTGTTTTTTTTTTTTTTTTTTACTAAAAGCCAAGTCATATATTTAAAAATTCAATTCAAGCCCCACATTCATATAGACTTGTAGATAGGCAGGTTTAATGACCACGCAGATGTTATCACTGTTATGACTTAGATGTTTTGTTAAAAAGCAGTCAGATAATTGTGGGGCTGGTTGCACAACTCTGGATACCTTAAAACCCATTGAATTGTAAACTTCATATGGGTCACTTTGATGGTATGTGAATCATGTCTCAATAAAACTGTTTAGGGAGCCTGGGTGGCTCAGTCGGTTAAGCATCCGACTTCAGCTCAGGTCAAGATCTCATGGTTTGTGGGTTTGGGCCTCGCATCAGGCTCTGTGCTGACAGCCAGCTCAGAGCCTGGAGGCTGCTTCAGATTCTGTGTTTCCCTCTTCCTCTGACCCTCCCCTGCTCATGCTCTCTCTTTCTCTCTTTCTCTCTCTCTCTCTCTCTCTGTCTCTCTCAGAAGTAAATAAAACATTAAAAAGAAAAAGAAACACTGAAAAAACTTCATTTAAAAAAACCTGTTTAATAAAAAAGCCAGAGAGTTAGTTGTTCGAAATGTATTTTCTGGGGCACCTGAGTGGCTAAGTTGGTTAAGTGTCTGACTCTTGATTTTTGGCTAAGGTCACGATTTCATAGTTTGTGGGTTCAAGCCCCATGTTGAGTTCTGTGCTGACAGCGTGGAGCCTGCATGGGATTCGCTGTCTCCTTCTCTCTCTACCTCTCTCCTGCTCACATTCTCTTTTCTCTCTCAAAAATAAGAATATATAAAAAAGTATTTTCTGATTTTTTGCAAAAAAGCATAGAATACCATCTTCTTTAGGCTCAGCTTATGAGTTCATATTTGTGAATCACTGTTGTGAGAAAAGCTGTATATGATTGTCACATGATTGTTTGGTATCAGTCTGGCCAAGTATGTAAATAAATAGTTCTGTTCCTAGAATCCTCCTATTTGTAATATCTTTTTAATATTTACAGTTCATACATCTTGTAATCAAATATATGCTATGCTATATTCTCCCAAGTAATAGAACAGTTAACGTTTACCGAGAAATAACCTGAAGTGATCTCCTCAAGCTCATACCCAGGGGTTATTAAAAATCCCAAATAGAATCCCAGTTTCCTGACTTCTTTACTAATCCATAGAAAGGATAAAATCACATTTGTGGATACAGTTCTATCTCTACTATCTATTAATTAACAAACACACTGGATTTCCCTTTCTGTTACATACATCAGGGGACAGATTACTGTTTAAAAGGTATTCTTAAGACTGAAGGTATTATTCAAAGGTATTATTCAGGACTTTGAATTTATTGCAACATGGAAAAGGAGGAAGTTAATTCACAATAAATTCAGTTTTTAATGTAAACTGTGTAAGGCTTTTGATTGTGATTATAGAGAATGTTCAGGATTGGGGGAAAAGCTACACCAGTTTTATCAACCTCATTTTAAGGTTAATAAGCATAATTTGTTAGGAGGTGGTTCAGAGCTTATTTCTTTTTAGTGGCTTTATTGAAGTATACTTCATACACTATGTAATTCACTCAACTAAAGTGTACAATTTATTGATTTTTAATAAATTCACAGGGTTGTGCCACTGTCATCACCATCCCATTGCAGAATATTTTCATCATGCCCCAAAAAACCCTATCCCTGTTAGCAGTCACTCCCCATTTTCCCTGACCAGCCCTAGGCAACTGCTAACATAACTCTTTGTGTCTATAGATTTACCTTTTCTGGACATTTCATATAAATGGAATCATACAAGATGCATGATTTTAATATTTTAGGAAAATATAGAACATCTGCACAAACAGCTATTCATTGAGAAAGCCTATTTCATGTTTGAATCCAAATTGTAAGATAGACAGTTGATACCATTTAAGTTTGGGGCAAAACTGAGATCTCCATAGGTAGGAAAATCTACTTTCAGTGCCCCACATTAGCTTGATCTTTTGGCTCTGTTAAATTAGATCTAGAGCTCCCGTTTGGAAAGGTTTGTATCTTTCACCAGTGGGTGTCAGCATCTGACCGAAGATGATTCCTCCTAGAGCCGCTTCTATAAATAACCTTGAAGCCAGTCTCCCAAGGTCAATATCAACATTATTTGAATCCTGTGTTCATTTATGTGGTTACTTCATAGTATAAACTTGTAAGAAATCACATTAACTGTATGCCATTTTTGCCATTAGATAGCTTTAAAAGATTTAAGATTTTGTCACCTTTGCTGAATTTGAGAGTTATAATACACAGCCTTATGTTCTGAAGAGTTGCCTGAAGAATGGATTTGAATTTTTGTAATAACATTTTAATGCCTCCTGCTAGCAAATATAGAGATGTTAAGAAGTGGTGCTCTGATTAGCCTTGTCATTTGATTAGCCTTGTCATGGGTAATCAATTGCACTAGGCAATTAAATGCTGAAACATTAGTTTGTTTAACAAGTTTTATGCTATGCTGACTACTTTCATCTCCCATTCTTGCTGTAGGATATCTCTTAGGTAGTGAAGATTACTATTCCCATGAGCGCTGCACATTAATTGAGGCTCTGAATGTCACACGATGTGCTCTTGATTTTCGAGATGGTGAAGAAGTTGCAACAGGGTATAAAAATATGTATTCAACAAACATATTTACCAAAAGAGCTACAGACCTCATAACTAGCCATCCACCTGAGAAGGTAAGTCTTGCTTCTATGTGGATATCAAAATTGTGTTTAAGACAGCATCTCTTTAGGTGAATATAGGATAAGGCTGCTTATTTAGGAAAAAAAATCCATTCTAGAGGAGTTCCCAAATTTTGGAGTATATTGGAATCCACCTGGGAAAGCTTGATAAAAATAGAAATTCCTAGAACCCATCTCTAAGAGATTCATTCTTTAGGTCTGTGGAAAATCTATGTATCGGCATTTTAAAGAAACTCATCAAGGATAATTCTGATGCCAAGTGGTCTGCAGATTACAGTTTGAAGAATACTGTGTCTGCAGTGTTTTAGTAGAAATACAGTTTTATTCTTTTGGTGTTGCGCATGTGCTATAAACAGTTAGTACATTGACTTTTTTTAAACAATAGCCTTGTGTACAAGACGAGGCTAAATTATGGCAAATTTCCTGTTATGAGATCAACAAACTTTAGGTTCAGGGCAAGTCCTTTTAACTTTGTATTTTGGATATTCTAGCTATTTTGCATCCCCATGTTAATTTTAGAATGAGCTGCTCTATTTCTACCAAAAAGTTCCTGCGAGGATTTGGATTTTATTGAATCTGTAGACCAACTTCACGAGAATGAATGCCTTAACAACATTAAGTCTTTCATTCCCTAAACATGGTATACTGATGAGCCTGTTTTTTACATTTACTACACTGAAGCCACTGTGTATGTCACGTACTAGAATCTTTTATCTAAAGGTAAAAACAGAAGAGAGTCAGAATTGCCTTAAAAACAAACTTTTTTGTTAACCTAGAGTTAACTTCATAAGCTAAATTCTCCGAATATACCTTTAAAATTAGGTCACATATTTGTGTTGTCAGATTAAATGTGGCTTCATTAAGAACTAACTATATTAACACTGATGAAATTAGTCCTTCAATAAGACCCTGAAATAGCAAATTCCAGAATGTGCAGTGTTATCTGGTGTTTCCAATTTTCTGCAGTTTGCCTCTTGGGCAATTACTGAATGTCTTCAGGGAGATCACAATTTGGATTTCGGTTTGTATGCCTGTTCGGATGTGGTACCTGAACACTGATTCCCTTTTTGGCATCGTTTCTTCCTGGCTATACCTCTGCCTATTCTGACTCAGCATTGGGGGTTCTCCCTGGTATCTCTCTTCAGTTTTGCCCTACTTGGGCTTTTTATCACTCTTACATGCTGACCACCTTGGAGTGGCCGTGCTAGCTGTGGAACATGGAAGATCAGAACATTTGCTCAAATATATGGACACATGCGGGTTTTAAATCTAGATCTGAACCAATGTTCAGAGAGGTGGAAAGATAACTGCTAGGTAATTGGCTTAGGTTCTCAGTTTTCCTCTGTATGCTTGGTGCTTTATAGATGGCACTAAAAACCCAAAGAATAAGATAAAGTCTTAAGGGAATTATTGTTCTTATCCTGTCTTTTGAGGTAGGCACTGTTTTATAGATACAAGCAAACAAGTTGACTGGTTCAAGGTCACAGAGCTACTGAGAGTCAGAATCAGCATTGAAACCCACACTGACTCCAGAGCTCATGCATTCAACAAGCTTCCCTACTTCACAGCTAATATCCAAGACCAGAGAATATTAACCAGTGTATGATTCAGCTTGAGCATTCCAGTCTTGACAGTGTATTGGGCTCATCTGGAAAGCTTGTAATAAACACTGATAACGAATATTGCAATTTATTGGGTGTGATGGGGGGTATCATCGGTCTTTAATTAACCCCTCTGCTCCCACCTCCCACCAGTGATTCCAATGTGCCGTCACAATAATTGATTCCCTTCAAACACAGAGGGGCAAGCTCAAGCCAGCTGCCTTTTACAGGCTTACAATGTAACACTACCTTAATCATGCAACCACTATAATATGCCTACAGCAAAAATTAGTTCCCATTAGGCAACAGTAGAGTATTCTCTCACAGTGTCTCTAACATTAAGCAGATAAGAGGAAGCAGCTGGATAAAATAGTTCTTCGTGGGCGGGCTGCCTTATCTGGTGTGGTGTGGAAAGCTTGCAAGCCATCCAAACTTGTGTTATTAATATAGTGCTGCTCAGAGGTAGCATTATGGAAATGACCAGATGAGAACATGGTCATTTTCCTACAGTGTCTGAAATATTCTGAAGCAGTGTCCAGCATTCCCAACATCCTCCAGGTCAAGTTTCAAGCATAGACATAAATGAATGAAAGCATCAATACTGAGTGACAGCCCCAGAATGTTTAAGACAGCAAGTATGGATGATTACATTTTCAATTGTCAGTAAAATGACACATCACATAGTTGCAGGAGCTGCACTTTTCCTTATTTTATCCCAATGTTGAATCTGATTCTGCGCCAATTTCTTAGGTGTTCTACGGAGACTGCAACACAGGCAACTTGTCCTGAGGTGGAAATCATTAAAGAAATGCACATGCAGTATCCACAAGCCATCTTAAAAATGTGCCTATTTTAAAGAGCACTTGAGGGGAAAAGGGCATATGGAGCTGTTTTGCCACAGAAACACAGTTGGTGCTGGGTTCGAGGAGAGCCTGCTAATAACCACTGTGCATGTGTTGGGAAGGAATGTCTTTTTTTCTATAGGGTAATTCCCTTTGTACTAACACTATGGTGTAAAAGTAACATGTCCATAAACTATCTTTCAGTTAAAACTAGCCCTCCTCAATAGCCTTACACTTTGCAGAATAAAAAAAAAGTTTTCTCATAAACCTAACCTACTCGAAGCTTCTTCAAGCAAATGTGCATTTCTAGTGGTAGACACTTTTCCATGACACGAGTTGGAAAGAGTTGGCTTAATTTGAAAGTCAACAGTAGAATAACAATTTAAAAATGCATCATATATTTTTTAATTTATACTTTAAATTAGGGAAATCTACTAAAGAAATGAAAGTAAGGCTTTCTTCTTCACTGAAACCAGGTTTCTTAGCATGGTGAGGATATTTGGAGTATCTGTCTTAGGAACTGTATGGCATAATAAGAAAGGGAAAAGAACCCTTAGTATCTTATCAATATGGTAATAACTTTAGGTAATAATGTCATCCTTTTATGTGATACTTAACCATTTGCTCATGATTCACATCTAGGATTACGTTTTATATTCCTAAGAAGCCTGAAAGGGTTATAGTTAGGGTTGATGTAAAGGTGGCAGCTGTAACTGGCTTGTTCTGAGCAGAGGTCTGGACCCAAGAAAGAGCAAAGGAGAGATCAGGGTCAGTCCATTATTAACCTGAAGATCCCTGGAGATCAAAAATCAGCTCCAGGACTACAGTGCTTTGAATCACCATACCTGTACGGTCAGAATAGACCCGCAGGTCTCCAAAGGCCCAGGCATGATGAGAACTCAAGGCAGTAGACAGCACAGTAAGACTGAGGCCATCCTCAGGATGGCAGCTGCTGGCTTTAGGCTAACAGTGAGCCCAGCCTGCATCGGCAGGTGTGGGGAAACTGGCTATGTCTGTTCCCTGACGGGGGTCTTGGAACAAGTGGCTGCAGGCAGGGTCCTGATTGTGTTTGGAGAACCCTAGAGTCCTAGTTAACTTTTTTTCTTCCCCGTTAGGCTACTGTGCAGTACACAGAACAGTACTCTATGAAAAATTTTTTTCATTTAAAAATAGTATTGAAATGTTACGCACCTAGCCTTTTGGGGTAATGAGTTGTTTCATGGATAAAGTTCACCTTGTGAGTGCTGAAACTTTTTTTGAATGTTTACAATATGGGCTGGGAATACTCTCAGTTGTGTTGCATTGGGCCTCACCTTATTAAAGGAGTGTCCCTGTACACCATCCTGCCTCCTCCTGGGGAGCCAGAGGCATGTTGGTGTCTGTGTCTGTCTGCCCATACACCGTGCGGCCCTGGATGACTGCTGGTGAAATGGGAAGAAAAGAGAACTGACTTCGTTCGAGGAACACTTTTATCTTCACTTGTAAGTGATGAGGATGTGGTTGGCAGGTTGTGCGAGGTCTTTGCGTCGCCTGTGACGGTCACAGGCCTCAGGCCTCAGAGGATGTTTTCACTCCCTCTTCTTAGCTATGCTCCCTCTGTTTGAACTAACAGAAGCCTGACCACTGGAAAAACGGGGCAATTGCTGCCAGTTTGTAACTTTGACCCCTCAAAGGTGATGGTCATGTCTTTTTTTTTTTTAATTTTTTTTTTTAATGTTTTATTTATTTCTAGGAGAGAGAGAGAGACAGCGTGAGGAGGGGAGGGTCAGAGAGAGAGGGAGTCACAGTCTGAAATAGGCTCCAGGCTCTGAGCTGGCAGTCAGCACAGAGCCCGACGCGGGGCTCGAACCCACGAACCACGAGATCATGACCTAAGCGAAAGTCGGATGCTTAACCGACTAAGCCACCCAGGCGTCCCGTGATGGTCATGTCTTTAGCCCCTCAAGGAATCATTGTGAGAAAGATTTCCAGGTAATGTTTTGCTTTGAGTAGAATGGGAGTAGAATGATTTCCATACTGAATGTTTATNGTCATGTCTTTAGCCCCTCAAGGAATCATTGTGGGAAAGATTTCCAGGTAATGTTTTGCTTTGAGTAGAATGGGAGTAGAATGATTTCCATACTGAATGTTTATAAGACTAATGATGGTCCAAGAATCATTATTTTTTCCCCATGATGTATTCTAAGAACTCTTCCCCACCACGCTCCCTGGCTGTCAACCCTAGAGATCACTTGCTGCTGGGGGTAACCTGCCCCCTGTCCCCTTTCCTTCCCCGTGTGGGTTGCCATGTTGCTGCTAATGACCTGGCTGCGAGATGTTCTCCTTGAGCAGCGAGCTCCTTCCCTCATGTCTCCAGCCCTGCCCAGAGAATCCAGACCAGGGTCACACACTCGGGCGTTTACAGGGGCCAGGCTGCTAACCTGAATAAGTGAAGCCACTCAGAACAGCGGGGAAGCTGTAGAAATTGGAGAGCCCTCGGGAGTGAGGCCTCTATCTCATGCTCCAGCCATTTGTTACCATGTGGAGCGTGGACGTGGAGTTGTTGGAGTTATGATTTTCCAAGAATTTTTTTAAAGAAAACCACAGTGTTTCATGTGACCTTTCCTGATTCTAAAAACTGTATGTGGGCTGCAAATTGTTGTAGTCTTCCAATTTTTAATCCTGCCCCCATCCAGACCGTGGCTGATGGCTGGGGTTGGTTTGATCTCGTGCTAAAGACCCAGACGGCTGCTCCAACAGCAGACCCTCATATTGCACTGTCTGGTCGCCGATGTCCCTGCACACATGTTCCCCTCTAGACGTCCCACCCTACGCTCCTTCCTCACCACCCGGGCAGGGCATGTGCTGGGCTTCCCTTCACTGTGGTCTGGGGGAACTCGGAAGTCTTGGTGTGTGCGTGGTTGGAGCCGAAAGTGTGTGTATTGAGGGGGAGTGGATGCAGTGTCAAAGATTTGAGTATTGGCCTTTGGAGTTGCAATTTGGAATGTCTTCCCATGGAAGTAATGTACAAATAGGTTGTACATTATTGTAGATATCCTTTCATTACCTCACTTCCTTCATTAAATAGGTTTTAAAGCCGTGACTTTGGTATTAAACAGCTATTTTTAACATTTCGGTTTTGGGGAAAAAGTGTTTCTAAGTTCCAAAGATCTGAACTAAAAATAATTTTTTTGGTGTCTTTTTGAGTTCCATATGTGTATATTCCTTACACTATCCAGTAAGTTGTATAATATAGAATTTTAAAAAATTTATTGACAAGAATGAAGAATGAAATATGAGCATGCCTTCCAGTCTGCTTTCTAACTTTTCCTCATTCATTTGTGAGATTTAAATGCCTCAAATACTTTAACAGAATTGTATTATTATCCTTGGGTTGAACAGTGGTTGTCTCTTTGAGGGTTTTCAGCTCATTAAGGAATTCTGTAGGAGCACAAAAAAAAGAGGCTTATTAAAAAAGGAGAAGCTGACCTGAAATACCACTAATATCAAATGCTATAAATTGGTGTAAAAGGTAAACTAGAATCAATGTATCACATTCCTTAGTCTCCAGGAATTAAATTGGCCATATGTTTGGTCTTAGATCAAAGACTAGCCAGGCATGGTGTTCACTTGTTTTTTCCTATGAAAAATCCTGAACAGTCTCTTAAAAGATGGGAACTTGTTTACTGGCTAAAGCAAAAAGCTAACACATCTGTTGGTTCATCTCCACACCATAATAGTGGAGCTTCTAATAGGAAATTGCTCTGCGATTAATATGAATGTGGACAAATCATATAACCGTTCTGAGCTTCAGTTAACTTATCTGTGAAGTGGGTATAACATAGGCTGGATTTGAGTATTACATGAGACGGCATATGTAAATCAGTATCATAATGTCTAGCACATAGACAACATTTCATATATAGTTGTTATTATTGGTATTTTTATTATTTGTTTAGATCAGAGTCTTCTAGGTCATTTTAGAACTCAAGTTTTTAGTTTTAATTTTTTGTCATGTCTTTTGTTGCATTTTTAATATCTTTATTGATGTTAATATTTCACATACCATAAAATTCACCCAATTAAAGTATACAATTCAATAGTAAATTCACAGAGATGTGCAAATACCACCACAATCTAAAACATTTTCATTATTCCAAAAAGATGGAATGCCTCATACCTATTAGTAATCACTCATACCTCATACCTATTAGTAATGAAACCTAAAAGAAAGAAAAGAAAAAGAAACCTCATACCTATTAGTAATCACTCCCCATCCTCTTCCTCCCAGCTCCCTATAGCTCCTGGCATCTTTTCAGGTGGTTATTGGCCATTTACTTACCCTCTTTGAAGAAATGTCCATTCAGAGTCTTACCGCCTCTTCTAATTAGGTTAATTGTCTTTTATTATTGAGTTGTAAGAGTCCTTGGTATACTCTGGGTGCAAGTCCCTTATCAGATGTATGATTTATAAATATTTTCAAGCCCTTCTGTGGGTTGCCTTGATATTACTTTTATTAACTGATAAGTCTGGACTTCTGTCTCTATATTTAATGTTTTCATGCTCTCTTAACTAATTTGCACAAACTTTCTTTCCAGCCTCTATTTCTCTACCTTGCTCTTCAGTCTGTCCACGAGCCCCTTCAGGTCCCCGAGGAATACCTGAAACCCTACGACTTTATCCACGATAAGAATAGGCATTACTATGCAGGGATGGTGTCTCTTATGGATGAAGCAGTGGGAAATGTCACGGCAGCCTTAATAAGCCACGGACTCTGGAACAACACGGTGTTCATCTTCTCCACAGGTATGTCTGTCAATAGGAAAATCATCTCTTGGCAAAGCCTGGGACATGATATCCGATAAATGGAATGAAGACAAATTGGAGCATTTAGCAGTACCTTATTAAAATAAATGTTAACTGCAAGAATGGAGACATGTTAATAATGGATAGAAAAATAGGTCTAAGGAAAGAATTATGGACCTTCCCCCTCTTCCTTCAGATGTCAAAATATTCTGGCAGAATGCTTGAAAAAAAGCCCTTACCACCCGAGTAAGTATGAATGGACTTCACTCATACATATGCAGGACAGCTGGGTACTGGATTCCTGGAGTGGCTGGTTCTCAGGCAGTCTCTCTGGTCCAGGCATCCTCTGTGAATAGGACTTCTGCTGACAAGAGCACTTCGGGATCAGTGTAGAGACAGATTGTGACATTCGGAAGACAGAGTAGAAATGAAGCCATTTACATCTAGGCTAGAGTCTCCAAGTATAGATTTTTTTTTGTATTAAGCTTGTTTTCTGACAGTAAAATTCATAAATGTTGATTGTAAAAAAAACAGAAACGAAGAAGGAAGAAAGTTTTTGAACATAGTTTTCATTATGGCAATGCCTTTCTGCTGTCTCATCTGTTATTTATGCAATTTTTCCTCCCTCTCATTAGACATAATTTTCTAAAACCTCCCTTCACTGTGCTGGGGTTACAGATCTTGCTTTTTCATCATGCTGGGTACTCAGAGAGCACTTTGTATCTGAAAGTGAAGGTGCTTTTGTTATGGGAAGTTTTCTTATATTATTTATTTCAGAATTTTTTGGCCCTCCTTCCTAGCTTCCTCTTATTCTCTCTTTATAAAACTCCTGTTATTTGAATATTGGATCAATACTCTAATTTTGTTATTTTTTTTCTCTGCTATTTTCTTTATTTTTCTTCTACTATTTGGGAAATTTCCTTATCGTTATTTTGTGACCTTTTCTATTAAATTCATTGCAGCCACCATATTTTTTAATTATCAAGAACTCTTTCTTATTTTCTGATAATTACTGTTTTATACAGTTCTGTTTTTACTTTGTATGTAATAATTTCCTTCACCAAAGCCTGTGCTTTTAACTATTAATTTTATGTAGGTGTGAGTATGTATGTAGGTATGTGTATATATATACGTATACTTATATGTGTGTATATATGGGAACCCATACGTATATTTTTAAGTTTGTTTATGCTCTCAACAGTACCTCTCTTCCTTTTAAGGTCATTTGTATGTTTTTTGGGCTGCCTTTTACGAAAGAGGCTTTCTCAAATCCCTGGTAATGCTTGGCTAAAATCTAAAGATTTGATCGTAAAACTCCAACGGTGAGGACAGGACTTGTCTTCTGGTGATTTTCACCGTAAAGTGACTGTGTGAGGCAGGCAGGGTGA
The DNA here is from genome assembly GCF_008692635.1 of Crocuta crocuta. Classification (NCBI taxonomy): domain Eukaryota; kingdom Metazoa; phylum Chordata; class Mammalia; order Carnivora; family Hyaenidae; genus Crocuta; species Crocuta crocuta. The sequence goes on from NW_027529433.1 coordinate 4,081,453, forward strand.
CATATTGAGGAATTAATCTGGGTATTCGACTCGCAGTTTTTTGGGCTTTTTTTTTTTTTTTTTTTAGTTTTCTTTTAAAGAATAGTTTTATATTGCTTTAATTAGGGATTGCTTTCGGATCTGGCATTTATTGAGTGCTTGCTATGCATAGGACAGAGTTCAAAGTGCTTTATGTGCCGTGCACGAGTTATCTCAGTTAATCGTCACAGTAATTCTCTGGGGACTATTATTATCCCATCATGCAGATGTGAGAACTGAAGCACAGAGAGGCCAGGTAACCTCCCCAAGGCCACACGCTAGGCAGAGCCAGGCAGCAACTTTTTTGGCTCCACTGCAGTCTCCTGCCTCTGAGAGGGTGCAGTGACGATCTGCATGTTCTTATTGGATCTCGTGATATAGCAGACCTTTCCCTGTGGTTTGTTGGAGTATTGATCTGCTGAGGAGCCTGGGCGTGGCCAGTAGTATTGTTCCTTCGCTTTAGTGCTATTCAAATAGTACTCTTCATTTTCTAAGTATGCCCTGCTGTGAAAAGGGTAGATATAAGATAACGTGTGTCTTCCCTCAGCCCCTTTTCAGAAAAGAAAAACTTAACCTTTACAGAAAAAAAGGGAGACATCTCATACTTGAGAGTCTTCTCAGTTTACTTTATTTTAAGCAGCCTGTTGAAGCACTTTAATCAGCCCTGGAATTGAATGCTTATAGAGGTCACTAGAAAGAATGAATAAAAAAGGAGACCAAGACATTTAATACTGATTTAGTAATTTTTCCTGGGAAATGATGTCCCATTTGCAAGAACTGAAGTTATAAGTTTATAAAACAAGCCTTTGTTGTAGAGATCTTAATTACACAATTTAAGGATAAGTGATTTCTTGAAATGAAAATATATGTGGGTTAATGTTATATACAGAGAGAAAAGTGCTCAGACAGAAGTTTTCCTCTGGAAAACAGTTAATTATCTGAGAGGGGCTCCTGTGACAGTGGATATTGCTGTCAAGGATGCATGGGAAGAGGCAGAATAACATTTTTTCATGATATGTGACAGCTGGAAAAAAAGCACTATTTAAAGATCTTTTATTATATGGTTTCAAATATGTTTACATAGTTGATGTAACTACCTTTTAAATAGTTGATCATTCCGTAAACACCCATAATGTATTACTTATTCAAGTTGCCAAAAAAATTTTTTTCAAGCTTTGCACCAAGATAATGGGGATTACCTTATATATAATAAGGCTGCCTTATATTCTTTTTTTTTTTTTTAAATATTTTTATTTATTTTTAGGAGAGAGAGAGAGACAGCGTGAGCAGGGGAGGGTCAGAGAGAGAGGGAGATACAGACTCTGAAACAGGCTCCAAGCTGGCAGTCAGCACAGAGCCCGACGCGGGACCCGAACCCACGAACCGCGAGATCATGACCTAAGCGAAAGTCGGACGCTTAACCGACTAAGCCACCCAGGCGCCCCGGCTGCCTTATATTCTAACACTATGGTATATTAATGGATACATTGATCTGGGATCATCTTTGCTTTTTGGGGCTAAATTCAACCTAATCTTGTGTAGATAAGTTTTTATTAGACTAGTAAATTCAGTTTGCTAAGGCTTTATTTAGGATTTTGGTATCAATTCAGCAGTGCAAGCGGGGTTGGTGGCTTCTTTTCTTTCTGTCATTTTTGTTGTCTCAGTTATAAAATCACTTCATAAAATAGTTTGGATGGTTTTTCCTTTTTTTTTTTTTTTTAATTCTCTGGAACAGTTTACAGATTGTTTGAAAGATCTCTCTGGTTCAGCTGGTCCCTGGAACCTTTTTTGGAGGATTTTTTTTTTTTTTAATTATCCCCATAGTTTAAATTTTTTACTGAATTACATGTAGGTGTAGGTCTTTAAAATATCTAAAAATTAATTTTGCCTGAAATATACAAGCCCTTTGATCTGCATGCTGAGATTATTTTTCACTCTGGAAGTTTTCCTTGTGCATATTTTAGCTTATTGCTTTTGTTCTGCTCGGTTTATTTCTCAAAAAAATAGCTTCAATTGATAGGTTGAATCACTGATTCAGCTTTTCTGTCATTATTTTCAGTTTTCTGTCCTTTTTCTCAGTCTTCTGGATCTCCCCTGCGAACGCCAGTTAGACATTGTTACATCTTGACTTCTGTTCTTTAGAATCTCCAGTGTCGATTATTATGGATTGTGTTTTTAGTTTCTTACGGTCCTTTCTTTGCCTCAGTGAGTTCCCCTTTCTTCTAAGCTCATTGGTAATAATAATGACTACCGTTGGTTAAATATTTACTGCGTGTTCAGGCCCTGTTCTAGAGCCTTCCCTCTACTTTCACATCGTTGATCATGTTGTTAGCATTAAAGCTCAAAGCGACCTTGTGAAGCAGGTTTCTTTATCCCTGTTTTGTAAGGGAAGAAACCAGAACTTAAAGAGCTTAAGTGATTTGTCCAAAGCTACTCTTGTGATCCGAATGTGTCCACTCAGAATTCCCATGTGCCGGTTGGAAGGGCAGAACCCTCACGAATGGGGTTCGTACTTTATAAAAGCCCCCGGGGAGATCCCTAGCCTCTTTCTCCACATGAAGACACAGCAAGAGGACGTCAGCTATGAACCAGCAAGAAGGCCCTCACTAGGCGACCACACTGGTCCCTTCATCTTGGGCGGTCCAGCCTCCAGACCTGGGAGAAGGACGTTTTTGTTGTTTATAAGCCACCCGGTCTGTGGGATTTCGTTATAGCAGCCCGATTGGATTAAGAGAGCCACACATCTAACAAATGGAAGAGCCAGAATTAAAGCGCGGATCTCCTTGAGGCCAGCACCTATTAGCCGTAATCGATTAGGCTTTTGTATCTCATCTTCTTTTCCTTTTAGCTCATCCCATTGTCCCTTATCTTTACTTTTGGCTTTCTACATTTCTGTTCATAGAACCTATGCTCCTCCTGAATCTTTCTGAAAAGACCTTTGCTGAAATTTTCATTTTCGCTATAAATCATTATCAGCTATCTATTCTTCCTCTGAGTGTAAGCAGTGAAGGATCTGTGCACACAGAGTACATGGCCCTCTCTTGGCCTTGGGTCACTGTTTCGTAGTTAATCAAAAAAAATTTTTTTTCAATGTTCCTATTTATTTATGAGAGAGAGAGAGACAGCGTGAGCAGGGGAGGGTCAGAGAGAGAAGGAGATACAGAATTGCAAGCAGGCTCCAGGCTCTGAGCTAGCTGTCAGCACAGAGCCCGACGTGGGGCTCAAACCCACAAACCTGTGAGATCATGACCTGAGCCAAAGTTGGACGCTCATCTGACTGAACCACCCAATCACCCTGGTTAATTCCTTCTCAGATCTACAGTTTGAGGTCAGTGGCCTTTAGGCATCAAGTGAACTTGAATGTCACACTTTTGGCTACCTCTCTTTTGGCTACCCGGTTCTTGGACAGCTACCTAGCACACACAGGTACCAGACTCTTCCTATCTCCCTACCTTCAGGGCTTTACATCTGGGTCATTTCCCAGGATACAGTGTGTTCCACTGTCAGATGCTCTTCTTCTACTTATTGTTGTCTGGGACATGTGACCTCTAACTGCATATGAGAAGAGGAGGAGGTGTGGCACCTGGGTGGCTCAGTTGGTTGAGCGTCCGACTTCAGCTCAAGTCATGATCTCATGGTTCATGGGTTTCAGCCCCCCATTGGGCTCTGTGCTGACAGCTAGCTCAGAGCCTGGAGCCTGTCCTTGGATTCTGTATCTCCCTCTCTCTCTGACCCTCCCCTGCTCGTGCTGTCCCTCTCTCTCTCCCAAAAAGAAATTAAACATTAAAAAAAAAAAAGAGAGAGAGAGAGAGAAGGGGAGGAGGTAATAATTCTCTGGTCATGTAAAATATTAGCACTGACCCTCCCAGCCTGCCTTCCTGCCTCTTTTCAGGGAGATAGAATGGCTCTGTGTCATGAGGCAAACAGGGTTTGCCAGCCCTCGTCTCTCCAGGCTAGCTTCTTTGGCCTTACTGCTTGTGGGAATTTCTCCAAGATTCTCCTGGGTACTACAGGTTGTCAGTCAGTCCTGCTTTCTCACATTGTGATGGGTTTTCATCTTATTCTGACTCATCACAACATGATACTACTCCTTGTATTCTGTGTCTGTTATTTTAGTAGGATATTGCTCAAGAGAAGCCGTACTAGCGGCTGATAGGAAGATACCATTTTAACCTGGGCCCCTATCACCATGCTGATCTTTATAGTTGCTAAACTCCAGGAATCTTCACTGAAGTCTGACCCGTAGTAAAATGAGCTAAAATTAGAGTCAACTCTCGAGCAACTAGATTGGAAGTTAAAACTAGAAACACTGATTTTTTTTTAATTTTTAATGTTTTTTATTTATTTCTAGGAGAGAGAGAGAGACAGTGTGAGCAGGGGAGGGTCAGAGAGAGAGAGGGAGTCACAGACTCTGAAACAGGCTTCAGGCTCTGAGCTGGCAGTCAGCACAGAGCCCGACGCGGGGCTCGAACCCATGAACCGTGAGATCATGACCTGAGCCGAAGTCGGACGCTCAACCGACTAAGCCACCCAGGCGCCCCTAGAAAAACTGATTCTAAAACCTTGGAAAGAAAGCAGTGATGGATCTCAACATCTTCATGCAGCTATTATATGTTTATATTAACTCTTATCAGAATAGCCAGTTTCACTTACATATAGATGAGAGTTTGACTCTAAGGAGAAACCTGACTGCAGTTCTCCCTCTGGAGACTTCTTCTGTGTTCACTGACAGTTTCACTGCCTGAGGTAGAATTTAATAATGTGCTATAATAATGTGATTCAAACCTGAGGAAACAGGGCCTGGATCTGGCTGATTTTAGAGCAGTGATTCATTTCTTCCAGTTTTCTCGCTTGACTTTGCTTAGCACTACCCTACTTTGTGGGCATAAAAATACCGGGTACGTTCAAACAAATAAATGTTGGATCCATTAGTATAAGAAACCCTGATAGGGGCACCTGGGTGGTGCAGTCAGTTAAGCATCCCACTCTTGATCCTGGCTCAGGTCATGACTTCATGGTTCCTGAGTTCACGCCCCACATTGAGCTCTGCACTGATGGTGTGGAGCCCGCTTCGGGTTCCTTCTTTCCTTTTCTCTGCCCCCCCTCCCCTGCTTGTATGCTCTTGTTCTCTCTCTCTCTCTCTCTCTCAAAATAAAAAAATAAACTAAAAAAAAAACCCACTGAAATAATCTAGCCTCATTTGGTGAAAGTGAGCCAAAGACAAAAGCTTATGGTTTTTTAGGTTTAGATGTTTGGGAAAGCTGACTATTTTTTTTTTTTTTCTTAAATCTCCTTTTATAATTTGAGGGTGATCCACAAGGCTTTTCATTCTTTATCATCATTATCTGACCCCTTGAGGTGGTTATTCTTCATTGGCCACCTGAGGATCACCTTCAGCAGTGGGGAGTTTGTTACAAATGCACTCTCTGAGGACATGGGTGCACGACATTGGAACTGTACTAAAATGTACTAAAATTTTTTTAATGTTTAGTTTTGAGAGAGACAAAGAGACAGAGTGTGAGTGGTGGTGGTGGTTGGCGGGGGGCGGAGTGGAGGGGACAGAGAGAGATGGAGACACAGAATCTGAAGCAGGTTTCAGGCCCTCAGCTGTCAGCACAGAGCCTGACATGGGGCTCGAACTCACAGACTGCAAGATCTTGACCTGAGCGGAAGTCAGACGCATAACTGACTGAGCCACCTAGACGCCCCTTAGTCCCATGCCCTTACTACATATAATTACAACCTTGATAGATTTATGCTACTCTTTTTATAATGTGTGATTATTCTTGCTGTTAACAAATGTTGCTTGTCTCATTACAAACATAGTATTCTGTTATTTTTATACAAAGATGACCCTTTGAATCCCTCTTTGATAGGATATGATCAGCTTTCCTGCCAGTTAGTTATATGCACTGTAGCCTCGGTTTCATTATGTAGTGAATGCAGGTTGGCTGATCACTTGTTCACTCAGTCTCTGATCGTAGATAGATCAACAGAACATAGTTCCAGCCCTTGGGAACCTCACAGTCTGGTGAGGCAGACAAGCAAATATATCACCATGATGCAGTGGAAGTGCATGGATGCAGCCATGGCATTGTGTGTACAATGTAGGAATGCCTACCAGAGCCCAGGCATCTAGGAAGGCTTTCTGAGATTTAAAGGCTGGGAGTGAATTGGCCTGATAAACAGTGTGCAGGTGGGAAAGGGGTTGGATGGCACACTCAGCTCTGAAAGAGGAACATGAAGAAGGGCAGAGAGGAGAGAGCAGTTCTTCAGGAGGTGCAACAGGGCTGGAGCCCAGAGCGCAGGATGGGGAATGGCCAGACCTGAGGCGGGAGAGCGGGACAGGGGAGTCCGTGCATGCGCAGGAAGGAATCTTGAAGGTACATTGAAAGCTGCAGGGAGGCACTGACAGGTTGAGGCAGGATCAGATTTTCATTTTAAGATCGATGTGGAGCATGGTTGGAGGCAGGCAGACCATTTCGGAAGAAGGCTGTGACAGTGAAGGCGGTAAGAGGAACAGGAGGGGCTGAGGAAAGGCAGGGGAGATTGATGGCGATGAAAGGGCAGATTGAAGAAATACGAAGGAGAGCTTGGACCCGTTATTGTAAGAGTTCTTGTTACTGGGAGAGGTGATCATTCTGTCATTCTGTGTTTTCCGACCTTTTGTCAGCTATGGTGGCAGCCTTTGATGGGGACATCCCTTCTGTTGGCAGTGGGATGCGTTTGCAGAGAGCTGGAGGAGTGGCCACAGTGCCCATGTGGTCCGCAGAGCAGAGGGTCCGCAGGTCACCTGAGACTGGGCTGGGGCTCTACAGCAGTATTTAGAAATGTGCAGAGGTGGCTGTGGTTGTCACGGTGACTTGAGGGTGAAGCCATCTGAGGACGGGCACCTGCAGTGCTGAGGCCAGCCCTGCACGGTGGAGAAGCGTCCTGACACAGGCGTCAGCAGCGCTGCCACCGAGGAACACTGCCTAGAGCCTGTTGAGCAGCACATTTCTATGGAACAGAGTACAGAGCCTAGACTTTTAACATTTATTACCTGAGTTTTCACACTATTATATGGAATTGAGTATCGTAAACAGAGCAATAAAGAATCTTTTTTTTTTTATTTTTAATAGTTTATTGTCAAATTAGTTTCCACATAGAGAGCAATAAAGAATCTTAACTAATTCTCATAAATCTCATGTCATCCTCATATACTGAATACTCTTAGAAACTGGTCCTGACCAGTGGAGGGCTCTGTCACAGTTTAAATGTACTTATGCACTTGGCACACTTCTAAATATTATAGAAATTCTGTGCCAGGAACAAAGTAATCTGACTGCTGGCAAACCAATCTCACTAGATTCTTCGAACACTTAAACCCATTTCTGACAAAGCTAAGGAAAACCTATTAAGGGGATAAGTCATACAGCGTGTCCACACTGTTTTTCTCTTTGTAATTATCCCTTTATTGAACATATCTACCACAGAGGGAAGTAGGAACACATGATTCAAAACTATGAGGCCAGAATGATCTTCTCCTCAGCCAGAAGTCATTAGTCCATTATACCTCTTTAGACTTGATATGTTAAGGTCATATCAAAGCACGTTGGATCACCTGAAAATATTATTAGTCATAGTAGTAATCATATAGATTTATTGATTACTTTATTGAGGGGAAATGATAACCAGTACATTTTAAAGGCCTCCAGAACAATCTTGTGTTTGTATTCTCTCTGACAAATCATTGAACCCATAAGCTCAGAGTCTAAGGCAAAGATGCTTCTTGTTCCCTGTGTATCAGACAGATATTCAAAGTTTTATTATATAGCTTATTATATGCTGTAATATAATGCTGTCAATATCTTATTGATATTTGATCTTTTTAGCAGGAAAACATGAAATAATCTTTATCTTTGTACTTAAAAAATGTTTTTTTAAGTTTATTTATTTTGAGAGAGAGAGAGAGAGTGCTCACCAGTGGGGAAGGGATACAAAGAAGGAGAGACAGAATACAAAGCCTGCTGTGGGACTCAAACTCACAAACTGTGAAATCATGACCTGAGCCAACATTAAGAGCTGGAAGCTTAACCAATTGCACTCCCCAGGCACCCCTATTTTCGTACTTCTATGAGAAGCATTCTTGCCCTGAGTTTATGAGGAATGGAAGGTGCATAATGAACTGAGCATATTTATTGACTAAACTGCAAGAAAGTTTCCCATTGGTTTGGATTTACTTTCTCCTTCTTTCTCTCATTCCATTTTGGAGGCCACGCTTAAGATGGATCCATTTCTTATATTGTATCTCTCTCCAAACTCGTTGGAGGCAAAACTCCCTGGGAAGGGGAGAGGAGTGTTAGGTGGACAGCCTGTTCTGGAGGATAAAGCAAGGTGAAAGCAGGCTCTGTATGGAAACGGTCACGTGGGAACCACAGCCAGCAGGAGGAAGGGGCTGAAACACAGTCAGGTCACCTCAAGCTGTGGAGACAAATACACAGTAGGCAGCTGGAAGGTGAAAGAGGAGACAAAATGGTTTAGGAATGATTAGTTTATGAATCTCCAGAAAGTAGATTATATTTCTTTTTTTTGAACATTTTTTTATGTTTACTTTTTGAGAGAGAGAGAGAGCACAAGCAAGGGAGGGGCAGAGAGAGAGGGAGATGCAGAATCCTAAACAGGCTCCATGCACTGAGCTGTCAGCATACAGCCCGACGCGGAGCTCGAACCCACAGACTGTGAGATTATGACCTGAGTCAAAGTCAGATGCTTAACCGACTGAGCCACCCAGCCCTCCTCCCCCCCCACCCCCCCAAACATANGTTTAGGAAAAAAACAACCAAAATGTATGTGGCTCGCTTTTCACTGCTGAAGAGTGCAAACGCTCTGATTGTTCCCTATTTCACTCCACACGCGTGGGATCTTCCTGGAGGCAGTGGAAACTGCTCTGCGTGCCTGTGGACTGTATTTGTAAAGAGGCATTTACTCAAAATACGGGGAGCTCCAGGGCCAGCTTTTGCCTGTTTTCTGTCTCAGGTTCCGGCACACGCTGGCTTTCTACAGTGCGGCTGTGGTTCTCTAACCTGGTCTGGGGGCCTCTCTTAGCCAAGCACAGTCCCCTGTCTTTCTTTCCCAGGGTTGTGGAGACCTGCCTGTCTGCCAGGGCCTGGGAACCAGGGCCCAAGCTCTGTGTGGGAGATGGTCCCGCTGTGCTTGGCCTCAGACAGGCTGCATGGCCTCTGCTTTCAGAAGCACGAGATCCCCCCACCAGGCCTAAAAACAATAATAAAAATATATTTGAACAAACCTCAATCGCCTCTCTTGCTGACTTTGGCAATGAGGTACAAAGCACCAGCAAAGCATGGTACACAGAAATTCTGCCTTCCAGGTTTGTTCCCCTCTTACTGAACGACCCTTAACCTTGTGGGGCTCTTTTTTTGTGTTTTCTTAATGAGAAAATATTTCAGAGATTATTGGCACCACAGGTTTATTTCTTTCCGGCAGTTTTCAGTCTTAACCAAGTGTAATCTCTGGGATCTCCTCTCTATTTTTCTCTCACAGTTGGGCCTCATCTAATCAACCTCCTCTAAGATGACTGTGCCAAATACAGTGATTTTTTATTTTATTTTATTTTATTTTATTTTATCATTTCTATCCTGGAGCACTTTCCTACTTGTGTGGATTTTTTAAAAAATAAGGAGTGTTTCAAAAAGTTTGAACATGCCTTAAAACAAGATATCCATGGATATAGAGACTACCAAAAAAAAAAAAAAAGCTGGACCTCTATCCTCACAACAGCTTGTGATTTGGTAACATAGTCTGACAGACACACACACACACATGCACACTCAAATCAGTCAAAAGTGTAAAAGAAGTTGGGGGAGAAGGAGTGCCGTGTTTGGACTGCTGAGAATACCAGCTTTGTGGAGCCACTTTAAAATCCCACTTTGGTGTCATATTTGAGGTTAGAAGGTGCTTTTCAGGTCTGTAGGTAATAGAGCAGCCTGTGTGTGTCTGGTGGGGGGGGGGAGGAGTTGTCTGTTGACAGTCCACTTTCCAGGAGCACCCTGTGCACAGGACATAGTATTCACTTCGGTGAACTCTCTGAAAGAGTGGCATGATTGGTGTCTGTGGCAGGTTGTGGACATCAGCAGGTCAGCCGGGTGGAGAGATCAGTTTTCGTCTTGGTTACAAGAATTTGTCAGTTAGTAAGCACGATAACTGTCTTTCATTTGAGACAATATTCTGGTCCTGAAGAGACCTGAAGCTAGGTAAGATATGGTCTCTCTCTCTTTCTCTGTCATTTTAGTGTTTATTTATTTCTGAAAGAGAGAGACAGTGTGAGCAGGGGAGGGGCAGAGAGAGAGGGAGACCCAGAATCTGAAACAGCCTCCGGGCTCAGAGCTGTCAGCAGAGCCTGAAGCGGGGCCCAAACCCATTAACCTTGAGATCGTGACCTGAGCCAAAGTTAGATGCTTAATTGACTGAGTCACCCAGGTGCCCCAAGATATGGACTCTCTTAAAGAACACCTCGTGTGATGGGAATAGTCTTTAATTCAGATTCCCTAGGGACTGGGAATGGGGAGGGGGTTGGGCAACTCTATGGTTTGGCAAAGCCCTTTTCCACGTCCACAGCTCTGACAAGACCTAGAAGGACCTGTGTTTATTCTGTGACCTCCAGGCTGAAAATCACTTCGTGTAGAAGAAATACGTAGCCTGTGAGTGGTCAGGAGGAGGACAACAAGTAGGTTGAGCCACTAGTCCAGCTCAGTGTCTAGCGTAGACCTCAGGAAATGCTTGCAGGCGGAGAAGCGTGCATGCATTCTAGATATAACAGCACAGACCATCATTACAGATCGTGTGGGTAGAATAGATGGAGAGATGAAGTTTGGAGGAGTGAGCCTCTGGATGGGGGTTGTCAGGGGTGGCTGCATAGAAGAAATGGGATAAGAATTAAACTGTGCTTGAATGATCAGGGAGTCATCAGTAGGTGAGTGGAAAGAGTGGGGGGGGGGACATTTTGGGCACGGAGAGGCATGAGCAGACGCGAGGGAGGAGGGGCGCCAAGCTGTGCTGTGGGCTCAGTGATTAGGCCAGCCCACGCTTACCGTTGGTGTCCAGAGAGGTACACAAAACCACAATGGGACAGGACACATCTTCTTGAAATGTTACCTTTGCTTGCATATATGGAAGAAAAAAATAAGTAATTGGGTAATAATTTAGAACATTTAAAATTAAAACAAACAAGGGCAAATTTTGGAACAGAATACAGTTTTATGGATCTCTTCAAGTTCGAAATCTCAGGTCTCTACTCTTTTCTTCTGATCCTTTGATGGAAGAATTAAAAAATTCTTTAAAGAATCAACTCTGGGGGCACCTGGGTGGCACGGTCAGTTAAGCGTCTGACTTTGGCTCAGGTCATGATCTTACTGCTGGTGGGTTTGAGCCCTGTGTCAGGCTCTGTGCTGACAGCTCAGAGCCTGGAGCCTGCTTCGGATTCTGTGTCTCCCTCTCTCTCTGCTCCTCCCCCACTCATACTCCCTCACAAATGAATAAATGTTAAAAAAAATTAAAAAGAATCAACTTCATTCATCATTCCCCCTACCAACCCCCTTACCCCCCAAGAAAAATTGCTCAGGAATCCTTACTTAGAGAGCTATGGTTCCTCTTGAGTATGTGCTGGAGTGCGCGTGGGAGGTGGGCCCAGGCACTTGGCCACCCAGCTGGGGGTTCTGCTTAGCTGTTGAGAACACCAGCTGGAGGCCCGGGCTCTCTGACACTGCATGTCCTGGATGGCAAATCTTGATGATGGTTAGCGCGGGCCCCCTACGGGATTTGCCTCCGTCCCACACAGCAGACATGAAGTATCTGTGCTTAGTCAGGGCGTGGAGTCTGCACTCTTGCTGAGACCGCAGGGAGGCCTGGCCGCCTTGGTCTCCTAGGATAATAGATGGAATGAAGGGTCTTCAGGGGCACTTCCTGAGTCTTTGGTTTTCTTTTCTTTCTCACCTGCTGGTCTAAGCCCTGCCACATTCCAATCTCTGCTTCTCCAGCCCCTCTGGCTCCTTGCGCTCCCCAGGCCCATGCCCCCATGCTAGTCCTTTGTTTTCAGTATGTTTGAGTTGTGACTCATGAGATAACTTAGATCACAAGTTCTGCTTTTGGTAGGCAAAGGCCACCCCTCCCTTGCGAAGCTGTCTCTGGCTTTTCCCAGCTTTGAGAAAAGACCACACGTAGCCTGTCCAAACTAGAGTATCATCAGAGGCTAACCAGAGGCAGAATTGTTTGTGGATGAAAGAGCCTTGGGACCTGTGTTTGCCATTTCTCTTTAATTTCCATGTTTTCTGGCATCTGTCAGATAGATTTGGTTAGAAGATTTTCTTTAATACCAAACTCTGCCCAGGGTTATAGACATCTTTTTTGTATTGTGGTCATCTACTCACAAGTTCAAGGGGTTAAGAAAAGCCAAGAAGCACTCAGTTAATCCAGTACTCAGTAGTGCACAGGCTTTCATTATTCAGGAGAGCAAAGGATCTAGATCTGTGATGTCCAGCCAGTGGCCACTAGCCACAGGTGGCCATTGCCCCCTTAAAGTGTCACTACTTTGAATTGAGATGTGCTGTTAAGTATAAAATACTGAATTCAAAGACTTGGCAAGAAAAGATTGTAAAATAGTATAATTTTTATATTAATGACACGTTGAAGTGATAATATTTTTGATATATTGAGTTGAATAAAATATTTATTAAAATTAATTTTAACTGTTTCTTTTTACAATGTGGCCACTAGAAAATGTTTGCCTATGTGTGGTTGAGATTATATTTCTATTGGACAGTGCTGCTCTAGACAGTAGCTTTGTAATTACAATGATTCCTACCTCTTGGGCATATCCCAGGGATTGTTTACTGAAGATCTTCTCCTTAATGACCCAGCCACAATGAGCCAGCCCAAAGTAGACTGTAAATTTCTATGAAGCAGGGGCTGGGGTCATTGTGCTAAGGATACCCATCAACTGGCTTTGAAGGAAATTCCAGTAACAGTTTTGAGCACTGACAGCATCACTGCAATAAGAGTATTGCCTCCCAGTGACCCCACCGAAAGAGGTAACTTGGTCACATAATCTGGGGTTGGAACGTTAAAAAGAAAAAAAGAAAGAAGGTGGTTTCATCACTTGAAGTGTATACCTCGAGTGGGTTCAACATGCAGAAGGGCAGTGGGGCAAGAACACTGATCAGATCTATTGTTATTTCATAAATGCAGAATACAATGGGACTCACGCAGGAGGGAAAGAAAGCCTTTCCAACTATAGTGAAAACCCAAACTATTTTTGTTGCTTTGATAGGATAGCACTTACTCCTCGGTGTCAGACAAAATATTGTTACAACATACAACAAACAGGATTGTGGGGATCCTAGATCAACATATCATTAAACGTCCACATTGTATAAATAGTTTACTTGAAATTTTCATCATTCGTATTTCTGTAGATCAAAGATACTCTCAAGGCTGCTGGATCCATTTGCAACAATCTTTCTCTTTTTTGAGATTATGAAATTTATTTTGGACAAGTTCCCTATTAGTAAAGTATTTTTCCATAAAATACAAACAATCTTTTCCTGAAAAGAAGCCTTTTTAGAAAAAGATTTTATTATATTTTTGTAGAGCAGTTTTAGGTGGGCAGCAAAATTGAGAGGGAGTTACAGAGATTTGCCGGATACCACCTACCCCTAAACTTGCATAGCCTCCTCCATTACTAACATCCCCCATCAGGGTGCTGTTGTTTTTAAGGTCTTTAAAAAAATATCTTTTGTTGTAGAGCTGCACTATCTTCTAACTCTGTGGGGTGGATTAGAAGTAATCATCACCTTTTTGTAAATACAGACATAATCACAGAGAGGTCATTTGTTGAGAAGCACAGGTGACCAGTAACTAAAATGGTTCGAAAATGTAGATCTTTTGCTTTCCACTCCAGCTACTGTATTCAGTGTATCGCATAGCTCTATGAGTACAAAAGCATCTTTTGTTCAGTATAGAGCATGCTGTTCTGAAAAGTTTGGAGGGTGTCTCATTTTTAGGTGTAATCCTTTTTATTAAAGTCTACACTGTGCTTTGTTTAGTATTACAGTTATTTATAAAATGTTTAGAGAGTTAAGAGAGGTAAAGAAGAATTGAGGTCTCGACCTTGGTATTCTTCCCTTCCTCCCAATAGTGATAAAAAGGGTTTAGGCACTGTTGCCAGCTTCTTGGAGGCAAAGTTTCTGGGAACCTTCATTATCTCATACTCTCTGCTTTGTCTGCTCATATTCTTGAAGAATTCAGTCAGACTTATTGCTGTGAATGATTGAAAACCTAAGGCATTTTTTCCTCTGCAGGAATTTATTTACTGTTTTTCTTGGGTGTCTGTCCCTTTGTTGATAATATTTTCTTAAATGTATTTGATAATATTTTCTTGAAGCACTAATTGATTTTGGAGCTTCAGCAAGATCACTTGTTACACTGAATACAGAAACCATGTTTCTGTGGATTCGTGCACCGTCTGTATAACCATCAACCAGGCATCCTACTGGGAATCGTAAATGAGAAAGAAATGATGAATCGTGATAAAAACGTGCTCCAACTCTGAGGGTTCAGAAAGGAGCGCTCATAAACGGCCTCTTCCTTGGAGCCCCCAACCAGTCAGCCAATGTTGGCTTCTTTAAGTCAGGACTTGAATGTGTTAATGTGTATGTAGAACCGTGAGAGTATGTTTGCAAGGTCAGTGATAATGATCCGTGCATCTTTCTCCCTCTCGTGTATGAACACAGTATGTGAAGAGGAAGAGTCAGAAACATATTTGGAAAAGAAGAGTCATTTTAAATATTGGTGTTTTGGGACAATGCTTTGCTTTTTTCTTTTTAACTTTATTTTTTTTTTAATGTTTATCTGTTTTTGAGAGAGAGAGAGAGAGAGAGAGGGAGCGAGCCAGCAGGGGAGGGGCAGAGAGAGGGGACACAGAATCCGAAGCAAGACTCCAGGCTCTGAGCTGTCAGCACAGAGCTGCTACGGGCCTTGAGCTCATGAACCATGAAATCATGACCTGGGCCAAAGTTGAACACTTAGCCGACTTAGCCACCAGGCGCCCCAATGGGACAATGCTTTGCTTTTAAAGTTACATGCTGTTATCTCAACTCCTATTTACTCTGTTTCCTGAAACACAATCTACTTCTCCCTTGCTCTCTTTTACTGTTCTTGGCAATGGGCACCCATCTCTCACCATTGGAAGTTAGTATGGCTCTTGATTTTCTCCTAACTCAAAGAACCCACTAGAAATTGATATTACATTTTAATTTCTGAAGGATTCCCCAGTCATCTGCCGGATAGATTCTAGCTTCATTTAATGAAAAATTCCCTGGAATATCAATCTACTTGACATGTTGGGGGCAAGGGGAAGATAGAAAACCGGTTCTGGGTAAGGCTAGGAATGGGGAGCTGAGCTGGATATAGGACCTGCCCCAGAAGGTTGATGTCAAGGCTGGTCTATAAAGGCCCAGAAGGCATGGCAAGTTTGAGACCCATCTTGAAGAGACAGTGGTTGAGACAGAGTTAGGGCTCTGTAATCAGATAAACCTGAGCTCAGATTCTCATTCTACCACTTACTGACTGGGTGAATTTAGGTATATTTCTGAACATCAGTTTGCTTATCTGCAAATGGTGATAAAGCTTATTCCCAGGACTGCTGTGAGAATTAAACTAAGGTCATGTAATGTATCTGATACCAGGCCTGATGTAGGTAGAAACTGAATAATTACAGCCATTATTACTATCATCACTAGTTGGATATTCGCCATTTTGCATCATTGAGGACATCAAAGCAGTAATCTCCGGGCAGTATGTTGTGGTATAAATATTGTACTGTATTCAGGTTTCAGAGGCCCAGATTGCAGCAGGATGCCATTCAGCTATGCTGGATGAGCAGAGCCCAGCACCTCCTGAAAGAGGAGGTTCCCAGGGCTGGGCACGCTGTTGGGTGGGACCTTGTTTTCAGGAAATTGGAATGCATGTGTGGAAATGAGACTCATAACACTGCAGTTGGAGGTTAGGGTTAGAAGAGCTAACCTCTTCTAACTACCAGGGCTGAGCAGAGCTAAACCTATGTATTGAAGGCCCCAGAATGTGTAGCTGGGCAAGGCTGGGGCAGACAAAAGCTGATGGCCCAGGGGTCCATTTCTGTCTTTAAATATTACTGAAGTTCTTAAACCACTGAATGGCAATACTCCGGTTTTAAGTCTTTCCCTGAATGTGAGGCAGGTCTGTTCTTCTCCACTTTTCAGATGAAGAGATGGGCCTAAGGGACCATGATTCGTAGTTAAAAGCAAAGCAATTGCATCCTTTGGCTGTAGGTTTTATTCAGAAACCACAATTATTCAGTCTCTGTCGTCCACACCTCAGTGCATGATGGTGGATCCTCATAGCCCCATGTCTTGCTCCAGCTGCTGCTCTGGTGATCAGTTCAGAGTAGGCTTTGGTCAGCTTATCACAGGGCTGCTGCTGTGTCCTGCCCTGACCCACATGTTGTCCAACACTAGAGACTTACATGTACATACCCAGATGTTCTGCTGTTGATGCCCATGCGGTCATGCTTACTCATTGGGAGCCAGTACATAAATGTTTTCCCCATAAACCCCCCAAGAGTGACAGTTAGGAGATGAATTGCATCAGGATTCTCACAGGGGACCAGTGAGACTGAGCATGAGTCACCTGTGGCAATGGCCAGCTTGATAACCAACAGTGTGTGGCTTTCTCTCATTCCCCGTTCAACAACTCCTGTCTCTCATTCCTGCACCCTGGGATCATTTCCAAAATAAACTACTTGCATGCAAGCCTCTGGTTTTGGCTCAAGCACAGTGTCTGAAAGCATTTACTCAGAGCCCCATGTCCATACTGACTCCCACTGTCTTCACCAAATCATAGCATATTGAAGCTAGAAAGGCTAAGAGCCTCATGTTATACATGGAGAAACTGAGCCCCAAATAGATTAAGTTACATTCTGTGGTCACACAGCTGGATTGAGACAGATATGGGGGTAGGACTCTGTTCAGGATTTTTTTGGTTAATGATTTTTCTTTTTTTTCACTCATTCTGTTTCTTCTGGTTATGTGTTGGCTTTCAAGCCAGTTGGGCTTCCAATAGAAAGAGAATTAGTGATGACAAAATTTGACCAAGGAAACACTGATGCCATTTGGTTTTTGGATACTTGAGGGGCCATGGAAGGTTTAATGAAAGGAAAGAAGGCAAAGTTGTATAAAGAAGAGAATATAAGATGCTTGGGGGACAGGTGGAGTAGGTAAAGGGGATTAAGAGTATCTTAATGCACACTAAAAAATGTATAGAATTGTTAGTATTATATAGTACACCTGAAACTAATATAGTATTATGTTATTTATACTTCAATTAAAAAATTTAAAACAAACAGGGTGGCTGGATGGTTGAGTCAGTTGCATTTCTGACTTTTGATTTCAGCTCAGGTTATGATCCCTGGGTTTTGGGATTGGCCCTGTGTCAGGGTCTGGGCTGAATATAGAGCCTGCTTGAGATTCTTTCTCTTTCTCTCTCCTCCCGCCCACCCACNTCTCAGAAATAAATAAAACATTTAAAAATTTTTAAATAAAAATTTTTAAAAAAGTACCAAAAAGAAGAGATTATAATGATGGGCTACACAGTATGAACTGGGTAAAAAGAGAAATTTAGGACTTGGTGGAAGGTTGTTAAGATGTGGTAAAAAGGTGATGTGACTGAAGGATTGTATATCCTGAGAGTGGTTGAAAAATTATTGTAGTGACCAATATTGTCCAATAGATATATAACGCAAACCAGAAATGGGAGTCACATATGTATTTTAAACTGCTACATTCAGGGGTGCCTGCGTAGGGCAGTCAGTTAAGCATCCGACTCTTGATCTCAACTGAGGTCATGATCTCATGGTTTGTGAGTTCGAGCCACACATTGGGCTCTGAGCTGATGATACAGAGCCTGCTTGTGATCCTGTCTCTCCTTTCTGCCTCTCCCCAGCTTGTGCTTGCTCTCTCTCTGTCTCTCTTTCAAAATTAAATTGCTACATTCAAAAAACCTAAAAAGAAATAGGTAAATTTAATTTTAGTAATATATTTTATCAATCTGATATAGCCAAAATATTATCATTTCCATATGTAATAAAAATAAAAAGTTATCAGTGAGTTATTTTACAGTCTTTAAAAAAAAACAGTAAATCTGGTGTGTATTTTATACTTGCAGCCATGTCTCATTTCAGACTAGCCATATTTGAAGTGCTCAATAGCCACATGTGCCTAATAGCTACCATTTGTTTTTTCCCCCAGCTTGATTGAGATATCATTATCGTATAACGTTGTGTAAATTTAAGGTGTACAACAGGATGATTTGGTACATGTATATGTTGCAAAATCGTTAATGGTAAGAAGGTTAGTTAACACATCTGTTATGTTAACTTATGTAGTTACCTTTGTGTGTGTGTGTGTGTGTGTGTGTTAAGAACATAAAATATTTACTCTCTTAGCAATTTTCATGTATTCAGTACTGTATTATTAGTCACCATGCTATATGTTAGGTCTCCAGAATTTATTCATCTTTTACCTGGAAGTTTGTACCCTTTGATCATCTTCACCCATTTCCCCTCCCCCCCCCCCC
>NW_027529433.1:4100230-4314026 GCF_008692635.1 Crocuta crocuta
CCCCCCCCAGCCCCTGGCTGCCTCCAATCTACTTATTATGAGTTCAGTTGTTTGTAGATTTCACATGCATGTGGGATCATACAGTATTTGTCTTTCTCTGACTTGTTTCACTTACATAATGCCCTCAAGGTTAAACATATGGTCATAGATGACAGGATTTCCTTCTTTTTTATGGCTGGATAATAGTTCATTATATGTATACACACACACACACAAACACACACACACACACACACATTTTTTTTTCTTTACCAGCACTACATTTTCTTTCTCCATTTATCCATCAGTGGACACTTAGGTTTTTTCCATGTCTTGGGTTTCGTAAATAATGCTACAGTGAACATGGGGATGAAGATAACTCTTCAAGATAGTAATTTCATTTCCTTTGGCTATATACCCAGAGGTGAGATTACTGGATTATATGATCATTCTATTTTTAATTTTTTGAGGACATTCCATAGTGGTTATATCCATTTACATTCCCACCAAGAGTACTTTAGGGTTCCCTCTTCTCTGCATCCTTGCTAGCACTTACTTCTTGTCTTTGTGGTAACAGTCATTCTAACAGTTGTGAGGTGATATCTCAGTGTGGTTTTAATTTGCATCTTCCTGATGATTAGTGATGTTGAGCACCTTTTTGTTTACCATGTGGTCGTTTCTATATCTTTTTTTTGGAAAAAATGTCTATTCATTCAGATGTCTGGCCCACTTTTATTTATTTATTTATTTATTTATTAAGTTTTGCTATCATATTATCTATATATCTATATCTATCTATGGTATTAACTTCTTATCAGATATATCATTTGCACATATTTTCTTCCATTCTGTAGGTTGCCTTTGAATTTTACGGATTGTTTCTTTTGCTGGGCGGGAGCTTTTTAGTTTGTTGTAGTCCCACTTGTTTATTTGTTTCTGTTGCTTATACTTTCAGTATTGTATCCAAAACATTGTTGCCAAGACCAATGCCAAGGAGCTTTTACCCCATATTTTCTTCTAGGAGTTTCACGGTTTCAGGTCTTAACATTTAAGTCTTTAATCCGTGTCAAGTAAATTTTTGTGAGTGCTGTAAAATAGGGGTCCAGTTTTGTTCTTTTATGTATGAATATCCCATTGGCCAGTGGTCACTGTTTTAAACAGCTCAGTTCTACAGCAGGTGGCCTAAGATGGTCGGTGGTCACTGGAGAGTGTGGTGCTTGAAATTAAAATTGTGGAGGGTTTACAAATATTTGTAACTGCAAGGCCCAGAGTACGACTCTCGGAGTGAGTTGCTATAGTGGGGTAGAGGGGAAGATCATGGAAGGAGAGGAGGTCAGGTCACTGAGCATCGGGTTTTGGAAAGGTCACCTGTATTGATATTGAAATTGTCAGTGGTCTGCATAAGGTGATAAGAATGGTACTGGAGAGAGTGACAGGATGCCAGGTGTCGATATCTTCGAGGAACATGGCAGGGGTGATCCAGGAGTCTGTAAATACCTGCAGCCAGACAATTTAGTCAGCACTACAGCCTGAGTGCACGAGCCTCCATCTGGGGGGAGAGGCGTGGCTATTAGAGAGAAGGATGGGAAAAAGTTAGGAAGTGCAGTGATGCATGAACCATGAGGGTGCAGAGGAAGCAGTGTCCTCAGGGGAGAGCTGGAGGAGGCTCCAGGAAAGAGGACTTTTGTTGATAGTGCTCTGCAAGGAGCAGAAGCAGAGGGGGAGGGTTCAGGAGCTAGAAAGAGCTAGGATTTGCAGTCAAATCACCAGATGTGCAGAACTCTTTGGAAATGAGAATCTAGGCACTGAGGGATAATCCTCCCCCAGTGGTTTTGGAGGTATGGGTCCCTGCTGCTCACTCAGCCCTGTCACCCCCTCATATACTTGCTCAGGTGCCCAGTGGCCAGCAGGTACTGCCTCTGCGACCTAAGTTCACAGTATATCTTTGGACCCCTCACTTCCATCCAGCCTCGTGTTTGAGACATTCCTCTGATTACTGCACAGTGATCTTATTCCAGATAAATGGCTTAATCCAGAGTCCATTTTTAAATAATAATTTATTTTATTTCCTGAACACAGGATGCATGAAGTACAAAATTTTCAAATGTACAGAAGTTTTTAAGTTAAAAGTAGGTCCACCTGCTCACCACTGTATTGCAGCCTCTCAGTTTCTTTGCCCAGAGAACACCACTGTTACCAGTTCTAGAATTTCATTTGTAATAGGTGGTGCCTCTGATCCTGTTCCCTCCTTCTGCCTCTTGAGATGTGAAGGAGACTTTCTCTGAAACTGTATTCAGTGTTCTCCAGGACAGGGTCTTGCTAAGCAGGAGTCTGGGTGCTAAGAAGTGACTCTAGATCAACTAGTTCTCCATATTCAAATGTAGTACTCAGGTTGCCTTATTGGAAAGCTCTTGATTTTGGGCTCCAACAGCTAATATAACCCCAAATCTCTATAATGCTTTTAGCGGTAAGTAAACTCCTTATTTCTTCATCTATCCAACAAATATTCTTTCAGTGATTCTTCTGTGCAAGGCTCTATGCTAAGCACATAGAAGTGAAGCAAATTTGAAACCNGTCCAGTCCAAGCAATGGCAGTCTCTCCTTGTACAGGAATGCAAATGTGCTGACGTTTGTGGCAAGTAGACATTGTATAGCATGAGGACTGTGTGGTCCCCACGTGTGCCCTGTCCTGGCTACTCTCCAATCTGTGCTGTGATAGGCTCACTGACACCTCAAGTCTCACCCTAACTGTGGTAGTTGTAGCAGGAATTCCCATGAGAGCTAATGGGTATCATAATCCCCACCCCTCCTCCATTTCCTTCTCCCAGATTAGATAATGGGGTTCCTAGTTTCTTGTATTTGAAATTGTGCCCATATAGAAATTGCACTCTTAAGAAAAATCTCAAGGTTAACTTGACTCTGTTCTGTTCCTCTTCCACTACAGCACTGTGGTATTTAATATTGGTATGTTGTCACGGAGAAGATAAAGGGTTAATCCGAGTAACCAAATTAGACTTCCTAGCCTAGCCAGTGAGTCAAACAAACAAACAAGAAAGTGCTTTAGTATTTCATGCTTCTCTGAAAACCCAATTAGCACCCTTTTATGGTTGTAATTTCCAGTTCCTTTTCTGAGTGGAGAAAAAAACATTTTTGCTAATTAGATAATATTTGGTAGTGACCTTTTGATTTAAAAAAATGATTTTGCCCTAAAAATGTCTGGAGAAGAGTTACTTTATTTAATAAATTAGTATTCTCACATTAAAAAAGTCAGACATTAAGAAAGGGTCTTGAAGGTTAAAATTTTCACACTAAACCATACAAGAAATACCATATTGAGTTGTAAGTTCTTCAGCTGTGTGTGTATGTGTGCCCATGAAATTGAGATTTTTTTTTTTTGTCCCCAAAATGTATAAGACTAATTAATGCAAGATGTTAACCATAGGAGAAACTGACTGTGCGGTATACAGGAGCCCTCTGTCTTATATTTGCAACTTTTCTGTACATCAAGAACTATTCTAAAATAAAATGTCTTAGATATACATGAAAGACCCCTAAAAATCAAATTTGATGCATTCTACTTTAAACCGAATGGGAACATCCCTGAAAAGTGTCCATATGTGTAATTCCACTTAAAAAAAAAAAAGCTTTATTTTAAAAATGGACCATATATTGCCTCCGTAAGACGTCTGACTACATCTAATTGAAGTATTAGGAATGGTAGTTTTAGTAACATAAAAGTACAACCAGAATTTCCTGGTGTGCAAATATGTTAACTATGGAATGGCATTTCAAATATTTTGTTGCTACATGGGAAACCCTTTTCTTAAGAGAAACAATAAACTACTGTTTACTAATCAATCTAGTCTATACCTCAACTAAAGTTACAGTTAAAATCCATGAATTAATTGTCTTTAGGGTTAACTCATGATGTGGGTGAGATGGGCCAACATGAAGAAGTGCTAATAGTTGAAATTGTGCCTGTCTCTTGGTTTGCTTCATTATAAGTTTCTACAAAATTAACTGATTTTGGCCACATTTTATTGTAGAATGTTAAGTCTTCCTCGATTCCCCCTTGAACCCATGGTTTGATTTGCCACCTTGAAACACAGCTGCGTTCAAACACAAAATTATATCATGTGAACATGTTTCCTATCATATAAATAAATTTCAGTGAAATTAAGCAGATGGATGGGGTACAGATTAGGGGAAAGTGATGATAATCACACAGTTTCCTTTGTGGTTTACTGCTAGATATCACTTAGCTTATGTGTTTCTTGACAACAGAAAATTATCAGGAATATAGTTGATAGAGTCTTAATTTAAAAGAAGCTTTGACACAACGTACCAAACACCTCCTAACATTGTATTAGAGAAGGCCGTTGAACTTGAGTTCCTTTGTTTAGCACTGTCTTCTCTTGACCTTCACAGGGCCGTTGATGCCTTGTCATTTTATGTAACAGCTCACAAGTCAGCCCCTCCTCTGATGTTGCCCCTCCCTGCAGCCCTCACCATCCGTCACATCACAGTGTTTGGTTTTCTTCATAGCACTTATCACAGTGGGAATCATCTTTCTGGTTGTTTTTGCTGTACATGTTTGTCATCTGTCTCCCTCATCAGAATTAAGTTCCATGGAATCAGGGACCCTGTCTGTCTTGTTTGTCACAGTATCCCCTGTGCTTGGAACACAAGCACACAGTGGTTGATATTTTAACATTTGATATTGCAAAACATATGTATAGGCATAAATGCATTTATAGTTCCTGGTAGAAAACAGGCCAGAAAGATTCCCCCTCTCCTTCCACGAAAGAATAACTACCTCCAGTGACTAAAATATTCCTAATTCCTTGCTCTGTTTCTGATTTCCCTAGACACTGACATTGCTTTTAGGGCATGATACAGGATATAACTCAATAGGAAAATTATAAATCTCAAGGAGAAAACTCAGCATTAAGGTAACATTTCATCTGCAGAACAAATCGATGTTTTAGCTCCTTTCTTTTGGTTTTCATCAGTAAAAGAAGGATGACTTTGGGGATGGGAAGGAAACATAGGTGGTCTTGGGGTAGGAGTCATTAGGGTCATTATCTCAGTGACCTCTTGTTCTACCTGAGTATTCCCAGAAGAATATGAATTTAGTATTTTACCACACTTACCCAGAAATTTGGTCAAGTCTGCTCTTGACTTTAGGTAAAGAAAGTCCATGCGCCCAGGTCTATGTTCTTTGCTCTGAAGTAGAGCAGGCGAGGGAGGACCTTTCTCTATTTCCCAATAATCAGGGCACCTTGATGTACCTTGGCCTCCACCTGTCTTAGAGCCTTCATGGGAAGCCTTCAAAGACATGCTGAGAGCCTTAAAATAAAATGTTGGATAGTGTGATTATTATTAACTGTTTACCCATGAGATGTTCACACAAGTCTGGGATATTCTGAATTATCTGGAAGTCATGCCTCACTTGCTGCGTGTTAACCTCATCTAAAACTTTAGTAATTTTACCATGAATCATTCATCTTAGAGGATATTTGTAGTAAATGCTAGTCTCAAAGTGTAAATGAAGTTACAGACTAAGATTACATAAGGACTATAGAATGCAAGTAAACACCATATAGATCTGACAGATGTTAGGCTTCATTTTACCTTCTATTTCATATCCTCTCCTTCCTTTTATTTTTCCCCCCAAATTAATACAGTTTTTGTGTTAAATAGAAAGCTATTTGACCTTCCCCATTTCTGCCTCTAGGGTATCTTTTCTCTTAGTGTATAGTTAGCTTGTCTCAGACTGGTAAGTATTTTATTAATCATGGTCGTTAGTGTAGAAATTCTTGAAATCACCAATTTCCTTTGAGTTACAGTATCAATACAGCTCAGAAAAGCCCTGACTGATGGAGCTCCAAATAAGAAGCCAAAGGCCTAGATAGGATGCCCAGATAAATTGTTTCAGCTGAAGTAGTAGCAGTAGTTAGCTGGTCAAGTAATGAATGATCAGATAACTCAATAAGGTATCCAGGAAGTGAATGGGCAACAGAAACCAATGTGTGATTGCACGTTAACAGGGAAAACTGGATTTATTTGACATAAGGGAATGTTTTTGCCAGAATTGAATTATGCCTCTTCTAGTCAAAAATACACAAGTAAGGAATGAAAAACAGTTCAGGAGCTGAAGAAAATAGTCTATTGGTTGGCAAATTACCTGGAAAATTAACAGGAATGTTAAATATCCATAAGAAGATGTTCAGGGGTGCCTGGGCATCTCAGTTGGTTGAGCACCTAACTCTTGATTCTGGCTCAAATCATGATTCCAGGGTCGTGGAATTGAGCCCCACGTCAAGCTCTGCCCAGAGTGTGGTGCCTGCTTAAAATTCTCTCTCTCCTTCTGGTCCTCTCCCCTGCTTCCTCACATGCTCTCTCTCTCAGATTAAAAAAAAACAAAGAAGAAGGAGATGTTCATGAAGGATAATGAGTATAAAGTATCTTGGTGCCATGTGGCTTTAAGTATTTGTGGGCCATGCCATTGTGGTATGTGGCCCATCCTGTTCCAACGCGGTGTGACGGTAAGGATTTCTGGAGACACTGAGGGCTTCTTTCACTTTATAGTTTTTAAATAATTTGGCTCTCAATATTATTTCTCTCACTAAAAATGGTACTCCTGAGTTCATTTCTTTCTTTTTTATAAACTAACATTTAAATAATGTTTTTTAACCTTTGGATTACCAGAGCAGATTTTAATATACACTAAGCCACATGTATTTTAAATTTAATGTCAACTTTTGAAAGAAATCTTTAGTGTCTTCCTTAATTTTTAAAAATCACTTAGTCATTCTTCCTTATTATTATGTATTTATTTTAAAAAATTTAAATCCAAGTTAGTTAACATACAGTGTAATAATGATTTCAGTACTAGAACTTAGTGATTCATCACTTATATACAACACCCAGTGCTCATTCCAACAAGTGCCCTTCTTAATGCTCATCACCCATTTTCCGCCCCCCACCCCTCCCCCTTCCCTCTATCAACCCTCAGTTTGGTCTCTGTATTTAAGAGTCTCTTAGGGGTGCTTGGGTGGCTCAGTTGGTTGAGCGCTAACTTCAGCTCAGATCATGATTGTGCAGTTAGTGAGTTTGAGCCCCGCGTTGAGCTCTGTGCTGACAGCTCGGAGCTTGGAGCCTGCTTCAGATTCTGTGTCTCCCTCTCTCTCTACGCCTCTCCCACTCATTCTCTCTCTCTCTCTCAAAAATAAATAAGACATTAAAAAAATTCTTCAAAAACATAATTTTTAATAGTAGTAGTCAGTTGTTTTAAGAAATCACGATCTGGGTGACTACAGGTAGAAAAGATATTTATTTTCCTTTGGCTAAAAATTTGGGTTCCTTTGATATTTCATCATAAGCATACATAGTGGCAGTGAATAATTGTGGTGTATCTAAAATGGCAAGTATAGGGGTGCCTGGGTGGCTCAGTCGGTTAAGCATCCAGATTCGGCTCAGGCCATGATCTCACGGTTTGTGGGTTCAAGCCCCGCATCAGGCTCTGTGCTGACAACTAGCTCAGAGCCTGGAGCCTGTTTCAGATTCTGTGTCTCCCTCTCTCTGACCCTCCCCTGCTCACGCTGCCTCTCTCTCTCTCCCTCAGAAATAAGAAAAATAAATTTAAAAAATGGCAAGTATGTAAACACGCACATGCAACACTAGGTCTATGTTGAAGTGTGGATCAAGAGGCTCTAACTCACTGTTGTAAAATAAACCGATTAGAACCATGACATTAGTGTCTGATCACAGCATGAGCAACTTGAGAATCAAATAAAATAAATTCCATCATACAATACGATAGGAAAAACACTAAATCCACTCCAAACAGCTGCTGTGACTCAGTCTACTTTATGATACTGAAAGTGAATTAAAACTACATTTTAAAAGCCTGGCTCCCATCACGTTAGTAGCTGGTGGGAAAAGGTCTGGTGAAGGAGGCAGGGGCTGGCTGACCGGGAAATATTCTGGGAGGATCTCGCTGCCTCACTGATGCCTGTCTCCCATGCTCAGCATGTTTTTAAAAAGCATGAAAATAAGCTTTTAAATGATCATAATGATAACTGATTCTTCTCTCTAATGCCTTGAATATTCATTCCTTCAGCAAAACTTCTTTAAAAATAACTTCTGACTGTACGTTTGGTTTTCTATGAAGAAGTGGAAATGAATAGTGGTATTGTGAATTGATCCCAAGAGAGATAAGTTCCAATAAAATAGAAGTGCCTTAGTCAGCTATTTGGAGAAGCTCCTGCCTGACCTCTTTTCCCTATCATGAGTTCAAAATATACCTTCTCTTTGGCCACGTGACATGGTGAGTGAAATGTTGCTATTGCCATAATTTTGGGGAAACCTGAAACCATCATGGCAAATATGCTTATTTGCTTTTCCCAGAAATGTGCTGTCCCTTTTTCACCTCCTGCAGATAAAAACTGACAGGCCCTTTTCCTGCCAGCCAAAAACGGTGATGGGAACCAGGTGGAAGATACAGCTTTTAAAATGTATTTTTAATTCATTTTGAGTCTCATAAAGTAGGCTGAGTCACAGACAAGCGGTGGGCCTCACCAAATCACTCCATGACTTCACTTTGCCTCTGGCAAACCTAAGTGCACTATGCTATTGCCGGTGGAGTGGGAGCTTGCTTGCGAGAAGTTTGCTGCGAGCAGTTAGGGCTGCCACATAGTGTCACTGTAGTCCCTTTTCCCTCTCTTTCCTTATTCTAAAAATTCATATGTCTTGTGTGCTACAAGAATGGCATTAACCAACCTCACCGTGGCCATGCGGTTTATAGTTGGTGAGGCCTGGTCACATCACCACTCGTAGGTTCAGAATTGATGAAAGCCTACATTGACTCCTCGGTTCTTAACAGATACTTTGAATGAAACCATTGGAATCTCCAAGATGACAATTGACCTTACTGTTGGGTACTTAGGTCTCTATTTTAGATTCTCCCCAATTACCTCCTTCTTCTGTCTTTTAATAGCATTGCTTTCAAATAACATGATAGAGATTGGGATGGGCTTCTGGATAAGAAGCTTAATTGTGGCTTTGCTTCTAACTAGCTGTGTAGCTTCTCACATGTTATTTAATCTTTCTTAACCTTGTCATCTTCAAGTTGATCTCTATGATACCTTTTGAGATTCTATAGTCCAATCATGGAAATTCAAATACTCTTTTCCTCTAAGCAGGTTCACAATTATCTCGTATTTTCATGTCACCTAGGAAGCCCCCTCCAAAGATTTGGATTCCTGGGGCACCTGGGTGGCTCCGTCGGTTGGGCATCCATCTTCGGCTCAGGTCGTGATCTCACGGTTCATGGGTTTGAGCCCCGCATCGGGCTCTGTGCTGACAGCTAGCTTGGAGCCTGCAGCCTGTTTCAGATTCTTTGTCTCCCTCTTTCTCTGACCCTCCCCTGCTCATGCTGTCTGTCTCTCTCAGAAATAAAAAAACAAAAATAAAAACATCAAAGATTTGGATTCCCAAAGTGATTCTGCAGAGTAGTCAGGATGAAAAACATTGGCATTGTATAGACCACGAGACTCATTATTATAAAACCTTCTCCTTTACCACATTTTTTTCATCCTTAAGACCAATTTTGCCTTTCAGAAAGTAACTGCCTTTATAATTAAACCCTCACAAAAGTTAAGGGTCAGCCATTTTCTCTTTGTGTGATGTTTTATGAATATTTTGCATTGATTCATGTACCCATTTGTGTTCTCTCTCATTTTTCCACTCTCACTATTCAAGCACACTTGCCCAGTGATTCCAAAGAACAGTAAAAGATACTGACTAAAACTGGTTGACTTTAACGTGTCAGCTATCACATCTCTCCCTGGAGCACTGCTTCTCAAAGCATGGGCCTGGGAGCATCTTTGTCATCTGGGAACTTGTTAGAATTGCAAATTTTCAGGCCCCTCCTTGGACCAGAAATTTTGGAGTTGGGACCCTGCAACAGACCTTCTAGGAGATTCTGATACATGCTATTGTTTAAGAGCTGCCTTAGAGAGATTTTAAAGATTTTCAGATAGTTGGATTTTTAAGTGTGCTCAGATATACATGTATTTTAAGTTTATTTATTTGTTTTGAGAGAGAACATGTGCACACAAGCAGGGGAGCGGCAGAGAGAGAGAGAGGGAGAGGAGAGAGAATCCTACTACAGGCTTTGCACTGCCACCACAGAGCCCGACGTGGAGCTCGAACTTGAAACCGTGACCTCATGACCTGAGCCGAAACCAAGAGTCGGATGCTTAACTGACTGAGCCACCCAGGCGCCCCACGTGTACCAGGATATTTTTGAAGCAAACATTGTCCAAACTTGGAAAATAGAAAGAATGTTACATAAACAGAAATAGAAAGGATATTGCCTTCCTAAAGGGTATAGTTCCCTGCCTTCACATCTTTTATCCTTTAGAAGTTTTTATATTCTTTTCTGCCCTTGGAAAACCCGGGTAGTTGGGTGCCTGACTCTTAATTTTGGCTCAAGTCGTGATTTCCTGGTTGTGGGATCGAACCCCACATTAGGCATGGAGCCTGCTTAAGATTCTCTGTGTTCCTCTGCCCCTCCCTCGTTCACTCACTCTCTCTCTCAAAAAGAAAAGCTATCCATATCTCTCTGCCTTTTTGCATTCTGAAATTTTAGTCTTAAAATCATCTCTATTATGATAGAAATTTTGATAATCTTTTGTGAAATATGATGGAATAGTACATGGAACAGTGAATAATAAAATATTTAATTTCTGCTTTTTCATTTGTATATTTTTTAATTGAAACTTCCAGATGGGATTCTTCTTCTTTTAGAACATGGACAAGGATTATGTAAAGTTATCCTCAACCCGCATGGGTGGCTCAGGTGGTTGAGTGTCCAACTCTTGATTTCCACTCAGGTCATGATCTCATAGTTCGTGGGATCGAGCCCTGCGTCAGGCTGTGCATTGGCAGTGTGGAGCCTACTTAGGCTTCTCTCTCTCTCTGCCCCTCCCCTGTACTCTCCCTCACAAAATAAATAAATAAACATTTTAAAAATAAATAAAGTTCTCCCCAACCAAATGGAATTGTTCTATAACAGACCCAAAGGTTGTTCTTATCAGAGGGACATTTTTATGAAATTGAGCACTCTTGGAAAGGAAGGTGTGAGCATGAACTAACATCCCGAGTTGAATGATGGAGGAGGGTAGGGGCATTTCCCGAGGCAGAAGCAGACTTAGAGCCCGGGTTTCCGTGCTTCCAATTCAGCATTCTCTGCACAAAATGGTACTGCCTCTAGGACTATATAGTTTACCTAATTGTTTGGATTTTTGTCAAGAGCTTGATCCAACTGCGATTTTTTTTTTGTTTTAATATATAAAGCATTCGCAAGTTCTTTCAAGCGCAGCACATCGCTTTATTTAACTCCCCCAGCCCTCTCACCTCTATCAAGTTGTACCAGGAAATTCGAGGTCTAGCCAGAGGCCCCCAAAGAGTTAAAAAGACAACCAGCCTGCAGAGCAGAAGAAACTGATGTCAAAAACAGATGTTCCTGTGCAGGGTTTGCTGGATTCGTAAGTCAGGATGAAGCCAGCATGTATGCACGCACGTCAGAAAAAATCTCCTGGCCAGTGTTGTGGAGAAACGAAGTGCCGTCCCCTCATCTGCAATTCCTCTTTAGCCCTTGCTGCCTGGGAGTTGTGCAGAGGGCTCCCAGGAGGCTGGTGGCCCTGACCCTTGAGCCATTAACTCCGAATGCCCTCGAATCCCTTGTTTTCATTGTTGGTGTTCTGCCGAGTTGCCCGCACGGCCCCTGCCCGTTTTCATTGGCTTCGGGGATTGTTATTGGAGTGGCTGACAGCTGTCTGCCAGGCTGTCTGAAGCTGCCTTCCTGTGCTCCCCACCGCTGCCCAACTTCACAGCACTATTGTTCCTGTTGGGCCTTTTTCTTAAAATCTTTCCCAGCTGTATCCTGATATGGTAAACCGCTTAAATTAGCTCCAGATTGCTCTGTTTATTTTGTGTTAGATAAGCGACAAAATACAGTCCCAGCAGCCTGCCAGGAGGAGGGTGGAGGTGGGGGGATGGGGAGCCGGGGACACCGGCAAAGTCTTTTACAAAAGACAAGTTCCCAGACAACACCGGGAAAAGGCACGAATACGTTACAGTCGCTCGTCTTGCCGTTTACATGTGACCATGACGGGCTGGCCAAGCAATAACTTTGGATCCCAGTACACCTCATTCCAGAAAAGAAAATCAAGTCCTTGGCGTGAAGTCACACGAGAAGGAAGCTAAGTTTCCATTCTTGGAAATGGATACAGTATCTCTGCTAACCACAGGTCTGGTTGCCCGGCAGGCTGTCCAGGTTCCATGCCAGACACCCTGATTGTGACAGGAATCCCTTCTTTTAGATGCCCTTCTGTTTTGCAGTGCAGGGTAGCCCATGGGCTCGACACTAGCTGAAGTTTACCAGCTTCCCTGTATGCTCAGCGTTGGAAAATGTTCTCTTCTCTGCTGTAATTTGAAGCAAGAAGTCCAAAGACGTTGAGTCACCAGCATAGGTATTTTCCACAGCTGCAAGTGAAAATTCACAGTGAACTTGGCCCCCATTTGCTCACGCAGGCCGTCTGTGCAGCTGCTGTCTCCGTAGCCTCTCCTCCCCTGTGCTTGTCTGCTCACAGGGGCTCTCATGCAAAGCCTTTCTGAATACTTCACAAGAAATATTTTCGAATACAATAGATACTGTCCTCGAATGAAGATACTGCCTTTGTGATTTTAGGAATACATCCAAATAAAATACGAAAAGTAAACTTCCGAAAGCTTTAACTCAGCTGAAGCCCATGAACAATGCCAGCGACCGGCCGAGTTACAACAGTTATTGAAAACTTTGTCTGTGGGTAATTCAAGACTCCCCAGGAAAGATCCCATGACTCACTGCAGTGTGACTGGGCCTCCGGTCCTCACCCTGAACCAAAGCCCTGGAAACCCTTTCTACCAAGCTGAGAGAAGGGGAGGGAAGCACAGGGTCAGGCGTAATAAAATGTCCTTAGAAACTGCCTCTTAGTTTCCTTTGGGGCACATAAACTCAGTGTGTAATAAAAAGGTACAAAACCAACTTTGGAAGAATAATTACCCTGTCAGGCCCCCTTTCCCTCTGGTGGAAGGTGCCTTTTCTTCACCAGATTCTAGCATGGGATTGAAGGGCCTCCAGAGTCACCTGCTCTAATGACCCAGTTCTCATCTCTCTCTTTCTCCGGGTGTCCTTTGTTATCCTAATTGTGGACAGTTTTGTATTTTCCACATGGATGACGTGTCCTTAGAGAGTAGGGACTATGCACTGACCCTTTGTTGTCTTTTCTCACAGTGCTGACAACAGTCATGGATACTGTGCAGGTGGCAGGTGTGTAATTAAAGCCTTCGAAATAACTGTTTTCTTTCTTTATGCTTACCTGATAGGCGGTGTCATTCATTCTACTTCTGTATTACCCTAGGCAAACAATAAAACTGTAAAAACATTAACAACGACGAGACGACAAGGACGACCACAAAGTCCTCATCACAAGTCTCATTGGCCCGTTCCCATTAAGATATTGTGCATTCCCTCAAGGGCACCTCAGTGGCTCAGTCAGTTAAGCAGTCAACTTTGGCTCAGGTCATGATCTTACAGCTCATGAGTTCAAGCCCCGTGTCGGGCTCTGTGCTGGCAGCTCAGAGCCTGAAACCTGCTTCAGATTCTGTGTTTCTGTCTCTCTGTGCCCCTCCCCTGCTCATGCTCTGTCTCTCTTTCTCTCTCAAAAATAAATTTCAAGCATTAAAAAAATTTTTAAATATTGCACATACCCTTCCAGTGATGGGCAAGATAGAGTAAGCCAACTAAAGCCTAAGCTTTCTTATGGATTACACCTGGAAACTCTGGAAACTACAGAAAGTAACTCTCTGGGGCCACTGAAAAGTAAACAATAGCAGGGCATTGGTGAATGGGAACGAAGTCAAAGCCTTATCAATCCTTTGTGCCAGGTGTGAGTTTTGTGGGGTTTGTTTTCTCTCCTCTGTCTTGCAGCTTTGACCCAAGGTCTGATGGAAGCCTAGAACAATGCAGTAGGCACGGGCAGAAAAATCTCTAGGTGAAACCCTCTATTTCTAAACAGTGGTTTGGGAAAGGAGTCTTTGCTGCAGAATATAGGGGAATTATTATTTTGTTTCTTTTTTTCCTCCTCTTACCCTGCCCCAAGGCCAACCTGATTTGAGAATCTGTATTTACATTTGTGTTGGCGGGTTGGACATCTGAAATTCCCTAAAGAAAATGCTCTCTGACCAGAGAACCAGGGAAAAGGAGCCCCCTTTGTCCACAAAGTGTGGGAGGGTCTCACTGTTTTATCTTTTTTATTTTTCTGCTTTGCTCCCAAAGGCAGCCTGAGTTGTATGGAAGCACATGACAGAGTAAGGGGCTAACGCCTGAGAGAAACCTGTCTTTCTGGCCAAAGGAACAAGGAAAAGGGGACACTAGGAGGCAGGAAAGTGTGTGGGGAATCTCAGAGAGCATAGAGGTGCATTGTGCTGACTGAGAGAAGCCAGACTCAAGACGTTTCACACCGTACGATTCTTTTTCCATGGCATTCTGGAAAAAGGCAGAGCTGTAAAGATGGAGAAGCCATCAGCAGTTGCCAGAGCTTAAGGGTGGCGTGGAGGGTTTGATTACAAAGGAGCAGCACAAGGGAGTGATTCTGGGATGACAGAGTTGTTCTGTAATTACGGCGCTGGTTATATGAATCTATTTGTCAAAATTCATAAAACTCCATACTAAAGCAAGTGACTTTTTCTGTATGTTAATCATAAAAAATAAAAGATATCACTAGCATACCATTTCATATCTGATAGGGTTAATGTATCTTCATGACTGCATGAAGTATGGAAAAGATTCATGTAATCTATTATGTGTTTTGAAGTCATTTTCCACTTGATTCCACATTAAACTTGCAGGAAACTAAAAATGGAATAAACAATGAAGCAGCCTCTTTGGATACATATGAAGAGCTTTCCAAAAAAGAATTTGGTGCCTCACATGCCAGGCAGATGTTTTATAGGGTCGGCTTACCACAAAAGGCCCCGATGAAACATTGAGGTATATAAGAAGAGTCTGTAAGAGAGACACCTTGATTCCAGAAGAGATCTACTGGTTTTAAAAGAAACCAAGTCAGTCTGATGGACTGGAAAAAACAAGAACAAAGCCTTTGACATATCTTGGAAGCTCTGGGTTTTGATAATCAGGGTGGTATTAAGAATGTCCTGTCTGGAAGCATCACATCTGTTGTACTGAGTTCTACCTTGCTTGTGTTCCAAAATAGACATGGAGTGGGCTGGCTTGGACTATTTCCATGAAGCAGATTGTATACATTTCTATAACACCAGGAAGAGCTCTCCTGAATGTAGAATTTTTTCTTTAGCCCACCTCTCATCCAAAGGGAAAAAAGTGCCAGGTGGATGTTTAATTAGAATGAGATCCCACCACCTGAGTAGAGCATCACTTTCTCCCTCTGCTTATTCTGCCTTTGAAGTTTCATCATCACTCTGCATTCTCTTGAACCATCTTGGGTCTTATCAGTTTTGGTATACAAATGTGTGTAAACAGCCGTTGGCTTGAAGAAACCCATCCCCAAGTCACAAAGATAATTCTCTTATGCTTTTCTATAATATTTTATGGCTTTAGCTTTTACATTTAGGTCTTTGATCCATCTTTTTCCCTATACAATTTTATTTTGTTACGATATAAGACACATTATCATAAATTCACCCTTTTAAAATTGACAATTCAGTGGTTTTTAATATATTCACACAGTTGTGTATGAATATTCACGATTAATTTTCTTGTCACCCACGCCTCTGCAAATCCTGTGTCCCTTAGCATCAACCCTTCCCCCCACCCCTGGCAACCACTAGTCTACTTTCTGTCTCTGTAGATTTCCAATGTGTCTCTGGACATTTCATGTAAGTGGAACACCACAATATGTGGCCTTTTGTATCTGGCTTCTTTTGTTAGCATTCTCTTTTCAAGGTTCTTCCATATTGTAGCATGCATCAGTATTTCATTCCTTTTTATTATTGAATAATATTCCTTTTTTTGGCTGAACATCACTGAAAATATATCACATTTTCTTTACCCATTCATCAATGAATGGGCATTGGGTGTTTCCACTTTTTGGGCCTATGATGAATAATGGTTCTGTGAACATTCATACACAAGTTTTTGTGTGGACATATGTTTTCATTTGTCTTGAGTATACACCTAGGAATGGGATTTCTGGGTTATGTAGTAACTCTATGTTTAACTTTTTGAGGAGCTGCCAAACCATTTCCAAATCATCAAAACCATGTAACATTCCCACCAGC
This sequence comes from Crocuta crocuta, assembly GCF_008692635.1. Classification (NCBI taxonomy): domain Eukaryota; kingdom Metazoa; phylum Chordata; class Mammalia; order Carnivora; family Hyaenidae; genus Crocuta; species Crocuta crocuta. The sequence goes on from NW_027529433.1 coordinate 4,116,578, forward strand.
AATGTTTGAGGGTTCCAATTTCTCTACATCCTCTCCAACACTTGTCATTGTCTGTCTTTTTAATTATAACCATCCCAGTGAATGTGAAGTGGTATGTCCTTGTGGTTTTGATTTGTATCTCTCTGATGACTAATGATATTGAACATTTTTTCATGTGTTCATCTTATTTGGAGAAATATCTGTTCAGATCTTTTGCCTGTATTTTAAATGTCTTGTTTTTACTATTGAGTTGTAATATCCATTTTTTTAAAAAAAAATTTTAATGTTTATTTTTGAGGAGAGAGAGAGAGACAGAGTATGAGTGGTAGCGGTGGAGCAGAGGCAGAGGGAGAGGGAGACACAGAATCTGAAGCAGGCTCCAGGCTCCAAGCTGTCACCACAGAGCCTGATATGGGGCTCAAACCCACCTACTGAGAGATCATGACCTGAGCTGAAGTCAGACGCTGAACTGACTGAGCCACCCAGGTGCCTAATATGATCCTTTTTTATTTCTTATGTATGCTGTGAAGTAGGATTGGTCAGGGTTGTTTTTTTTTTCTTTTAGGTATACAGTTACTCTAAGAATCATTTGTTGCAAAGACATTTTTCTCAATTGGTTTGGTTTGCTAAGTATCAAATGATCATTTATTTAAAAAAATTTTTAACATTTATTTATTTTTGAGAGAAAGAAAGAGACAGAGCTTGAGCAGGGGAAGAGCGGAGGGAGACACAGACTCTGAATCAGGCTCTAGGCTTCGTCAACATAGAGCCCAATATGGGGCTCGAAATCAGGAGCTGAGCCATGAGCTCATGACCTGAGCCAAAGTCAGATGTTTAACCGACTGAGCCACACAGGCACCCCTCAAATGATCATTTAAATGTGGTTCTTTTACCAGGCCCCTCTTCTTGTACCATGCTGTCTTGATCACTCTAGCTTTACATAGTAGGTCTTGAAGTTGGCTAGTGTGATTCAACTTTGTTCTTCTATTTGAAAATTGCTTGCAGTCCTAGGATAAACATCACTGGATCATCATGATCGAGGTAGGTGGTGGAGTAATGGTCCCCTTCTTCGTCCAGAGATACACATATTTTGCAGCCCTGAACCAATGAATATGTTTTGGACAATGGAGAATTAAGGTTGTAGAGTGAACTGAGATTTCCAGTTAAATGACCTTAAAATGGTGAGATTATCTTTTAGGGCCTAATGTGATCACAGGGTCTTTAAATGTGGAAGAGAGGGACGCCTGGGTGGCTCAGTCAGTTAAGCATCTGCCTTTTGATTTTGGCTCAAGTGATGATCTCATGGTTCATGGGATTGAGCTCCGCATTGGACTCTGTGCTGACAGTGCAGAGCCTGCATGTTATTCTCTCTCTCCTTCCCTCTGCCCCTCTCTCCTGCTCATTTAATCTCTCTCAAAATAAATAAATAAACATTAAATAAATAAATAAATCTGGAAGAGAGAAACAAAGAGAAGGTCAGAGTAATACAGTGTGAGAAAGATTCAACCAGCTATTCCTGGTTTTGAAGGTAGAGAAAGAAGGTCTTGAGCCCAGGAATTCCAGTGGCTTCTAGAAGCTGGAAAAAACAAAGAAAGAGGTTCTCCCCTAGAGCCTCCAAAAGGGAATGCAGCCCTCCCAACACTGTTTGTTTCCCAGTGAGACTTGTATCAGACTTTTAACCTATAGAATGAATAGATGGTAAATCTATGCTGGTTAAGCTGTTGAGTTTGTGGTAATTTTTCATAGCATCAATAGAAAACTAACACAATGATGTATTATAATTTTTGTATATAGCTGGATTTGATTTACTAAAATTTTGTTAAGGATTTTTGTACCTCTGTCCACTGTAGTTTTATTCTTCCTCCTCCTCCTCCTTCTCCTTCTTCCTCTTCCTCTTCTCCTTCTTCTTCTCTCTTCTCTTTCTCCTTCTCCTCTTCCTCCTCCTCCTCTTCCTCCTCCTCCTCCTCCTCCTCCTCCTCGTAATGTCTTTGGTTTGGAAATCAAAGTAATGCTGGCCTCATAGAATGAGTTGGGAAGCTTTGCCTTCTCTATGTTCTGGAAGAGTTTCTGTAGAACTAGTAATATTTCTCCCTAAAGGTTTGATAGAACTTAGCAGTGAAGCCACTGAAGCCTAGAATTTTCTTTATGGGAAGTTTTTAAACTATAAATTTCAATTTCCTTAACAGATACAGAGCTACTTAGGTAATCTATTTTTGAGTATACTTCAACAGATGTTTGAGAACTTAATTGCCAAAAAAAAGTGGTTAAAACTTGGTTGATTTCATTTTTCAAAGAAAGAAACATTCTTTCACCACATTTTTTAATATTTACAGTGCAATTTAATCTTTTAGATCTAAAATATTTATTTTGAGATTTTATTGTGAGATTGCATAAACAGAAGCACAAATATAGTATGTATTGGCAGTGAGATATAGTAAATCTCTGAGTCCTTCATCCCCAGTAAATCTGATTCCCATTTAGCTTCCTGCGCACTTAAGCCACTCACCTGGGGCGCGAACATGCCAGCCTCTGTGATAGGTAAATGTATACTGTAAATCAGTTGACATTCTGATATATATATCATCTGTAATAGTTTTATTCCTGAGAGGTGGAGCCTCTATCCAAGTGCTGGTAGAATTATTTATGAGCTTGCAGGGCTTTAGGCCAGACCCTAAACTGTGGTAAATTTACAAAGTAATGAATGTCATCTGACAAGCCTCTTGACAGAGAGGCCACAATTTATCTCTGGCTCTATGTCCCAACTTGCTGTTATGTAGGGCAGTGGTTCCTACTGGAAACATTTTGGAAATTTGGTTGGATACTGCTAGCACCCAGTGGGCAGAGGCCCAGACGCAGTGCCCCTAATAACCCCATGCAGTGAGGAGCTGCCCTGAGTCTTAGATACTCACACATATCCTGCTGCTTCATCATAAAGATTAAAAAACATGCTTAGGGTTTTCTGAGTCTAGAACTAAGTCTAGTTTCATGTATAAACACAAGACACTTTTTGTGTGGTTTTAGATCCATTTATTATCCCAGTTTTTATTTTAGCCTTCATACCTACTCTCTTTGATTCTTCTGTACTTCTAGTATAGGATGGCCTCCTTTAAGCCCAACGTTATTCATATATAGTACATGGAATTATCTAACCACTTTGCTGTATCTTCTAAGATTGAGCCTGGACATTATCAGGTGAAATACATGCAAATATATTATTTGCAAATTACCTTTTCTCCTTTATATTACATTTAGAGTTGTTTTACAAATTAGGCAGATAAGTATAATGTTGTGTGTGAATCCCATTGCAGGACAGCATAGGGAGAACTCTTAAATATTAACTATAAAAGGGGGATTTTCAGCTTGAAAAGCTTGAGAACCATGTTTTAAAATTTTTTAATATATTTTTTAATGTTTATTACTATTGAGACAGAGAGAAACACAGCATGAGTGAGGAGGGGCAGAGAGAGAGGGAGACACAGAATCTGAAACATACCGCTGCTTGCTGGCTGTCCAGTCCTGCTGGATGGAGGCAACTTGGGATCAGTCAGTTCAGATCATCTCAGTTCAAGGTCTCTTTGTCTCATCCCTGGCTCCCCTCCAGGGAACCAGTGCATTGCAGTCACAGAGACTCTCTGGTCCGCAGTCATTTGCTACAGAAATCCCCTTCATGGAGTGCTTTTTCGTATCGTCCATCCATCTAGATCATGCTGCAACCCCCTTGCCTGCAGAGACTCAGACCATCCCTTGCCCCATCTGTGCTCTTCTCAACAGCAAATGAAAACCATCCATCACTGGGACTGTAACCTCTTCTACACTGTGGTGTGAGGGCCTCTGAGCCTACATTGATCTCTGTTCCAGCCACACCACATGGGGCATAGGGAAATGCAAGGAGCCTTGCTGTCCCCTTCTTACCTTAGCTCAGAGTGGTCTCTGCAGAGACCATCTCCAGAAATTTGCATCTTTCTAATTTGTAGATTCTAGCCTGCTATGAAATTAGGAAGCCAGATACCACACATATAATTAGGATCGTGTCTAAGACTAAATGGGCCCTCCATTAGGGTCTGATTGCAGGCACTTGTTGATGCCTATTGTGGTTACTCAGGGACATTTATTCTGATTCGTTTGATTGTTTGGTTTTGTTTTTTCATCCTGTGTTCATGACTATTCAGAAGAGAGTTTCCCAGATATTGGACCCCTTCCTTCCTTCCATCCATCCTTGCTTCCTCCTTCCTTCCTTCCTTCCTTCCTTCTTTCCTTCCTTCCTTACTTCTTTCCTTCCTTCTTTCCTTCCTTCCTTCCTTCCTTCCTTCCTTCCTGCTAATTTTTAAATTTGAGCATAGTTGGCATGCAATGTTACATTAGTTTCTGGGGTACAACCTAGTGGTTCATTGTCTCCATATACTATGCTGTACTCACCACTGGTGTAGGCACCATCCGTCACCGTATATGACTATTACAGTGCTGTTGACTATATTCCCTGGGCTGTGCCTTTTATGCCTGTGAGTTCTTCATTCCATAACTAGAAACCTATGTCTCCCACTCCCCTTCATCTAAACCAGTGATGGATGGTTTGCTCATCCTCCCATCCCTGCCCCCTGACAGCCACCAGTTTGTTCTCTGTGTTTATGGGTCTGATGCCACTTTTTGTTTGTTTGTTTAGATTCCGCATATGAGTGAAATCACATGGTATTTGTCTTTCTCAGAACTCTCTCCACATCCCTTTGTCTCCTGGTGAAATGCCTTCATTTAACCTCTTGCTTTTCATTAAGCACAGAGACCTCACTGTTTCCCACCTTTTCTCCAGCCGCCTTCCCTCCCCAACACCTGCTTGGAATGTCCAGTGTCACCTGATTTCTCCTCACTCTCACTGTGTACCCTGTTCTGCCACCTGTATGATCCGGAAGACCCAGAGTCTGATGACTCACAGTTTATTTTACTTTGGCTTTGGAAGAAGTATCATCTGCAAGCCCAAAGAAGCCTTGTTCTTATATCTTTATTAAATATGAATTCAATATTTGAATTAATTGTTAAATTCTCTTAACACACTTTTTAATATCTAGATATACTGAGTTATTCTTGTTTCTCCCATTAAATATTTCACTCTTGCCTTGTTCTTCAAAGAGAATTGTGTTGATCAATGTCCTCATGACTTGTTTGTCTCTCTTCTGTAAGTAGACACCCATACCTTGTTCCTTTAGCATTGAACAAACTTCAGAAAAGAGCTTTGGTCAAACAGAATTGCCAGTTCACTCCGTTTGGTTTATTGGTTTTTCTGGGTAACCCTAAACACGTGTCTTATTATCTCTGAAGTAGAAATCCAGTAAAATGTTGCTTCTGTGTCCAAGGTAAATTCAGAACATTTAACTTGTATTATATAGTTAGAAACATAAAGACAAATTAAAGTAGTTAATGCTTGCCCAAACAGAATATTTTAGCCTTTTCTGGCTTAATTCTCTCTGAAAAATCATTGACCTCACTTCCCATCTTTTCTTGCCATACAAGGAATTAATGCACCTGTTATTTCACAACTGTACTTTTACTTTTTTCTATCGATTCATGGTGTTTTCACTTCTCTCTTGTTGTTCTCAAACTTGCCAGACTCTAAAGCACTTCTCTCATACTTTCCCATCGATTACTTCTCAATTAGCATTACTGATGGATAAGCAGATATCTAGAAAAAAAAAATCATCTGCCTTAAAGGAGTTTCAGGTCTGGAAAGGGAGCCAAATAATTTATGAGTAAACCATGATACTCCCGCAAGCTGCCAAAAATCTTTAGTTTACCCTCAGATTCATAACTTCATTAGTTAAAAATATCAAGCATTCTTTCAACATCAAACTGAAGGGAAAACAAGGAAGGCTTTAGTTAAAAAAAAAAAGAAAAAGGGCAGAACAAACATATGGTACTTTTGCTGGCCCCAAATACTGTAGACACGGGGCTTCTGTGCTACTTGTTAGGGGTCAGGAATATGGAGCCCAAACCCATGCCTTCCGAGTGGGAATAACAACATTCTGCACCTACTTTTGTTTAAGGACCACGAAGACCTGTGACTACCTACACTTTAAGTTATAGAAAAAGTTCAGATATTTACCTACCAATACATAATAAAATAGCATACTGTGTTTCCAATTCCATTTCAGCATTTATTTATATATTTGAGTGAGTGAGTAAGTTGGCTTGAACTCACAACCCCAAGATCAAGAGTCGCATGCTCCACCAACTGAGCCAGCCAGGTGCCCCCCATTACTTTTAGAGACCAAATGTTTCACGTCTTTGAACAGACTTTTGAGTCTTCTCATCCTTAAATTTTAGAGGAGAGATAAAATCCCACTGGTGTCTCATCCTTATAAACGATGACATTAGCCTCATTGAAATGAGGAAATATTTTACTATCATCCCAGATCATTTTCCTTTTAATCCTTGCTTATTCCTTGATTTTGCCCTTTCCCTGTGTCTATTTCCCTTTGTTTTTAGCCCTTTTGGAGGCTGCATCAGTTCTTTGGGGTCTAGTTGCCAGACCCATTCCAGCAGCATCTTCCCAATGCTAGCTCAGCAGGAATGCTCCCGTTGCTGACTCTTTCATCCAGATGCGAGTCAGACCGTGTCTGACTGGACACCGTTGGACCGTCCAAACTGGGAGTGGTCGCAGAGCATTCATCTGCTCTGAGTGCTGCCACCCACATGAAACCCCTCCAGATACTCAAGTGAATGACTAAATAAAGCTTCAGTTTCTTACATTTTATTTGAATCACAGGCTATGGCCATTGTTCCCCTTTCCTTGATCATTGATATGCTTTATTTAAACTCCTAGAAACAGGAAGGTGTCACCTGGCTCAGTCCCCAAAATAACAGAAAAATCCCTCAAATGCATTGTGTTTTTTATGACTCTCAAGAAATCACCTACAGAGAAGAGAATGTAATTGAGAAGGGCTCTGTGCATAAAATCCTTTCTTGTTAATGAAAGCATGGGATTTTAAAGTGCACTTGTGATACCTAAATCTAGTGTATGTGTAATAAATACCTAGATAGGAGCGTGTTCTACTCTGCATATTTGATGCTGCTGCTGGTTGTGATTACCATCAGTGAAGATGGCTAATATTTATTGAGCACTACTTTTGTGCCAGGCTCTATATTAAGATAGGCATTATTGTTATCCTCTTTTTACAAATGAGAAAATTAGGCTCTGAGAGCAATCTTCCCAGGCTCACGGCCCTTAGATCCAATTCTTTGAATCCGTTTCCCTGAAATTAGAAATGTGGCAGTGGGGATGACAGACAAAAACGCTGGCAGTCATACGCCAGCTAGACGCCCTTCTAGTCATCATTCAGCTCAAGTTTTCCTTAAGTTCTGATAGCAGAGTGTTCTTAAGAGTATGGTTAACTTACTCTTTAATTAAGGAAAAGCCTTGATGCAGAGCACCCCACTATCCAATGTGTAACTGAGTAAGGCCCTGGAGCCCGTGCCTGGGCTCCCCCTCTCTGATGCTAGTCAGCCCTGTCCTGTCATTCTGGTTTCAGCTCCTCCAAGAGGCCCTTGAATGAAGAGATCCTATCCCGTTTTCTACTCACTCCATGAGATAGAAAGCCTTGTCTGTCCTCCTGGCTACCATTTCCCCAAGGTTGGAATGGTCCTTGACACATGATGAGCACTCCCAAAAGATTTGTTAAGGGGGTTAGCAAGGACTCTCTTCCTGGCCAGGACCACGCTCCCTCAAATGCTCTGGAACAATCCCCTTTGACTTCAGTGTGACTGATCAGGGGCCAGATTGGACAAACAATTCCAGTATTGTGCATTTGATTTACTTAAATCTGCATGGGGAACAGGAGCCACCACCCACCACCCAGTCTCCTATTAAATAAGCAGCATCTATGTACAAAACAGTTTCCTAAAAGTCAAGGTCATGGAATGGATAGATGAAGGCTCAGAAGACACTATCCAGCAATCAAAGTAAACTTTTAGTGCCTCAGTCTCAATATTTAGTGGCCTTTTCTCCATTTCTTCATTTGTTCCTTACTTGGCGCCCCACCCCCATTCTTCAGCCCTTCTCTTCAGTGGTCCTAGGCTAGGTCCTGGGAATGCAAAGATGAGTGAGACATTGTCCTTGTCCTTAGGAGGCAGAGTTCTGGGGGAAGATGAACCCATGAACAACTAATTAACAATATATAGAGATAAATGCGATATGAAAGGTATATATAAAGTGCAGATGTACAGAGACAGTGTCTAGGCAGGGTGATGGTGGGGAGCAGTAAATGAAAAGTTAACAAAACATGTGACATTTATCCTCAGAATTAAAATTTAAGTCAGGCAGTAAAGAAGAGGGAGCGCATTTTAGGGAGAAGAACCACAATGTACAAAGGCAAAATCAGCATGAAAGGGCATGACGTACCCTAACAACAAGGCAAAGTTCGTTCTAAGTGAATGAAGCACAAGACAGCTTTTTCTGGGTAAGATTTTATTATTCTTTTTAAGTTTATTTATTTTGAGAGAGAGAGAGAGAGAGAGAGTGTGTGTGTGTGTGTGTGAGTGAGCAGGAGAGCCTCAGAGAGGAAGGAGAGAAAGGGAGAGAATCCCAAGCAGGTTCTGTACTGTAAGTGCAGAGCCTGACATGGGGCTTGAACCCATGAACAATGAGATCATGACCTCAGCCAAAACCAAGAGTTGGACACTTAACTGACTAAGCCACCAAGGCTCCCTAAGATTTTATTTTATTATTTTATTTTATTTTAATTATTTTTTAATGTTTATTTTTGAAGGAGAGAGAGGCAGTGTGAACAGGAGAGGGGCAGAGAGAGAGAGGGAGACACAGAATCAGAAGCAGACTCTAGGCTCTGAGCTGTCAGCACAGTGCAGTGCCGGATGTGGGGCTCAAACTCACAAACCTCGAGATCATGACCTGAGCTGAACTCGAACACTTAACCACCTGAGCCACCTAGGTGCCCCCCAAGATTTTATTTTTAAATAATCTCTATACCATCGTGGGACTTGAACCTACAACCCAGAGGTCAAGAACCACATGCTCCACTGACTGAGCCAGCCATGCACCCCAGCGCAGGACACTTTTTATGGGAAGGGCAGGAGTTGATGCCCAGTAAACAGATTAGGGCCGGATGCAAAGGATTCTATATATGGGCTGAAGTTTGAACTTTTCGCTGATTAGAGACCAGTTAGAGATCTTTAAACATGAACATGGCTTGATTGGTTTGGGACTTCACAGTGATGCCTCTGATAGCAAAGTGAAGCAATCCGTAAATTACCCCCCAGTCCAGGTGGGATGAGTGCCAGATCTGAGGCTCTGCAGTAGACGAGGGCGGATGGATTTGAAATCCATGTGAAAGATAGCCTTAGCGGAAGGGAATGCGCATTCAGTCAGAAATTGAATGTACAGACGTGCCTGGGGGGCTCAGTTGGTTGAGTGTCCGACTTCATCTCAGGTCATGATCTCGCGGTTGGTGAGCTCCACAGTGGGCTTGCTGCTGTCAGCCTGTCAGCACAGAGCCTGCTTCAGATCCTCTGTCCTTCCCCTCCCCTCTGCTTTCTCTCTCTCTCTGAAAAATTAAATAAAAAACATAAAGAAAAGAGAAATTGAATGTAGAACAAGAGGAAAAGAGAAGAACATTAGATTGTAAGTTGAGTGTCAGATAGGTATTTTCCCCAAAGTCTTTTCATAGAAGATTGAGTGTCCTTGAACCTCTAGATGACTTCCAAGACCTACATTAACCCTCCAATTTGCATTTCAGTTAAAAATTTTTTGAAAAAACTAGTCTAGAAGAATCAACCATCAGCAAGCAGTCCTCTTTTTCTGAGAAGGAGGTGTCTTGGTATTTCTTGATATTTGGGTTTTTTAATTTAAAATTTTTTTCTTTCATAGTTTACTGTCAAGTTGGTTTCCATATAACACCCAGTGCTCATTCCAACAAGTGCCCTCCTCCATGCCCATCACCCCCCTTCCCCTCTCCCCCACCCCCATCAACCCTCAGTTTGTTCTCGGTATTCAAGACTCTCTCATGGTTTGCCTCCCTCCCTCTCCCCAACTATTTTTCCCCTTCTCCTCCCCCATGGTCCTCTGTTAAGTTTCTCCTGTTCCACTTATAAGTGAAAACATACAGTATCTGTCCTTCTCTGCCTGACTTATTTCACTCAGCATAACACCCTCGAGTTCCATCCACATTGCTATAAATGGCCAGATTTCATTCTTTCTCATTGCCATAGAGTATTCCATTGTATAGATAAACCACATCTTCTTGATCCATTCGTTTGTTGATGGACACTTAAGCTCTTTCCATGATTTGGCTATTGTTGAAAGTGCTTCTGTAACATTGGGGTACATGTGCCCCTATGCATCAGCACTCCTGTATCCCTTGGGTAAATTCCTAGCAGTGCTACTTCTGAGTTATAGGGGAGTTCTATTGTTAATTTTTCAAGGAACCTCCTCACTGTTTTCCAGAGGGGTTGTACCAGCTTACGTGCCCACCGACAGTGTAGGAGGGTGCCCGTTTCTCCACTTCCTTGCCAGCATCTAGAGTCTCCTGATTTGTTCATTTTAGCCACTCTGACTGGCATGAGGTAGTATCTCAGTGTGGTTTTGATTTGTATTTCCCTGATGAGGGACACTGAGCATCGTTTCATGTGTCTGTTGGCCATCTGGATGTCCTCTTTGGAGAAGTGTCTGTTCATGTCTTCTGCCCATTTCTTCACTGGATTGTTTTCCGGGTGTGGAGTTTGGTGAGTTCCTTATAGATTTTGGATACTAGCCCTTTATCTGAAGACATGTTGTCTACTCATCTGTCACACTTATGTTGTTGGCCCTGTTCAGAGGAAAGTCCAGGCCCTGGTGCAAGGCTGTTAGAGCCTTACTTGCTTTTTCACAGGGAGGAGGATGTCTTGGGTGAGTCCAGGTAGGGGAGCAGTGAGATGGAAATACACTGATATTCAGGGCAACCTTCCATGGCCCAGCCACAGCATTACACTGCTGGGGAGTCGTCCTAAAAACTACGGCTGCTGTCATGTTTCCATCTTAACTTTTATCAGCTGAGTACAGATGAGGCTTCACGGTCATATACTTCATGCTTTGGATCAGATCTTTGGCTAACTGATGTTTTTCCATGACCTTTTGACAGTTATTTTTGTTCAGTAAGGAATAACAAAGTGAGATATACCATCTGTATATGACAACATTTGTTTTATTTTGACATGTCTTTTCTAGACAGCAAAGTGTTTATAATTAAGTTTCCCCTCTGCCAAAAACATTTGCGGAAAAGCTTTTTCCTTGCAAAAAAATTTCAGAGCTTCCTTTACTAGTTGGAGTCATCTTATATTGATTTGGAAGATTTTTCCTAAGTCAGTCAGGAAATGAAACAAAATTTTCTCTTGAAAATTCTTAGCGAGAACAAAAGTTAACTTCTGCCCCAAAGCAGATTGGGATAGAAAGTGAAAAGAAACGTGTTTGAAATGGTGATGGAGGAGTGGGGGCGGTGCCTGGGTGGCTCAGTCAGTTAAGCATCCAACTTTGGCTCAGGTCATGATCTCTCATGGCTTATGGGTTCGAGCCCCACATCAGGCTCTGTGCTCACAGCTCTGAGCCTGGGGCCTGCTTCAGATTCTGTGTCTCCCTCTCTCTCTGCTCACACTCTGTTTCTGCCTCCTCCCTTACTCACTGTCTGTCTCTCTCTTTCTGTCTCAAAAAGAAAAGAAAAAGAAAAAGAAAATAAATGGTGATGCCTTCATTGTCTTTTTAGATTTTAATTTGTCAGATTTAACTGTGCATTATCAGAAATCTTATTTCAGATAAGCTTATTGTATTCTTGCTGCAACTGTGATTATTTTTTTTTAAGTTTATTCATTTATTTTGAGAGAGGGAGCACGTGTGAGCAGGAGAGGGACAGAGAGAGAGGGAGAGAGAGAATTCCAAGCAGTGTCCACCCTCAGTGTGGAGCCCGACAAGGGGCTTGATCTCATGACCACAAGATCATGGCCTGAGCTGATACCAAGAGGTGGACACTTAACCGACTGAGCCTGTGATTTTTATGTCCAACTTCTTGAAATATCCAGGAGACTGTGCTAGAACAGATGCGCAGCACCCTATTTCTGAAGAGCCTAACTGTGGATTCTACCCTTCAGGCGGTAAGTGGCAGCCATCAGGCAGGTGCCACCTGCGGAGACGCAGACCCCTGGCAAAGCCAAATCACCCTCTTTATGCTGCCAGTTGTGCTGTTGGCTCTGTGACAGGGGCATCTGAGAGAAATTGCAGTGTGCCAGTTGACAGTGCTTTCTCTCTAGCGTGCCCTTGAAAACGTGACTGATAACAGATGACAGAATCACTTACCCTTGCTAATGGGAAGAACGGCCCAGTGAGCAGTGGCAAAAGCCGTCCTACTCACTGCATCAGCACCCTCCCTTACTAAGACATAGAAACACCTTCCAGCTCCCACGGTAGCCACAGTGGCCAAATTTTCTTTTATAGCCCCAATTTCCTTTTTGAGCTATACCTGCTCCTAGAGTCAGATTGCAGCCCCAGCCCCTCTCCCTCCCCCCATGTGCATTTCCTCCACCATCATCCTCCAGCATTCTTGTATTGAGCACTAACAAGTGTGTGGAACTGAAAGAGACATTATATAATATCTCAAAGGAATGTATCTATTTAAAATGGAGACAGCAGGCATCTGCTACAAGCACTGAGCCAGTATCATTTAGAGCAGTCTAGACAACAGAGAGAAATAATAGCGATGGCTCAGCCATTCTTGACCTCACGGGCACAGAGTGTAAATGTTTTCTTTCCAGTGTATTTTTATATAACATCAACAGCACCTCCTTTTAAGTTTTGAATAGTTGGTTTTGGGTGACATACTCTGTGAGGTATAAGGAGTATGGAGGAATTACTTCTGTCAAATGATGGTGACCTCTTGTTGTGAATATACAGGTTTCCTCATGGAAAATGGAAATTGTATTTAATAAACTGGCTTGGGTGACTGTTTGGGCCTTGACTTTTTGTCACGAAGAGATGTAAGGTTTTAGGAAAGGTTCTTTTAAGTCTGTGATAGCAAATGATAAGACTGATCGGGACCCACCCATGTGTTGAAGAATTGTTATCTTCATGTAATCTAGCTCCAGACTCTTCTTCCTCCCTTTACAAAGCACAGAGAAGAAGATCTAGGGGACCGAGCATGTTAAGGACAAGCAGAAGCATCCTTAGCAGTAGGGCCTTGAATTTCTTACTCACCAGCAACAAAAGTTCCTCTAAAGGGAATTATCAGCACCTTGAAACATCATCACCTTCTGATCTATCCAAAGAAAGAGAATACACTTTGCTGAGATTTACTGTGCTTCTGGTTCTCCTAGGGAAGTGATACTTTATGTGGCCTGTAGCGATAAAACATGTCAGGAACGTGGTGCTCTGAGAGCAGAAGGCACCTGGGGAGTCACACAGATCTTGCCTGAAGCCTAGCTTTACCACTTATTAGCTATTTGGACTTGTCAAACTCCTTCTTTTTTTTTTAACAACAAAATGGATAATACTAGACTGAGTTGTTATATAAATTACTTTACCTACCATTTATTGAACACTTCGGTTGTGCCAGATTCTCAGCTAAGCAGTGATCGTAAGTGGTGTCGTTTCATTTTCATCACAATACATGAGGGAGGAATCATTAGGTCCACATTAAATATAGAGAAACCGAAGTGCATATTGCCCTGAGTCACATAGCCAGTGAGTGGTTAGCTTCAGGCTTTGATTCCAGGCCCATCAGACTTCAGATTCTTTGAGAGAGAATGTAAAATTAAAGTGGTGCCTGGAGCATAGTAGGTGCTTAACAAATGTTAGTTATTTTTTCTTCCGTGTGTTTCCTGTGGCTTTGATCTTGATTTCTGTGTTAGATTTTTACATTTAACTGTCCACAGAGCAGGTCTGTCATACTGCCCTCGTGTGGCTCAGTTGGATAATAGTGGTTTTTTTAAAAAAGATTTAATTGAAGTATAATATGTATGCAAATAAGGGTTATTTCAAGTCAGTAGAGTCACCTGTGTGAATGGATACTTTCGGAGAGACTGATGATTCTATAACCTCAGCGTATAAGAAATAGTCACTCTTTCCCCCTGCAGTCCAACTTAATTTCTAACTGAGCTGCAGCTAAAAGAACTTAATTTCATTTGCTCTTGTAACTTCTCCCTTGGCTTCAGCTTCAGTTGTCTTGGAAGAGTACCCTTCTCTTCCCTGGCACGGTGTGTGCTGAAGCTTTATCTTGTCATCCTGTCGAGAAGGGAGGAACTTTTCTTGCAACTATTTCTTCCACCCAACTGCTCTGTTTACAGATATGTGTAGCCCACTGGAGAAATCGTCACCTTTCACTCTTAAAAAGAGAGTTCAAACCACAGGGGTAGAAGTTTAATTCAGTTACCAGTGTAAATGTTAGAAAGTTTTTCCAGGTGAGTAAGCTGAAAAGGTTTGCTGACCCCACTCAGCAGGAGTTTTAACTCAGTAAGTGAAATTTCACTCAGAGGTTTCTTTTTTAAATTTTATTTTATTTTATTTTAGAGAGAGGGAGAGTGAGTGGGGGAGGTGAGCAGAGGGAGAGACAATCTTAAGTAGGCTCCATGCTCAGCAAGGAGCTCGATGTGGGACTCAATCCCACAACCCTAGGATCATGACCTGAGCTGAAATCAAGAGTCAGACACTAAATGAACTGAGCCACCCAGGTGCCCTTTCTTTCCATGTACCAGTAGGGGCTCAGCTTACCTGGATTCTTTCTCCTATGTGACACAAAATTGCCTGCAGGCATTTGCAGCCTCATCATTGATTATGAGTATAGGGCTCTGTTGCAAGCAGATATCCTCAGGGGACTTCCTTGTTTTTCAGTCACCTTATCCTAGGGGATTTGAAGGTCTCATGTCAGAGTTGTGCCACACTGCCCTCTGGTTATGGAGGGAGTGTCAGGTAGGAAAAGGGTGGTTGGTATTAGAGGAAGAAAGGAGGAGGTGTCTTTTTTACTTTTTTTTTTTATGGTTTCCTGTCTCACATTCAGGTCTTTTTTTTTTTTTTTATAATAGTTTATTGTTAAGTTGGTTTCCATATAACACCCAGTGCTCATCCCCACAAGGGCCCTCCTGCATACCCATCATCCCCCTTTCCCCTTCCCCTACCCCATCTGCCCTCAATTTGTTCTCGGCATTCAAGAGTCTCTCATGGTTTGCACTCTCAACAATAGCCAAAACATGGAAAGAACCTAAGTGTCCAACAACTGATGAATGGATCAAGAAGATGTGGTTTATTGATACAATGGAATACTCCATGGCAATGAGAAAGAATGAAATCTGGCCAATTGTAGCAACATGGATGGAACTTGAGGGTGTTATGCTGAGCAAAATAAGTTAGGCAGAGAAGGACAAATACCACATGTTTGCATGTTTAGGAGGATTAGGAGGAACTTAACGAAGGACCATGGGGGAGAAGAAGGGGAAAACCATGAGAGACTCTTTTTTACTTCTTAAGCACCATTTAAAAGCAACATAGAAGTCTTCTGTTCTTTGGGCGCCTGGGTGGCTCAGTCGGTTGGGTGTCTGACTTCGTCTCAGGTCATGATCTCATGGTCTGTGAGTTCTAGCCTTTGAACTGACAGCTCAGAGCCTGGAGCCTGCTTCAGATTTTGTGTCTCCCCCTCTCTCTGCCCCTCCCCCACTCATGCTCTGTCTCTGTCTCTCTCAAAATTAAAAAAAAAAAAGTCTTCTCTTCTTAAATGTGTCTAGCATTGTCCTCACGCAAAGACCTAACTATATTTCAGATAATGGAGGACAGACATTGGCAGGGGGCAATAACTGGCCCCTTCGAGGAAGAAAATGGAGCCTGTGGGAAGGAGGAATTCGAGGAGTGGGCTTTGTGGCAAGCCCCTTGTTGAAACAGAAGGGTGTGAAGAACCGGGAGCTCATCCACATTTCTGACTGGTTGCCGACTCTTGTGAAGCTGGCCAGGGGAAGCACAAAAGGCACCAAGCCTCTGGATGGCTTCGATGTGTGGAAAACCATCAGGTACATGTACCTCTTCCTTTTTTCCCTCCTAGGGCAGAAACTGCAAGAACAGCCTGACAAGATTGAGTGAGAATGATAGCTTTTGTGAGAAAAATGATAGTTCGGTTTACAAACAAATGATTAAAAAAATAGAAGTGTCTTTAGAAATACTGTAATTATATATATCTTTTATGTTCTGAATTTGAGACCGTGGCCCTGTGTTTTACTTGAAGAGGAAATTTGTCCTCAGCCGCACACCTTATACAGGGGTGTTTTAATCAGAGAAGCTTCTTGGAGATGTAGGAGAGGGTATTGTTGCTTCCTCAGGGGACATATCCTGTTTGCTGGAAGAGTAGAGAACCAAGCCTGGGGGAGGGGAGGGGAGAGCTGGAATGTGAGCCAGGGAGCACCTGTGCAGAAGTATCTACTGAGCTCCCATTATGAGCCAAGCCCTGTTTTAGGGGTAGAGGAATTAGGAGTGAACAAGAGGCAAGACCCTGGCTCTCATGGAGCTTATATTCTAGTGGGGAAGGGTGGGGAGGAGCAGGAAATAAACAAGTAAACCCCAAAATAAGCCAGATGACTTCTAGTTGCAATAAACACTATGACGGTAACAAAACAGTGTGCTGTGATAAGGAGAGCTGGCAACTTTAAGGGAGCTACAATCTGGGGAGCACAACCAGGACTCGGCTTTGGAAGTGGTGGCAGTCCTTCTGTTTACCACCACAGTATAGAAAAATGGTGCCCAAGGTAAGGAGGTATACACCTTCAAGGGTGCTGAAAGAAAACTATCAACTTGTATTTGTATTTAATTTTATCTTATCCTTGTGTATGAATAGGCTTTATAAGGTACATAATAGAATAGTACATATATTCAAATTACAATTACGTGTATATATATTGGAGGTATTGTTTTTACTAATGGAATGGCATTTGTCTAGTGCAATAGTTTTTAATGACTCTTTGGTGTTACAGAGGGAGAAAAAGTGGATGATTGATCCCTGGTGACCAGAAGGAGACAACCTCCTCATCCTCTCCTTCTTCATCCCACTTTGAGATGCCCCATCTCAAAACTAGTAGAGTTTCTATACTTAGGACATCTACAGTGAAGCAGGAGTAAAGGGTCACGATAACATGTTTACGTACCCTCAAATGGTTTAGAAAAAAAATGTATGTATTTCAATACTTATTTCAAGATACACAGAAAGAGTACATGTCTAGTCAAATATTAACAATAAGATAATTTGGGTAAAAGGCATAGGTGTTCTTTTACTGTTTCTTATTTCTGCAAATCTCAAACCATGAGATTATGACCTGAGCCAGAATCAAGAGTCGGATGCTTAACCAACTGAGCCACCCAGGCGCCCCTATGATTTCCCATTAAACAGAACTCAGCCATATCCACATCATCTAACAGCTAAGCCAAGAAGTAAACAACAGAGCTTTCTCTCTCATTAGCTGTTTTGAAAGTTTATACTCATTATTTGCTCGTTCATATAAGATGACATTTTTCTTTCTCTTTAAAATATTTATGTCTCTTATCCATGATCTAAACTTGATATGTACACATGTGTTCTGCAGTTAATCTATTTTTATTTAATTTCCCTGAGTGTGAGTAATATATACTCATTGTAGATAATTTGCAAAATACAGACAATAAAAAGAATTACCCAAATCTTACCTGGAAACAGCTACCATAAACATGTGTCATATTTCCTTAAAATGTTTTTTCTTAGTGTTTTTTACTACCTTTTTTCCTCACTTAACACATCATCAGTTTTGATCATGTCATCCAAGAAACTCATTGCAAACATTATTTCAATGGCTGCATTATTCTTTTTTTAAGCTTATTTATTTATTTTGCGAGAGAGAGAGTTCGCAGGAGGGGAGGGGCAGAGAGAGAGGGAGGGAGATTCCTAAGCAGGTTCCAAGCTGTCAGAACAGAGCCTGATGTGGGGCTCAAAACCACCAACCATGAGATCATGACCTGAGCCCAAATCAAGAGTCAGATGCTTAACCAGCTAAGCCACCTAAGCACCCTGACTGCATATTCTATCATATATCTTGATATATCAACTTAACCATTCCTTTAATACAGATTAATTTTTATTTTTTATTAATAATGCTAGAACAAACAATTTATTCATAAAATCTCTGTATTTTGGATTTTTCCCATTGGATAGAAATTATTTGAAATTAGATTATTAAACTAGAGAATGACTATTTTATTTATTTTTGAATGTCACTCAGTTTTATTGCATACATTTAAATTTTTTTCTTGCATTGAACACAAACCTTGAAGTCTGCCTAATTTCGGATAGTGAAGAAAATAGATATTAAATTAAATCTGGAGGTTGATTTGTTAAAATGTCTATATATTTCATCATTCACCTTCAAGGCCATAAGTAGCAATCAGAGATGAGTGATCAAGGAACACTCTGGGTGGTTTGGGTTCTGTGGTCCAGTTAAGTGTTGTCTGATACCTTTCTTTTCTGTGACTGACTTAGGGCTGGTAAATTCATAAGGAAAAATGATATAGTTTAATTTCCTTTTTCCAGCTTTATCGAGGTATTATTGACATAAAGCATTGTGTGAAATTAAGGTGTACATCACGATCATTTGATACACATATATACTGGGAAGTGATTACCTCAATCAGGTTAGTTAACACATTCACCACCTCCCATAATTACTATTTGTGTGTGTGTGGGGAGAACATTTAAGATCTTCTCTCTTAGGACATCCAGATGGCCAACAGACACATGAAACGATGCTCAGCATCCCTCCTCATCAGGGAAATACAAATCAAAACCACACTGAGATACCACCTCACGCCAGTCAGAGTGGCTAAAATGAGCAAATCAGAGAACTCTAGATGCTGGCGAGGATGTGGAGAAACGGGCACCCTCCTACACTGTTGGTGGGAATGTAAACTGGTACAGCCCCTCTGGAAAACAGTGTGGAGGTTCCTCAGGAAACTAACAATAGAACTCCCCTATGACCCAGCAATAGCACTGCTAGGAATTTACCCAAGGGATACAGAAATGCTGATGCATAGGAGCACATGTACCCCAATGTTCATAGCAGCACTCTCCACAATAGCTAAAACATGGAAAGAGCCTAAGTGTCCATCAACAGATGAATGGATCAAGAAGATGTGGTTTATCTATACCATGGAATACTACATGGCAATGAGAAACAATGAAATCTGGCCATGTGTAGCAACATGGATGGACCTTGAGGGTGTTATGCTGAGCGAAATAAGTCAGGCAGAGAAGGACAAATATCATATGTGTGCACGTATAGGAGGATTAGGAGGAACTTAACAGAGGACCAAGGGGGAGAAGAAGGGGGGAAATGGTGGGGGAAAGGGAGAGAGGCAAACCATGAGAGACTCTTGAATGCTGACAAAAACTGAGGACTGATAGATGTGGGGGGGAGGAGGGATGGGCATGGAGGAGGGCACTTGTGGGGATGAGCACTGGGTGTTATGTGGAAACTAATTTGACAATAAACTATTTGTAAAAAAAAAAAGATCTTCTCTCTTAATAACTTTCAAATATACAATACACTATCTTATTATTTACTACTTCTGAAAGAGGGAGGGAGAGAGAGAACACGAGCAGGGATAGGGCAGAGAGAGAGGGGGACAGAGGATTCGAAATGGACTCGGCAGCAGACAGCAGAGAGCCCGACGTGGGGCTCAAACTCACAAACCTGAGATCATGACCTGAGCTGAAGTCAGATGCTTAACTGACTGAGCCACTCAGGTACCACACAATACAGTATTATTAACTGTAGTCAGCATACTGTACATCAGATCCATAGAACTTACTCGTCTTATAGCTGGAGTTTGTACCCATTGTTCCCCTACCCTCCAGTCTCTGGCAACCACCTTTCTACTCTGTTTCTAAGAGTTCACTCACCCTCTTTTTTTTTTAGATTCCAGGTATAAGGGACTGACCATTGTGAAAGCATTTGATAGACATTATAACATTGCTTTCCAACAAAGTACCAGTGTACTTTTATTCCACTGGTGTATGAGAATTCTCACGTCCTTCACAACTTTTCCTTATACAACTTAAGAAAACCTCTTTGTTAATATCATAGATAAATTTATTTCATTTTAACTTGAATTTCTTTTCTTATTAAATAAATTAATTTTTAAATGTTTTATATTCTGTTTGTATTTCCTGTTTTGGAAATGTTTGTGACTTTTTACATTTACTAAAGTTTGTGTTTTCTTGCTGAAATCAGTTTTTCATTTGCTTTTTTGCTCAGAGGCTTTTTTTCAACTTGAAATGTGCAATACATTTTTCCTTAAGTGTGGTGCTTTGATCTTCTTCCATATAATTCTTGAACCGTTGCGAGATTATTGGGTGTATTATGTTATATCCAAACCAGAGGACTGAGTTTTTATCCAAGTTTTTGATTCATAGACCTCTTTGAGACTCTGAGAGCTGTGAATTTACAGGAAAAAAGTACCTAAACATATGCACAAAAATTTGGAAGGTATTAATTTTTATACTATTAGACACTGATTATACATTCTTACTTATGTGATTACACATAGAAAAATATTTGAGAAACATTCTTTACAAACCTGTGTCTCTCTTATAAATTTTTTAATGTTTTGCTTATTTTTGAGAGAGTTAGAGAATGATTAAGGGAGGGGCGGAGATGGAGACAGAGGATCCAAAGTGGGCTCTGCATTGACAGCAGCGAGCCCAAGGCAGGGCTTGAACTCACGAACTGTGAGATCATGACCTGAGTTGGATGGTCAACCAACTGAGCCACCCAGTTGCCCTGATCTCTCATTAATTTTTAATGCAAAAATTAATACCTGCTTTATGATGAAAAGGAAATAGAACGAAAATTTCTGAGCAAAGCAAAACTTCAGCTTCAATTCAGCCTATCACTAATTTCAGTGTGAAAACTGTTGAGGCTTGACTTATAGAAGTAGGAGAATGTTTGAGTGGTTTTTATATGATGATGTATGTGTCATGCTTGACATCCAGTCCATTTTGAATTTTATTTTGTTTTGGTGGCAAAAGTGTTGTAAATCCTGGCTTGCAAAAGCACACCATAGCAAATGGAGTCAAAACTCTATAGTACACTCTGCCAAATGAGGGTAGTCTTGAGTTGAGAAATAGTTGAGTTCAGGAGGAATAATTTCCTCTGTCCCCAACTCACTGAGGCTGTTATCTTTGGCAAAGTCGAAGACTTTGATGTTCATCCATATTGCCAAATTTTGGATTATAAATCCACATTTCAATTTTAAGATTATATTGATCATGAATAATCTTTAAAAGTTTGGCACATGTTTGCTTCTGCCTGCCAAGAAATTGGAAAAAGTTTGGGCACCCTTAACTCCAGATTGAGGGAAGTCTCTCTTTGGTGTTAGAAGAATACTGAACTTCTAGTAACCCACCTCCTATAGAACAGGGGCACTTCATTGTCGAGCAGCATACATAATATTGACTGCAGGGCTTTAGCCAGGAGATATGGCCAAAAATATTGTCCAATATGCTAACCCGTGACTGAGAGGGCTTTCCTGTCTTATCTGAAAAAAAAAAAAGAATTTTTTTTTTAAAAGGAAGATTTCTTGCCCAAGTTTAATCAAGCGTTTCAAAACATTCCTCTGGAAATCCAGCCAATTTCTTTTCAGTAAGTGAAGAACTATTCTCATTCTGCTCCTATTCCTTGATGAAAGATCCTAACAAATGATTCAGCTACTCTGGCCTTGAAGTCGATGCTTCTCATAGCATTAGGCAAGCCATCATTTGGTATCAGTGGCGCAACATTCGGCACCCGTGACTGCTGGTGGAGAAAGCATCCAGTGACAGTGGCATCTGGAGCTTCTTATCCAAAGCAGCAAAAACAAATGGACAGCCAAAGGTCAGGGATGCTTAGTCTGTGCCCAGGGTTCTGGAACTTTCTCCTAGTCAGATATTTACTTGGAATACCATTTTCAAGATGATGGTAGTTTTTGGAAATTTCAAGAGGGTCTCATGAACAAGGAATCCCAGTAAGAGAGGTGGCTATGCTGAGCGCATCAGAGGCCTCACTAGCTGGGGAGTTATCAGTTCCTCTCAGACCTGCTTCAAAATATTAACATTTATGAAGAAATGGCAGTTCTGGGGTGAGTGACATTATTTGCAGTAGGAGCTCCTTCAATTGCTTCAATTTTTCTTCGTTCCAAACCACAGAGCATGTTACCATTTCTAGGGACATGGCTTCTCCAAGTTCTTTCTCCATCTGTACGGTTTTTCTGCTTTTCAAGTTGGTAGGCAGCCTATAGGTTATTTTAAGACATTTTGAAGGATCAATATGTGTTTTTTCTTCCTTTTTAAACTTATTTTACATTTTATTACACATATATAAACAAAAGCAGAACCCCTAGTCATAATGGTAGGAATGTTTTTTCTTTCTCATCAGTGGGAAACTCTTCTGGATGTTAGAACATGACACGAGTGACAATCAAATATTATCTGATGATGTAAAATATCTTGAAAACTCAATAATTTAAAAACTTAAAACTTCTCCCCTATGGCTTCAATTTCAAGAGGAAAGTTGAAAGGAAAAGTCACTCTACACCCCACTTTCACAGTTACCATGAAGGCCAATGGTCAATGAGCCACAGATTAAGAAACTCTGGTTTAAAATGATGCTTTATTCCAAGTATTACCAAGACCACCCAGACTGATTATTCATAATTATTATTGAATAATATCTGCATTGTTATTATTATTAAATACTATTTTCAGGGGCGCCTGGGTGGCTTAGTCGGTTAAGCGTCCGACTTTCGCTTAGGTCATGNTATTTTCATTTTCATTGATTTATAGAATCACTTTAATTATGTTTTAAGTTCTTATTAGTACTCTGATCTGTCTTGGTTCATCTGTTTTAGTCCACTCACTTAGCTGTCCTCATGTTAGCATCTCTGTGTTGTAATGTGTAATCTCTTGTAAATATATGTTTTAAAGTATGTTTAAATACCTGGCAGAGGGCGCCTGGGTGGCTAAGTCGGTTAAGCCTCCGGCTTTGGCACAGGTCATGATCACACAGTTCGTGGGTTCAGGCCCCGCGTCAGGCTCTGTGCTGACAGCTCAGGGCCTGGAGCCTCCTTCAGATTCTGTGTCTCCCCCTCTCTCTGACCCTCCCTTGCTCATGCTGCCTCTCTCACTCTCTCAGAAATAAATAAAACATTAAAAAAATTTAAATACCTGGTAGAAATAGTTATCCACCTCTCCATTCTATTCTTTTGCAAAATTTTCTTGACTAGTCTCACTGTTTTACATTTTTTTTCTGAGCTCTAGAAGTATTTTGTTAAATTTATAAAAACCTTTTATAAATTAGATTGAATGAGATTAAACCCAAAAATTAATTTGGGAAAAGAATGAAGTATACAGTCTTCTTACCTGGATACTTAAAGTTGCCCTTAGCTTACTGATGCTTTTTTCATTTTTTTTAAAACTTATTTTGAGGCGCCTGGGTGGCTCAGTTGGTTAAGCATCCGACTTCGGCTCAGGTCATGATCTCGCGGTTTGTGGGTTCGAGCCCCATGTTGGGCTCTGTGCTGACAGCTAGCTCAGTGCCTGGAGCCTGTCCTTGGATTCTGTGTCTCCCTCTCTTTCTGACCCTCCCCTGGTCGTGCTGTCTCTCTCTCAGAAATAAATAAAAACATTAAAAAAAAATTTTTTTTAACCTTATTTTTCCTCTGTATTTCATTTTGGATAGATTTTATTGCTATATGTGCAAGTTTATTATTTTTTTCTCAATGTCTAATTTCCATTAATTCTATTCAGCATATTTTTCATCTCACCCTTTGTAGGTTTTTACTTCTAGAAGTCCATTTGGGTCTTTTGTATATCCTCCATGTCTCTAGTCAACTTTATGAACATAAAGAATACAGTTAAAATAGCTTTTAATAACTTCTGCTAATTCCAACATCTGTGTTAGTTCTCGATTGGTTGTGACTAAATGATTATGCTCTTTACTATGTTTCCATAACTTTTAATCTTGGATTTGATGCCAGATATTGTGCATTTTACCTTGTTAGGTGCTAGATATTATTAGAAATCTTCTCACTTCGTTCTGAGATGTAGTTACTTAGAAACAGTTTGACCCTTCTGAGTATTGCTCTATAATTTATTAGGCAGGTCCAGACCTGTGCTCACTCTGGGGCCAATTATTCTCCATGACTGAGTCAGAACCTCCCCAGTAATCTACGCAGTGCCCTGTGAATCTGGCTGGAGGGAGCAGGTGCTATTTCCAACTCTGTGTGAGTGCTAGGCACTGTCCCCTTTTATCCTTTCTGATGGTTCTTTCAGATGGCATAGTTCTCTCCCATACATCTGATCAGTGCTCAGCTAAGTACTTTATGGGACCCTGTGCAAACCTCTTTCTGTGCAGCTTTCTCTCCTCTGGTCCTGTGTCTTATGTATGTTAGGTCCCTTGGTCTCCCTAGACCCTCAGTTCTACCTTCTCAATCCAGAGAGTCTGTTGGGCTATTACCTCCCCTTCTCTGCACCAGAGCCTGGAAACTCTCTCAAGGTAGTGAGCTAGGTTAATGATCAGACTCACCTCCTTTGTTTTCTACCCCTCAGAAATCACTGTCCTTTCCATGGTATTGCGTATTTTGAAAACTGTTGTTTCATATATTCTGTCTAGAGTTCTTTAGGTTGTTTTAGGTAAGAGGTCAAGTCTACACTGCAGCCTACTCCATCTTGGCTAGAAGCAGAAATACTCAAAGAAAATTTTTTGTGCCTTTACTTTTTTGATCAAGATTTTCTTGCTTATTTTCTACTTTCAANGGAGGTCAAGTCTACACTGCAGCCTACTCCATCTTGGCTAAGCAGAAATACTCAAAGAAAATTTTTTGTGCCTTTACTTTTTTGATCAAGATTTTCTTGCTTATTTTCTACTTTCAAGGGCTTGTTAATTCAGTCTGGGATCATAGACCCAGCTTTCTGAAACATAATATTATGAATCTTACAACTCTTTTCAAAAAGTTTTTTTTTCTGACTTCAACTTTGTAATCACATATAGAGAAATTATATATGCTGATCTGTACATTTAATTATCTTTAATGTTACCAACATTCCGTTTATTATATAAGTTTGCCATTCGTCAGTTCCAAATTTTAATTACTCTTTTGATTGGTTGCTTAATATTTTAAAGTAATTCTCAGTAGAGGTACATAAATCTTTGCATATGAAAGAATACCTGTCACCTTCAAGCATAGATAATAATTTCATTATTCTTGCCAAATCTCTTCTCCTCAAGATTCTATAGACATTGCTCTCTTCTCTGCTGGTGAGTACCATTACAGCAAAGGTTTACCTGCAAACAAAAAGAAGACTGAGATTGCCATCCTGGTATCTGACAAGACAGAATTTATGTCAATTCATGGTAAATATAACAGTGGGGATGGTGCAAATGATTTCTTCCTTGACCTAACTCTCTAAATCTGTGTTGCTTAATTTACAAACATGTTATATTTTCTCTAGTTACTAGTTTTTAGCTTAATTCTCTTATGATCAGAGGACATATTTTTATTCCTGAGTTGAGCTTGGCTCCATATGATCTTTTGTGGTATCTGTGCCTTGTGAACTTGAAAAGAATGTGTATTCTGTAGTTGTTAGGTTTTTCTTGATGTTCCAATCAGAAAATATTTTATTTTAGTAGATGAGTTTATATATATTGCTCTGACTGGTATTTCATTCCTAGCTTCATCATATTGTTTTATGTTATATTTACTCATATCTTTGACCTTCAGTTTTTCAGTTATTTTAATATTTAGAATGAATTATATTTTATTCTAGAGTTCACCATTATTCTAATATTTTTACAGACAGTCCCTGGTTTATAAATTTTTGATTTTATGATGGTGCAAAAATGGTACACATTCAGTAGAAACCATACTTCAGGGGAGCCTGGATGACTCAATCGGTTGAGTGTCTGACTTCGGCTCAGGCCATGATTTCGTGGTTTGTGAGTTCCAGCCCAGTGTCGGGCTCTGTGCTGACAGCTCAGAGCCTGGAGCCTGCTTCGGATTCTGTGTCTGGCCCCTTCTCTCTCTGCCCCTTCCCTGCCCCCGCTCTGTATCTCTGTGTCAAAAATAAATAAATGTTAAAAAAAAAAAAAAGAAACCATACTTCAAATTTTAACTTTTGATCTTTTCTCTGGCTAGTGATATGCGGTTTGATGCTCTCTTATGGTCCTGGTCAAGCTCCCAGCCAGCCACGCAATCTCGAGAGTATAAACAACTGATATGTTGACAGCCATTTTGTTTTTCACTTGCAGTACAGTATTTATTAAATTACATGATGTAGGGGCGCCTGGGTGGCTCAGTCGGTTAAGTGTCCGACTTCGGCTCAGGTCATGATCTCACGGTTCATGGCTTCAGGCCCCGCATTGGGCTCTGTACTGACGGCTAGCTCAGAGCCTAGAGCCTGCTTCAGATTCTCTGTCTCCCTCTCTCTCTGACCCTCCCCTGCTCACACTGTCTCTCTCTCTCTCTCAGAAATAAATAAAACATTAAAAATTTAAAAAAATAAATTACATGATGTATTTAACACTTTATTGTAAACTAGGCTTGTGTTGGCTGATTTGCCCTATTGTAAGTGAATGTGAGTGTTCTGAGCAGATTTAAGGTAGGCTAAGCTGTGATGTTCCTTAGGTTGGGTGTATTAACTGCATTTTCAGCTTATTCTGTTTTCAACTTAAAATGGATTTATTGGGACATATTCCCATTATAAGTCAAGGAGGATCTGTATGTAATTCTCTTAGTCCTCATCTTTTACTTAGGTTCTACTTCTTAGTTTGTTGGCTTTAAATGGCATCTTTGACTTCTGCTTATTACCTATGAGGAAATTAACCAGCATATTGAACTTCCATCTCTTGTATTTTACCCTTTCTTCCAGTTTTATTCTTGTATTATTTCTACCTACTTAGAGCATGTAATATATGTAATACTGTTCTTCTGTCCTTATTCACAGTTTTATTTTAGAATAATATATTTGCTGCTAACCACTTGTCCATTTCTAAAATGTTCTCAATCATCTCTTAGTTGGAGGAATTAATTCTTAAATAGATTTCTTAGGATTCTTTGAATTCTTGCATATTCATTAAAGCATTTTCTATGACCTTGACAGTTGAAAAACAGTTCAACTGATAGGAAAGCCTTGTTTCATACTTTCTTTCCTTGAGTGTCTTGAAAATGTCTCCCATTCTTTGTTTTTTTTATGTTGCTGTTGGTAAGCTTAATGTCAACCTGATTTTCTTTCCTTTTCAAGTGACTTGGTCCTTTTGCCTAGAGGCTCAGAAGATTTTAATTATTACTATTATTATGATTTAAAGTCTAAGACATTTATTAGTTCTGTCTCAAAAGTGACTGTGCTGGATCAATTTTCTTAGGTATACAGCGAGTTCTTTCAGTCTGTACATTCAGACCTTCCATTTCAGAGACCTGTGAATTACAGTTTTAAATATTTCTCTGTTTTATGTTTCCTCTTCAGGGACTCCAATTATAGATATTATTGAACCTTATTTACATATCTTTTGTCTATGTTTCTCTCTGACCCCTTTTCTTTATCCCAAATTATCTTCTTTCTTTTCATTATTACTCTTTACATGCCTTCACATACTTTCAGTTATAATACTGTCCCTTCATTTATGAGACTTTGTCTTTTCTTTTAGTCTCTTCCCTTAGTTTGGTGTCGGAGTTTTAAATTTTTTGACTCATGGTATTTTTTTTATATTGGCAGTTGGTGATTTAATTCTATTTAATTTATGTTGAAGTATCATGTAACAGTTTTCTTCTGCTTTGTGGTTTGGTTTTCCTTCCTTCCTTCCTTCCTTCCTTCCTTGCTTTTTCTTTCTTTCTTGCTTTCTTTCTTTCTTTCTTTCTTCCTTCCTTCCTTCCGTCCTTCCGTCCTTCCGTCCTTCCTTTCTTTGCCATAATGGGGAGAATGTTTTCATCTGTCTGAAGTTTTTAATTTTCATCTCCTATTTTTTAAACTTCCATATTAACTAGGTTTAGATGCTGGGTTCTTTTTGTTGTTCACGTGTGCATAGGTCAGCTTTTCCTGGACCTGCAGAAGTAGACAGTCTGTGTGAATGGGGTTTCGATAGTTTCAATTATTTCTTAGTTCAAGAATAGTTTTATTGCTACAGTAAAGTGCACTTTTTTTAAGTTTATTTATTTATTTGTGGGAGGCACAGAGAGAGAGGGAGAGAGAAAATCCCAAGCAGGCTCTGCACTTGTCAGTAGGAAGGCTGATGCTGGACTCGAACCATGAGATCATGACCTGACCTGAAACCAAGAGTCAGATATTTAACCGACTGAACCACCCAGGTGCCCCAAGAAGTGCACCTTTAAAAATAAATATTACCTTGTCTTTCTGGTCCACCTTCTTGTGATTCTACGATACTAGGTTGTTTCAGTAGGACTCTGATCTTTTGCCTCTTTCTTCTTTCCCTTTACCATCCATCTTCCAAAAGACACCCGTTCTTCATCTGCTCCTGTCAGAATTGGTGCCTGCCTGAGATTGCGCTCTTGTCCTGCACACTATCCAAGCCCTTCCTTTTGAATCTTCAGTAACCTGTCCTCTGTTCCACTCAGTATCAGACCTGTATCTCAATCTTTTTCATGCAGGGCAGGGCCCTCTATTTCTGGTTTTATATTACCAAGTGCAATGTGAGTTCTTTCCCTCTTATGTTCCCTCACCTTCTTCTGCGTGATCCCAGCCTGACTCTACTCGAGTTGACACTGGTACTGACTCCTCAGGTCTCAGATGGTTATTTCCTCACAGTCACTCAGGATTTAAACATGTCCTATCTCCTGCTGATGTTGTGGGCTTAGGCATTGAGTGATTTTACTTTCTTTCCTTGTCAGTATGGTTTCTAAGGAGAACATGTGGGGAGATTAAAATTTAGATGCCCACCATTATTCTAGAAATCTAGAAACTCACGTGTTCTTAGGCTCTTGCTCCAGTTTAAGAAAAACAGCCCTAGAAACTCTAGAAGAAGCATATAAATATAAATGTGCAACCATATTATAAGATGATTGATGACATGAAGACATTAGGGACTTCTGTCCAGTAGCTCTGCATTCAAAGACTCCCAAGGGAATATATACGTGTTTTTATGTTAAAGCAAAATATTTAAAGAATGATGTATTATTCTTTGATTCTCTACTTTACCAAACTTTTTAATAAAAGAGCATCTGCTCTAAGTCCATAGGATGTAGCGTTCTGAGGCTTGGTTCAGATTTTTTTTTTTTTGGCCAGGTGGTTTCGCATACAAGGATGCTACATATTATGTCTAGTTTCTTCTGTTTCCTCTCATGGAGTCTAGTGTTTGCCCCCTGGGTGGACATGGGGAGAGGTAATAACTGGGAGTGAGGGAGGAAAAAATGTGATGGGCTAGTTCTGAAGACAGCTAATGGGAATTCATTGCCCATTTTATCTGGAGTGTGATCTCTGAGTCCCATAGCTACAGGCAGACAAAGCAAATCCATCTTTTTCTTTTTTCTTTGGGACCAGGTTTTGGTTCTTCCGGTAGAACTCAGGAATGTGTTGTTCGTGTCTTCGGCACTGGCATTAGTGAAAATCCCCTGGAGACTTTGGCATCTGGTCTTTAGTTTCCAGCGCTCTTGCCAGTTTTCATCTTTTTATAATTCTTCATGGGTATTATCATGGAAATTGGAAGACAGGCATATTAGGCCCTGCTGGTTTGCCCTGAGACTAACCCAGAAGTCCTACTGATTATTTTTCAGTAGTGAATAGGAAAAGATGATATTTAGGGGACTGATGCAGTTATTCTTAGTAATATTACTTTTTTCTTAAAGCAGCCTACTTTAAACATTTAATAAGATTTCTTAATAAAAAAATACATGAAAACAATCTCTCCATGTATAACTCTATATCAAATGAATGTAAGTTACATATTTCCTCACGAAATTTGGTCAAAATCTTATAATTCCCATGCCTAAATTCTTTATTCATGGTTATGTATGCATGTTAAAATGGCTTTTCAAGGGGCATGGGATTTATGCAAACCCGGTATCGCCTGGACCCACATAACAAGGAAAAGACGTCCCTCTAGGAATTTCACTGGTACAGTTGACCCTTGAACAGCACAGATTTGAACCACATGGGTCCACTTATACACGGATTTTTAAATATGAATACAGTGCAGGACAGCAAATATATTTTCTTTTTTCTAGTTTACTTGATTATAAAAACATAGTATATAATACATATAACATGTAAGATGTGTGTTAACCAACCACTTATGTTATTGGCAACCAGGGTTCAAGTCAACAGTAGGCTGTTAGTAATTAAGTTTTGAGGCAGTCAGGAGTTGTACATTGAGTTTTGACTGCACAGGGGTCAGCACCCCTAACCCTCACGTTGTTTATAACGGGTAAAAAATGTGATCTTTGTGGTTAGATGCGATTCAGATCTTATCTCCTCCATTTGTTATTTGTGTGACTTTGGGCAAGTAATTTATCCGTAAGTTCCTTCATGTGTACAGTGTAACATTAGGAGTACCTACCTCACAGGCACTCATGTGCGCCTTTAGTGAAAGAATATGTATAAAACACCTAGCACAGTGCCTGGAACACGGTCACAGCTCTGTGCTGAGATGAAGATGGTGACGATGATGATGATACTTACAAGGAAGTAATAGGATGGATGTTACCCTGTGGGTGTTTCTTGAATTTTTTAATCAATAACTTTTTTTTAAATTTCATTTCTGAAAATATCATCATGCCTGTTTCTATTTCTAAATATTTGATATTACTTTTCAGGGTGTGGCTCTTTATGACAGATGGTCAGCAGCTAGTGGCAAAATGAGTATGGAATTTAATAGCATTTCATTTATTTATGGGAAATGTTTTACTGCCCCACCCTTCAACTAGTTGGAAAATGAAAGTCAAAAACTGGAAACTCTATTTATAAATGGACAGTGCTGTGATCTCAGTGTCTGAAACTGTAGACTTTTAGAAAATATTTATAGCATATTGGAAACTAGTCACCAATCAGTGTCCTGTTATTTTTAAAGCCAATCCAGAGAATATGACATTTGAGGTAAATTAAAATTGAATACTAAAACATCATCAAAGACAGTTAACTGTATACCATATTATGTAAGTTTTTAAGAGAAGAGGGTAGAGGAAATGATTATCTTTTTTGTTAATAGAGGCATTTAAAGTAAATGGAGATATTTGGTAATAGAGCCTTGAAAATAAGCTGAATGAATGAAAGGGTAAGACATTCAAGGAGATAGTGAGGCCACACCTCCATCTTAGTAAGGAGACAATTTAGCATAGTGGTGAGAAGTTGGAAATTCGTGAGTTAATTTGCCCGAGTTTCAAACCCAATTCTATCACCTGTTCAACCACACGATCTTGCAAATCACTTAGTCTCTCTGTGCCAAGGTTGTATCTGTGTCCTAGTGTCAAGGATTAAATACAATAATACATGTAAAGCATTTAGAGTGGTATGTGGCACATAAAAAATGCTCAATTAATACTAGAATACGAGCTGCTATTATTCACACTAGCCTGGCTCAAACAAACCACAACATAACTCCAGTTTGGTTGTTAGAGACATGGATGAAACATGCCCATTTCACAGGTTTAAAGGTAGGTCTCTGTCATTAAGCTGTCAACGTGAACAACATGCTACAGTTCTTTTTCTCTACATAATTCTTTGTCTACTTACTGCCATAATAATTAATGTAAGCTGGGATGGGTAGTGAGCATTGCACGGTAAGGATCTTTGAACAGCCCTTAGGTGCCTATCTTAAGAAGCTAATTAGAGAGCTCTGCTTTGTCCTAATCAGTCTGGAGCCCAAACATTTCCCATAGTAAAAACACCCATTACCTGGCCATAGTAAAATGAGGCCACTGAATGAATTTGTGTGATTATTGAAAAATCATTTCCCTTGAATGCTGAGAACAAACTGAGGGCTGTTGGGGGTGGCGGAGAGGGAAAGGGGGGTGATGGGCATGGAGGAGGGCGCTTGTTGGGATGGGCACTGGGTGTTATATGGAAACCAACTTGACAATAAACTGTTTAAGAAAAAAAAAGAAAAATCACTTCCCACAAACATCATCAGTCATTATTTTAGAGATTTACATTTTGCAAATGGAATCAACAATCTGATGAAGATAGTGTTCCTTGTATAGCATACTATACCTTATCTTTAATCTGAAAAATAGGGAAAATCCCTAGATAGTAGATAATAATATATTTTTTTATATGCAGTTCATAATAAGTAGACTATGTGACTTAGGTATCTTTGCCACTGATACTTTTTTGCAACACATGGGAGAGAATATGGTAACATGTCTTAGAAATTGGAGTTATAGCTACACCAGTGTATATCATAAGGGGAATTCTTACCAGCAAGAAGAATGGATGGGAATATAAATGTTCCATTGTGTCTTCATATTATTCTTATATCTGTGTCTCAGGTTATAGTCTTGTATCTGTGGTTATATTCTTCCCATGTCTGCAGAGTCAGTATCCCATTTTGCAATAAAAGGTGTTCTTGTTTTGATGCTACCAGCTTATTCAGCACATATTGTATCTCAAGCTTTATACGTTTGTGCTTTATATAGGCTGCTTCACTGAATTCTCAAAATAGTTCTGTATCCACAGTTCTTTTATCCACACTCCGNCCTGAAAGGCTATGCCCTTAAAGGCAATGCAGGACTGCATATCAGAGAGTGAGACCTTCAGAACTGGAGGGGGACCACAGATCACTGAAGCAATTGACAGTGTCCACTTTCTAGTACTTTTATTGTATGGAGATAAAACTTTTGAACGGCATAATGTACAAACTAATCATGAAGTACTACAATATTTGTAGCATTACCTATAAATGCATAGATACGTATAGAAGATAGAGATAACATGTGTTGTAATATAACACTAATCAGTCCTGTAAGCAGTTATGAGTTTGATGAAGCCACTATTTATGTTTAAGACTGTGGTGATCACATAGTTGATTTCGCTGTAAACTGTGTCATGGACATACAAAACACTTTTTTTCCAATCTCATTATGGTATACACATCTCTGAGGAAGTGTATCTTATGCAAAAAACAGTTGTGTTCAAGATACTTCTATCCCTATACAGGGGCATATTAAAGGGACTGACTGTAGGGAGTTATCAATGGATTTCTTAAGATACTTTCTGAGGACCTAGGACTTCTTTTCATGGGGAGGCCATTATCATTATCATTATACATGGGCTTGTTACATAGATGTCCTAGAAGCTAGTCACCCATCTTTTGCTCTTTTGAAGAAAATCAAGAAGATAGAACATATAATCAAATGTGTTAACTTAAATAACAAGGCTCAAGATTATTGATTCTCATCTTGAGCTGTGTGTTAAAATCAGCTGCATTTGTGACAAGGATATCAAGATAGTTCACTTGGGAAAGAATAATCTGTTCAATAAATGCTCCTGGGATAACTGGATATCCACATGAGAAAGAATGAAATTGGATCACTACCTCACAGCATACACAAAAATTAACTTAAAATGGATCAGAGACCTAAATGTAAGAGCTAAAACTATAACACTCTCAGAATAAAATGTAGAAGTAAATCTCTGTGACCCTGGATTAAGCAGTGGTTTTATCGATAAAACACCAAAAGCAACAAAAGGAAAAATAGATAAGTTGGATGGGCCACATCAAAATTTTACACTTTTGTTCTGCAACTGATACTATCAAGAAAGCAAAAAGACACCCCAGAGAATTGGAGTTAGCATTAACAAACCATGTATCTGATAAGGGACTTGTATCCAGAATATATCCATCCCAATCATAAATTATAAAAAGACAATCCAATTTAAAAATGGGCAAGGTATCTGAATAGACATTACTCCAAAGAAGCTGTACAAATAGTCGATATCCACATGAAAATGAAAATGTAAATCAAAACCACAGTGAGATATCACTTCATACTAAGATGGCTATAATCTAAAAGACAGACATTAACAAGTGATACTGAGGGTGTGGACAAATTGGAATGCTCATACCAGGTTGGTGAGAGTGTAATGGTACAGCTGCCTTGGAAAACAGTTTTGCAGGTCTTTAAAAGGTTAACACAGAATTATCATATGACCCAGCAAGGCCACTCCTAGTTATGTATCCAAGAGAAGTGAAAACAAATGTCCATACAAAAACTTGTACATGAACATCCATAACAGCATTGTTCATAATAGCCAAAAAGTGGACCACATGTCCATCAACTGACGGGTAGGTAAAGAAAATATGTTACATCCATACAATGAAATATTATTCAGCCACTTAAAGGAATGAAGTACTGGATAAATGTTACAACATGAACGAACCTTGAAAACATTATGCTAAGTGAAAAAAGCTAGTTGCAAAAGGCCACATATTCTATGATTTCATTGCTGTAAAATTTCTGAAATAGCAGATCTGAAGGAATGCTATATATTAGTGATTGCCGAGAGCTTCTGGGAGGGTACACAATTTTTATTTAATAGGGGAGAAAAAAATTAGATGTGTTGATGCTTGTACAACTCTGAATATTCTAAAAATGTTTACCTGTACACGTTATGTTCTAATGTTTGTTTGTTTGTTTAGTACACACAGGGAAGGGGAAAAGAGAGAAGGGAGAGAGAATCCCAAGCAGGCTCCACACTGTCAGCACAGAGCCTGATGTGGGGCTCAAGCTTACAAACAGTGAGATCATGACCTGAGTAGAAATCAAGAGTGGGATGCTTAACCCACTGAGCCACCCAGGTACCCCCTAACTAAACAATTTAAATGAATGAATTGTCTGATTTGTTAACCATATTTTAATACAGGTAATTTTTAAGAGATTACTTTCATAAATCTGTATCCGCAGCCTGAAGTTCATGTCAGTAAGATCACGCTCTTGTGGTGGAACCCATGCATCAGTATTTTTTAAAACTTCTCAGGCAATTGCATTGTATAGCCAGGGTCAAGAATCACCACTCTAGAATCAGGTCTAAGTTAAACAAATTTCTAACTTAGGAAACTCTGAAGGAGTTCCAGTCCCATGTGAGAGGGCTCCAAGGGAGTTTTTTCAATCTTGCTACACAAAGTGTGGTCCTCAGATCAGCAACAACAGGACTGCCTGTACTACCTGCGAATCTGCTGGAAATGCAGATTCCTGGCCCCACCCACTCACATAAATCAGAATCCGCAGTTTAACAGGATCTCCTAGGGATCTGCACGTACATTAATGTTTGAACAGCTCTACTCCAAGCGATGGTCGCAACCCCGGCCTCTCAGTTGCACAGTGGAATCACCTAGGGGTTCAAAAAAGTGCTCATGCCTGGGTTCCGCACCCTGGTGATCTTTCTGGTTACGAGATGCAGCCTAAGCATCTGGATGTGAAATCTCCTCAGGTAATTCTTTGTGGTTTTTTAAAATTTTTTCTAAACTTATTTTTGAGAGAGAAAGAGCACGAGCACATGAGTGGGGGAGGAGCAGAAAGAGAGGGAGACAGAATCAGAAGCAGGCTCCAGGACCTGGGCTGTCAGCACAGAGCCTGATGCAGGGTTCAAACCCACAAACCGTGAAATCATGACCTGAGCCAAAGTCTGGCACATAATCAACTGAGCCACCCAGGCGCCCCGCTCCTCAGGTAATTCTAATGTGAGACAAAGTGAGAGTAACTTCAGTTACAATACTGTTTGGAGACATTTAATGGTGAAGAGAAGATATGACAGTTAAAGGTAAAATAAATATGTAAATATATGGAAGAACACGCATAAAAAAATAGACGTTATTGATGACACAAATTTCCCAAGGCGCAGAGAAGGGATGGCACTGTGACACCAGCGCGAGAGGTTTGCCCTAAAAAGACACAGGAAAAGGAAAAGATAAAAAAGAAAAGACTAAGCATTTTTCTCTCCAGATACAGGAGTGAGATCTTTTATATTATTATTATAGACTACTCACATTTAGATGATCAAAGATTTGTGAGCCCTTAAGAGTGTTTTTAAACTGCACTGAAAATAGGTGCCTGCTTATTGAACTTTCCTCTCTTTTAATCTAAGAAGAGAATGT
Source organism: Crocuta crocuta (assembly GCF_008692635.1). Lineage (NCBI taxonomy): Eukaryota > Metazoa > Chordata > Mammalia > Carnivora > Hyaenidae > Crocuta > Crocuta crocuta. The sequence goes on from NW_027529433.1 coordinate 4,152,647, forward strand.
TAGTTTATTAATACAGCAGTAGAGATTGTCTCCCAATAACCAGAGTGCTGGAGTCCAGTTTCTCAGTTCTGGGGAAACTGAATTCCTGCTGGGAGCTGAGCCAAGTCAAGGGGGTGTTTATTTTTCTGTCCAGGCATCGTCAAATATTGGGCTACACCTCTGTAATGACCAGTATCTCTCTGACCTTTGTTGATCACTTGAGAATCATGACTAAAATATTCCCTGTGCAACACAATGGAGCTTGAAGAGCTGGTCTTTGAGGACCCTGTTTATTACCCGACTCCCAAATACCCCCCACCAGTCCTGTTCTCCAGTGTTCTTCTCCAGAGGCTTGAGTCCCCTTCTCCCATCCAGCATTAGTGTGCTGTGCCCTGGTCTCCACTGCAGTGAGCCACACAGTTTCTGTGCCTTCCCGAGTTGATGTGTGTATGTGTATATGTGTGTGCATAATCACTTTAGGGAAACAGTACCGATAACTTAGTGCAGCATAGTTATTAAAGGAAAACCACAGTCCCTTCCTCTTTCCCTCCCCGCTTCTTTCCTTCTCCCTCTTCCTCCTCGTCTGCCTTTTCTTCCTCCTTCTTCTCTCCCTTCCTCTCCACCCTCCTTTCCTCTCCTCTGCTCCATCTCTGGCATTAAGACCCTGCACCCATTATTGAAGCAAAGCCTTTAGTGTTGAGATTTGAGAACCTAGTGACTCTAAACCCATTATTGTGTTTTCTCCCTTTTGGTAAAGGCGATCCTGTTCTTAAATGTACGTGGGAATTTGCAGACCCTTGGGAGGAAATTACATGATCATTCATTACAATGATAGCTACATTGTAAGCAGGTAGACTACAATCACATTCCAAAGTTAACATGTTTAAATACTACATGCATGTCCTACTTTGGATAGTTTTTCTTGTCTTTAAAATCCTAAACTCTGTAAAATTATCTGAGTTTTCTCCTTGTTACACTTTTAAATGTTGTGTTTGTGGGGCCTTAGAAATTTTTACAAATTATATACTGCTTTTAAGAAATGTTAAAATTTTCCCAATTATCATGATACATACTAGTTACAAAAATCAAAAGTCCTCTATGACCTTACCTCACCCATCCATCCACCCCACTTAACAGTTTGGTGTCTATTTTTCCATGTTTCCATAATTACTTCCCATGTAGGTATGCATCTTTTTAAAACTCCACCTGGAGATATTTCTAAAATCCATCATTTCCCAAAAGGCTAGCCCCAGGAAATTAGTACATGAGCTTGTCTGGGGTTTTAATTTATATTTTGAGAGGGAATAGTCCAAGATTTATGGTATTTTACTCAGTCCCTAAATGTACTTTTGGTTTCCTTGGTTTATTTAATAAATTACTCAGAGCGACTAAGGGTGTTTGGTTACTCATCACATACTGTCTTCTTGCCTCATATCTATAACCACATCCTTATCAAAATATTCCGATTACTACATTTTAAAAAGTAGTATCATAACATACGTAAGTGAATTGGTTGTGTTTTGTTTGGGTTCTGTTGTTGTTGTTCCTTTTTGCATCATGGTGACTCTGCCTGCAGAGATGTTTCCAGCAAATAGTCCATCACCAGGATTACTCACAAACTCAGGTATTCCACATGTCATCTCTTCTTTTAGTTTCCTTATTTTGAAATATCTGCGGCTCTTCTGAGTAATGAAAAAAACATGAATGAGTAACATACGAAGAAACTCTTTCTAAAAGCTATTAGAAAAATATCCTTTATTTAACTGTGCCTAATGCTTTGGGGTATTCCCGTGAATTCTGCTTTTAAAGACAAGTGGTTATGTACTAATATCTTGGCCCTGAAATTTTTGGGTCTTCTTTTGAATTGAATGAATCTTGTTTTTGTTTTCCTTTAGTCCAGAAAAACTCTATCTTTATTTTTAAGTTACCTTAAAATTTTAACGTGCACATTTTACTTAGCTAACTCTAAATGTCATCAGTACTATTAACTTCTTCCGAACAATAAGACTTTATAAAATGCATCCATTCTGATTTCCCCTCCTGACTTACTTGCTATTATTATCATTCAGATTTTAACTCTATTTGCTGTAAACCCACAAACTAGATGATGACATCATCATCATCATCATCATCATCATCATCATCATCCTGTTTAGATTTTCTCACATTCACCCCATTCTTTGCTAATCATGCCTACTTGGATTCAGAGTTTCTGGAATCAGACTCTAGTTCCTATCATTTTGGGCTGGTTGACAGTCTCCAGGACACAAATAGTTAGTTACCTCAGGAAGACAATGGGAAAAGTCCTGGGAAATATGCCCCCCTCCCCTCTCCTCTGGTGCCGAGGGCTAGAGGCACACTGAGTACCTCCCTCCCGCTCTCTAATTGGTGTGTTTTATGTAGTAGAGAAGAACAAGGAAATCTTATAGAATACTAAAGTTAAAAACACTCAATTTGAAGAGCTGATGTTTATTCTGAGATCATATGCTTTCTACCTTTTTTGCTGTTAAAATTGTCTTTATTTTATAAAATCATGGTGATGGTAGTTGAAGTTTGGGGATTTTTTAATTAATTAAATTTTGTTAAAAAGGTTTTTTTTACTTGGCAAATACACAGTTTTATGGGCCTGGAAACCCTGAGCCAGTGCTACAAACAGCTACCTGTGATTTTGGGGTGGGGCTGTCGGGCTGCCTGAAAGCATGTCCTCTTGGTTACATCAGGGACCTTAATGATCATTCAGTTGTATACAAAGCCTACGGTGTTAACAAACAGTAGTTTGCAACCTTCTATTGGATTCTCATGTAGTCCTCTCCCAACAATTGAAATTATGTCTAACAACTTCTTACATAAGGCTAAGTCTATACTAGCAAATGTCCTGAGTACATCATGCACACCCCACATATGTCTGGTGGTGTTAATGCTCTGAATTTTTCAAGAACACCATTTTGAGAGTCACATGATGTAATATTTGACCAATAGCTTTGTGCCTTCCTTACTTGTAACGTAAGGGATTGATCTGTGGTCCCTGAGTTTCTTTTCACCACCAGTGTAGGTTGTGATGGTAGTATTGATGCTGCCATCCGGACAGATGCCCTTTCCTCATCTCCCTGTGAAAGATCAGCGTGAAGTCTACACAGAATGACTTGGGTTCTCACTGCCCTGTTGTAAGGAAGGGCCATGTATAAATACAGCCACATCATTTATTGCAAAGGGTCACAGGACTCTTGAAATTTTTTTTAACGTTTTATTTTATTTTTGAGAGACAGAGAGACAGAGTGCAAGCAGGGGAGGGGCAGAGAGAGAGGGAGACACAGAATCTGAGGCAGGCCCCAGGCTCCCAGTTCTCAGCATAGAGCCCAATGGGGGCTTGAACTCATGAACCGTGAGATCATGACCTGAGCCGAAGTCAGACGTTTAACTGACTGAGTCACCCAGGTGCCCCAAGGGTCACAGGACTCTTATTTTTTAATTGTCATATGCTTGATACTGAAAGTCTTATTAGATGATCAGTCATTACTATCATGGAGACAAATGATGAATTGAAGATGCACCAACTACAGAGTTTAGAGCTCTCTGAATGCATGACAAAGTTGTTAATTGGCAAATTTGTTATTTCCTGTAATGTGAGAAAAGGAAGTATTAAAAATCATCATATTGATTTGAGGGAGGAAATTAACGTTTTCTAAAAAATTCTCTTCTAGTGAAGGAAGCCCATCCCCCAGAAAGGAGCTGCTGCATAACATCGACCCAAACTTTGTGGACATTTCACCATGTGAGTACCTTGTTTATTGCTACTAAATTGAATCTCTTTGGCTCACAAACATGGTTTTATTGCCTCGTGTATGTCTAGCCTGACATTCTTTTCCACTTGAGTTTGCTAACAGGGTAAACAGTTCTCCGTAACACCCTCTGTACTGATCGCACTGTGGCTTCAGTGTCACGGAGGGTAAATTCTGTTCTTGGCTCTGCCTATTACTAGCTACATAACCTTCCAGCCATTTCATCTCCCTGTCTCAGCTTTTCCAGAGGATCCTAGAGGTTCCTGCTTACTGTGAACGTCATGGTATTGTTGTTGCCCTCTTCTCACCTGAGAGTTCCAGAGCCTTCTTCCAGGAAACCCAGGGTCAAATAAGCCTCCACATCATCTGATAGAGCTGGCCAGGTGCTGCCCAGCACCTGCTGCATCTGACAGGTGTAACTCACCCAGCAATCCTGGAATAATTTAGCTGGATTCTGGCTACTGCCTAGAAGAAGCCATAGGTAGCCCCATTGATTCTGCAGGGAAAGAGGCCATTTGTGCTCTCAGATCACTGCAGTGTGTAACCATCCTGTGTAAATACCATGCTAGTGGCCCTAGGGACCCAAGCCTAGTGAGTATGACCTGGAAAGACTTAACTCTTAGGCTCTTTGTCCAGCCTCCATCATAAAGCCTGGTGTCTTCAGAAAATAGTTCTCCTCCATTCCTTTCATTCATCGTACACCCCCCTCCTTTCTAAGCGTACTGCCACCCCCTTCATTCGTTCCTTCCTTCAGGCTCTCCTTACTTCTTTGTCCTCTCTAGTCTGTGCCCCAGCCTGCCACAGGGTTTCCCTGCTTAGACAGTGACCCCACAGTAACTCTGTGTCAGCAGGCATCCACGGCCCCGCTCTCCCACCGGCCATTCCTTACCCTGCTAGACACTTGCCTTTTCTAAGCATGCAGATCATCATATTTTTGTCTTGAATATGCTCTTCTCTGTGAGTGAAACATCTTTCCCTGTCCTTCCACAAGTTCTCCTCATTCCTTAAAACCTCATTCCTTAAAACCCAACACACACGTCCCATCTATGTGAATGCTCCTTGGAGCCCCAGAAAGTCCTACCTCAGCATCCCTTTGTACGTATATGTGTATAAAGCCTTCATTGAGTTCTTATTCATCTGTTCATCCTCATAAGTTAACTTGATTGCCACGCACTGGGAAGGCCCTCGGTAAAAATTATGTGGTGACTAATGGAGGAGCCTTGGGATAGAATTAGGACCTAAGTAGAAGTATTAGACTTGGAAAGGAAAGAGCTTGAGGCGGTGTGGAGAAACTGGAGTCAATTCTGTCCCTGAGAGAGACACGGGTACTTCTATGTCCATATGGTAGCCACTAGCCATTTGTGGCCATTGAACACTTGAAATGTGGCTAATTGTGGATTGAGATGTGCTGCAAGTATAAAATACACATCAGATTCTGAGGATTTAGTATGAAAAATACAAAATATTCATATTTCACAAAATAGATAATAAAATATTTACTACTTGTTGAAGTGGCAGTTTTCACCTCTTTCCTTTTCCTGTGGATAACAGAGAACTTAGAAATACATATGAGTTTGCTTTATATTTCTGTTAGTCTACAAGGATTGTTCTAGAAGGTGCTAGGAAGTGATTTGATCAGTAGTGTGAGAGGAGCAGAGACCTGTGACTAGTTACTGAGACCACGACATCCATGGTTTTTAACCTCTTGCTCCAGCACAGGAAAGGGGTGTGGCACATTCTAGTCTGTAACTGGCTCATGAGAGCAGTGAGATCAGAATCTCTCATGATGGCAAGAAGGGAATAGAGGGGGTACAGGAATGGTTTTTAAAACTTGCAGGTAGTTTAATGCACTGAGAAACCCCCACATTGTAATGGTTGCCCGCTGTCTTTACCAACTTAAGTTCCATCTGCAGATGAAAAGCCTTAAGCCCCCTCCACTCACCTATCTGAATTTTTCTTAGCAGCAGAAATGGGCGCTTCAGTTGTATATTTCTGGGTAAGCTGGCCGTAGCGCTGTCTGCTGCAGGTTCTTAGTGTGTACGACCCGCTGTGACTCTTGCTACCTTCCCTAAAGTGCCACAGCTAAATCACAGCATGACACAAGGTTTCTCCAGTGTAAATATTAAGAAGGGCATGGCAATCAGAAGAGAGAACCATCTTAGTTTTGCCACCCATAGATTCTAGAGCCTTGAGCAAGTCCCTCTACTTCTCCTGGTCTCAGTTTCCCACATATTAAATGATGGACTTTTGAAGACCCTTTACTGCTGTCACAGAGTCAGGGACATTTTGTGGCCTTTGTTTGCTCCCACCTCCCCTCCTTGAAGCCCCCTCCAGATCTCCCCGTTGGCCTTCCCTGCCAACTAGGGACTCTTGCTCTACTCCCACTTGTCATGAGGACCATTGTCTGGTGCTGGCACTGACGTAGACAGGGCACTCACTTCTGTCTCTGCCTGCAAGTGGCCAGGTGCCACTCTTCCTCATACATGGGCAACACCATGGGCTTTTCTCCCCAGGTTTTATGTTCATTTCAATCCATTGTGCAGCAGAAGTTGATAAAAGAAGAGCTATCTTGGGGGCCCTGGTCCTTTATAGGAGGATGATACAAGCTCATTTCCTTTTCTATGCAGCTAATGGGGGAGGGGAGTAATTAAATCCAGCCACAGGAAAATATGTATTTATAGGACAACCAAGTCTTCAAATTTATAAATTATTTTCCCAAAGTTTATTTATTTTTGAGAAAGACAGCACCAGTGGGGGAGGGGGAGGGGGGGAGAGAGAGAGAGAGAGAGAGAGAGAGAGAGAGAGAGAATCCCAAGCAGGCCCCACACTGTCACCACAGAGCCTGACGCAGTGCTCGAACCCACAAACTGTGAGATCATGACCTGAGCCAAAACCAAGAGTCAGAAGCTTAACCTACTGAGCCATCCAGGTGCTCCAAATCCCACTTATAGGGTATGTTTTATGAATATGTTCTATAGGCTTTGTGGAATAAGATCATACAGAAGCCAGTATAGACTATACATTAAAGGTTAACAATTGAATCATGTTATCACAAACCATTTCTTTTGTTTCTGACCCCAGCACTTCCTAGATTGTTTGTTCTCCCTTATAGCGCAAGAGGGTGGTGTTCTACCTCTACCTTCCCAAAAGCCACTTATTTCACCAGTTGCCTCACCTGTGAAGATTGAATTACATGATGTCTGAAGTCCCTTTCAGCCTTAGCATTCTTCAGGGCTCTATTTAAATAGGATCTCAAAGGAGCAAAACCACTGACTCAGTTTCTCTCCTTTTCCACCCTTCGCTCATTGATAGGCAGTGATGTAGCCAAAGCATGATTGTAAAGAGATGAATACAAGTGAAAATGTTAGAAATATTAGAAGTGCTAAAGTAATTTGGGAGCACCTGAGTGGCTCAGTTAGTTGAGCATCCAACTCTTTATTTCGGCTCCTCTCTCTGCTCTGCCCCCTCCCCCACTCATGCATGTGCTCTCTCACTCTCTCTAAAATTAAAAAAATAAGGAAAAATAAGAAAAAATAAGTACAAGAGTAATTTGAATTATAGGATTTCATTATTATGACATCCTGCCCACTTTTCTGATCCCTGCTATGAAACATTACTGCATCAATCTACTTACCCATCTGCTCTCTCCCCTTTAGTGGGTCTTATTGGAGGTCATAGACCAGTATCTCCTCCTATCATGAATCAGAGGAACAAGCATTAGACATTTTCCAGGGGAGCCCTTCCTTCTATGTAATACCAGATCCCCTGAGAAGCTGGCCTTTGGGGGGTTAGCAGCTATACCCCCTGCCTCTTATTCTAAGGTGCCCCCAAGGCCCTTCCTACTGGTGGAGTTGGGGCATTTTTCATGTCCCTTGGTACTTTTTGGGTTGGGCATTAATAAAGATATTTCTAAAAGACTGGAACTCAGACATAAACACATACCAGAGTTCATAGGATTTCTCATAGGCCAAGAGATTCTGTGGTAAAGCGTAAACAGTCTCAAAGAACCACAGGTCACACTCATTAGGCTGGCTATTATCAAAAGAAAGGAAGGAAAGGAAGGAAGAAAAATAACAAGTGTTGGTGAGGATGTGGAGAAATACGAACACTTATGCACCATTGGTGGGAATGGTGGTGGGACTGTAATGCTGTAAAACGCTTATGTACTGTTGGCGGGAATGTAAAATGAAAACGCACAGTTGGTGGCATGAAAGGGTGAACAAAATGTAGTACACACGTAAATGGAATATCACGAAGCCTTAAAAAGGAAGGAAACTCTGACACATGCTACAACATGGATGAACCTTAAGGACATTTGTGAAATAAGCCAGTCACCAAAAAAAAAAAAAAAAAAAAAAAAATACTGCATGCTTCCACTTCTATGAGGTACTTATAGAGACAGAAAGTGGAATGGTGGCTGGAGGGGGGCTGGAGGGGGCGAGATGGGGGTTTAGTGCTTAATGGGTGTAGTTTCAGTTTTGCCAGATGAAGAGTTCTGTGGTTGGGAGGGGGGTGTTGGCTGCTCCACAATGTGAATGTACTTAATGCCCCTCAACTGTACATTTAAAAGCACTTAAGATGGTAAATTGTATATATTTAAAAAAAATTTTTAATGTTTTTATTTATTTTTGAGAGAGAGAGAGAGAGTATGTGTGTGCACAGGAGTGGGTTAGGGGCAGAAAGAGAGGGGGCAGAGGATCCAAAGCAGGCTCTGCACTGACAGCAGCAAGCATGTGGGGCTCGAACTCATGAACTGTGAGATCATGACCTGAGCTAAAGTTGGATGCCCAACTGACTGAGCCATCCAGGCACCCACAGATTATATGTACATATTTTTAACTACAATTAAAAATAAATAAAATGTAAAACAAAAAAGCGTAGAAATTCATGAGGACAGGGTCTATATCTTTTTCATTTACTGCCATATTCCCAGTGCATAGCACAGAGTCTGCCATGAGAGTAATTTCTCAATAAATACATGTTAATGAGCGATAAAAGATCAACAGGCTAAAGTCATTGTCTTACTGTCTCAGTGTTTCCTGAACCTAAAAGTACCTCCAGATGGCAATTCACACCCACCTTTTCATCGTTGAACTTGCATCCTATATTTTGTTCCTAATAAAAATAGCTTAATTACAATTAAGAAGTGGCTTGTGACCATTAACATCTTATCCAGATATCTGAAGCTACTTATCCAGGTTATAAATGCTCACCCTCACCCTTCCTCTGTATGGAAAATAGCAGCCAGAAGAGAGATGACATGGGGTTTTCCATGCCTTTCTCCAGTCCTTTCCCCAGGCCTCCTCGATAGACAAATACATACATTTATAGAGTCCTGCCTCTGTGCGCAGCTCAGCCTGACTTCCCCTCTGAGCCCAGGGAGCAGCTTCTCCTGGCTGCTTTCTTTGTGTTCCCTTCCTGGCAAGTTCCCTGTCACTGTTTCGCTGGCCACTGTACTCTCAGTGCCCCAAATCTGATTCTGCTTTTATCTCCACCTCACCCCCCACCCCAGGGCCAGTATCCAACGTGTGGGCTGTAATTGCTTTCCTATGTGCTTTGAGGAGACATTTTATTCACCTTTAGAGGCTTTGTTCTGAGGTAACCTTGGACAGACGTGTGTTGGCCTCTGCTCAGATAGCACCTTTTTTTCATCCCTCCTTCCTTTCTAGGAATAAATCCTAAGAATAATTTATTCTCCATTTCTTTAAACTGTTTCTTTCTAGCATGCTGACCAAGACTCAGGGTCCTTCATGAGCAGTCAGGGTAGTCAGTGGAGGAAACCAGTGCGAGCTCGAGGGACAGGGGTGATGCTGTTGAAGATCAGCTGATTTACAGATTTACAGAAAGCCTGGAAGCATCCAAGGGGGTAGGGAGCAGCCATGATTCCAAGTAAGGGCCTGAGGTGCTGCAGGGGTGAGCCCAGCTCTACGTGCTTGTGAGGACCTCCACACTCCCTTAGGTTCTAGCCAGCGTACCTCAGACCATGAGGAGAAATAACTCAAAGGCATTCATTTGCCTGGAAATGAATATATATGCACCCATCCTACAGGCACCAGGCTTGACAGGGCTGTTCTGAAGTTAATGAGCCCACCCTGTCTGAGACCATCAGCTCACCTCAGAAGTCAGACATGGCATCCCTGCATCGTTATAATTCTCACGTTCATCTGGTCGCGCAGTGTGTTCCTATATACCTGACACACGTGCATGCACATGAAGCCCTTGGATTCTTCTGGTATAAGCTTGATCGGAGATAAACGGCACTGACAGATGTTAGCGTTTTCCATACCACCAAAGGCCAAGTCTTCAAAGTGATTCCATACAGCTTTGTTACTATTTCATTTAAAAGGCGTTTTTTCTTTAAAGGTTATAATGAGACGTTATTTCTTCTCTTGATTACAGAGTGAAAGAACAGTCTTTCCCTCCCTCCTTCTCACACACTCATTTTCTGTGGTAAAATTGCCAAATCTGTACTTGAGTTCTAAGAGTTGTCCAGGTTTGCCTGCCTCGAGCTATTCCCCGGGTCCTCCTTAGAACAACCTTCAGTCCATTTCTGAGATTATTTATTCAGCAGGTGTGACGAGCTAGGTACTGATGTAGGCACAAAAGATCAGTTAGACTTTAAGTTTTGTTAGAGGTTGGTCTGGGAGAGACCATGGACACAGCCTCTGACTTCCCTGTTTGACGGCTGTCCGTCATCCCCAACTGCCCACAGCTGCGCACTGACTCCTGAGCCTGCCGGCTACAACCTCCATCATTCAGCTGACATAACCCCTCAGGACCATTGCACTGTCCACCTTCCAACATTGTCGTCTTCCTTTGCTTTTCAGATGCTCCTCTAGGGACTATTTCACATCGCTTCTCCTCCATAAAGCTCTGTCTGACCCCTCCACACCTGAGTCTCTCGAGCTTCTCTGGGGCACCCTGGGATGCTGAACTCTTTCTCCCTCATCCCATAGTTATCTGTATTCGTGTGTTTTCCCCAACCAGAGCCGCAAGTTCCAAGGAGGGCAAGATTTCATCTATAGCTCCCTCAAGTCCATTTTGTTGTAGAGATTTGTACGCACTTAAAGAATGTGTGCTAATATATTAATCATTGAAGTTGGTCACACACTCATTTAATTAGAATAAATCTAGCAAGAGCAGTAATATCATACGTTATTTTCAAAGCACTTTCATTCTTTCTGGGCATGTTTGCGAAGTGGCAATCCAGAAGCAACCTTCTGTCTTTCAGGCTGAAATTCGACACTGAGCAGAGGAAGAAAAGTTAGGTGGGCTGCCTGAGGCCCACCTCCTCTCCACGAGGGGACTGCTCATCATTGCCTAGGAGACCAGAAATTAGAAGGGGTTCAGTTCGTCCACCCTCTTTATAATTAGGGAGGAGACGCTGAGTCATTGATCACAGAGAGCTAATAAATAACAGACCTGAAATTCGCAGCTTTCCAGGTTCAGGCCTCACACAGTAGTCACGTGAATTCAGTAGTAGAATTTCAGGGTTCTCTTTGTTTTCTGTTCTGCATGGGATCTGGGCCAAAAGGACACCCAGATCTGTGTTACAATCATCTCACTCAAATAACAGCATGTCAGTGGAGCATTACACACATAAGTGTGGCTAGAAAAATGGACACAGCTGTGACACTAGCCTTGTACATTCATGTACAATCAGGCTATGTGGACGACAGCAGCTTCTGTTTGTAAAGCTAGTGATGTAAGTGCTGCAGTGCCTCGTAGTAATTACACCGCAGGATGGTGGCGGGGTGACGGAGAAGGGTGTGGGGACAGGGCGTGCAGCCTAATGGAACACACAGAGTTCTAAGGTGTCCGGAAGTCTGGGTTAGAATTCCAGCTTTGACTTAATTCCCATAAGCCTGTGGAGAAGTTCTGTGAGTTACCCATTTTGTCACCTCTAAATTGAGGACAGTTAAATCTGTGTCCTGTAAATATGTCTCAAGAACAGTTATTAGCGATTGTATTCTGGCTGCTGGGATTGGGAGGGGCATATCTGTACTTTTTTTAAAAAAATGTATTTCTCTAGTTTTAATTTCTAGTTATGAGTACGTATAACTTCCATAATCAAGAATAAAGCCATAGTCTACAGCCATACCACCATGAGTGCGCCCAATCTCGTCTGATCTCAGAAGCTAAGCAGGGTTCGGCCTGGTTAGTACTTGGATGGGAGGAATAAAGCCGTAAAGATTTACTTTTAAAAACCAACTCAGGGCTTTTGTGAGACCGTCCTATCTGGAAAGCTTCTACGTCTTCAGTAAGTGGGAGTTGGGGCCACACTGGTGTCCTCACCCCCCCATGCCCACCTGTACTGTGGCAGGGAAGCTAGTGTGTGAGCCTTCCCCACCACCACCAGCCCCGAGCCTCTGACTGCCTCTGCTGGGATTCTTTCTCTTTCCTGAATAGAGGAGCGTGTTTTGCAGCTTGACACAAGCTGGCAAAATTTTGTGTCTTCTCTACATGCTAATATTTGTCTGTAGAGGTTCATCGAATTTTCCTTGTTGTGGGTTGGTATATGCCCTCAGTCGCAGAGCCTAAACTCAGATAACTTTCTCCTTTTTAATTTTGAAAGGCTTTTCTTCTGCCTCCTTCACTTTGGGGAGCACTAAAAATGTGTTTGGAAATGTGGCCTTTTTGATGCCAAGGGCAGTCCCACAAGCCTTGTATCCCATCCACCCCACTTCACACGGTGCATCTCAAGTAACATACATCAAACCTTTGCTGTTAACACTTGGTGCGGGCGTCTTGGCTTTCATCCTGAGAAAATAAATAAACCACACCAAACCCACAGCCCTTTAAAAACACTAATTAATCCTCACCACAGGCCCGGGCTACACAGAAATGGCAAATCCCACTGCCCCAGTTTTATGTTTGGAGAAATGAGAGTAAGCAACTTTTTTTTTTTAAGGTTTCCCAGGGCCAGATAATAGAAGCCAACTTGAAAGGCTAGGGCTGGCCCTGCGTCCGGGAGAAGGGCATGTGGCCAGGGCCAGCTGCCTCGCTGAATTCCCTCCTGCACAACACCATGTGCTTACTTGCCCAGAACTCTATTTACACATCATCCTTTATTTCCCCCCCCCAGGGTTACAATGATGCCAAATCCTCTCATTTGCGACTGACCACTTATTGATTTGTTTCCTTTGCTTTAATTATGGTAGGGCCTAGAGATTTTAACCATGGCTTCCAAGAGTAGCCTGGTAATTCTAGCTGATCAAAAGGACTATGCTGATCTTGACACTCAACACAAAATAGACAACCCTCCACGTAGTCCCTTTCAGATACAGCAGCTCTGCCCACCCTACCGTCCACACCAGAGCCTACTCAGTACTCCTCTCCCTCTCTCATAAATAAATATTCGGGGTGCCTGGGTGGCTCAGTTGGTTAAGTGTCTGACTTCAACTCAGGTCATGATCTCATGGTTCATAAGTTTGAGCCCTGCATTGGGCTCTGTACTGACAGCTCTGAGCCTGGAGCCTGCTTCAGATTCTGTGTGTCTCTCTTTCTCTGTCCCTTCCCTGCTGGTACTTTGTCTCTGTCTCTCTTTCTCAAAAATGAGTAAGTATAAAATATTTTTTTAAATAAATAAACACTAGGAGTTGCCTGGGTGGCTCAGTTGGTTGAGCATCCAACTTTGGCTCAGGTCATGATCTCACGGTTCATGATTTCAGACCCCACATTGGGCTCTGTGCTGACAGCTCAGGGCCTGGAGCCTGCTTCGGATTCTGTGTCTCCCTCTCTCTCTGCCCCTTTGCCACTTGCACTCTGCCTCTCTCTGTCTCTTAAAAATAAATAAAAATGTTTAAAAAACTTATAAATAAATAAATAAATAAATAATAAAAAAATAAATACATGTTTTTAATTTGAGGATGTCCAGACTTCTTTTCTCTACCAGTCTAGACCTGACATCTTCCTACCTCAATTCCCTAATCTTACATTCTGTAAGGATAAATGCGTATGCCTTTCTTGAAATAGTCAATCATAAAAGTTTGGAAAAACAAAACCTCACTAAATTTTGTGGGACCTATACAATGGACTTAAAGTATAGTAAGTCCCTCTTCTAAATATTTACTAATCTGGTCATATTTTTAGGGGTCTTAAGGATGCTTATGTATAAGTCTGAAATAAAACTCTTAAGAACATTTTTGGGAAGAAAGTTGAGTACCTGGCCTACCTTAAGTAATCCATAATGTAAGACGTTGATAATCGGGCATTGATAGACTGAGCCTGTTACCTCTGGCAGCAAATACCTGGGGAAAGAATACGTGGCCCTGCTTCTAAAGAACCTTTTGGATGAGAGGAAAAACTGTATGTCCAGGAAATGATATTAACACAGTAGTAAAACCAAGTAGCAACAAATGATAAGAGATGTAGATTGAATACATAAGCACTAAGGAGAAAGAAAGAAATGATGAGAGGCATTTGGGGGTGATTAGGATAGATTTCCTCAAAAAGTATAGTTTACAATTTCCCCTTATTTTAATAACTTTGGTTTTATCTTTCTTGATTTAAATGTGAATGAAGGAAAATAATACATAACACAGTATTCATTTTCTATCTCCGCTGGAACAAATTACCATAAACTTAATGACTTAATACCACTCAAATTCATGTTACAGTCCTGTAGGTTAGAAGCCTGACGTGGATCTCACTGGACAACAATCCAGGGTATCTGTAGGGCCACCTTCCTTCCTGGGGGATTTAAGGGAGAATCCATGTCCTTGCCTTTTCTAGCCCAGAGCGGCTGCCCCCATTACTTGGCTTCCTTCCTCCATCTTCGAAGCCGGCAATGGAGAGCTGAGTCCTCATAGCACATCACTGCAGCCTTGCTTCTGTTATCACGCCTCCTCTGACCTCTTCCACTTTTAATGTTTTAATATTTTTCAGTTTATTTATTTATTTATTTAGAGAACCAATGGAGAGGGGCAGAGGAAGAGAGAGAGAGAGACAGAGAGAGAAAGAGAGAGAGAGAGAGAGAGAGAGAGAGAGAGAATCCCAAGCAGGCTCCACACTGGCAGCACAGAGCCCAGTGCAGGACTCATACCCACAAACCATGAAATCATGACCAAAATCAAAAGTTGGATGCTTAACCAGCTGAGCCATCTAGGTGCCCCATAGTAGTTCTATTTTTAATTTTTTGAGGAACCTCCGTGCTGTTTTCCATAGTGGCTGTGCCAATTCACATTACCAACAGTGTGCAAAGGTTCCCTTTTCTCCACGGCCTCGCCAACACTTTTTTCTTTTTGATTCTCTGCCTATTTTTTAATTGGATTTTTTTCTCTTGAGTGGTGTGTATTCCTTTTGGGTATTAACTCCTTGTCAGTTATATGGTTTGCACATATTTTCTCCCATTCTTTACGTCTGTTGATTGTTTCTTTTGCTGTACATAAGCACTTTAGTATGCTGTAGTTTCACTGGAGTATTCCTGCCTTTGTGGCTTGTGTTTTTGGTGTCATATCAAAAAAAATCAATGCCCAGAGCAGTGCCAAGAAGTTGTTTTGTCCATTTTGAGTTGGGTTTTGTGTATGGTATATGATAAGGGTCCAATTTCATCTTTTGAATGTGGATAGTCAGTTTTTCCAACACCATTTGTTGAAGAGACTGTCCTTTCCCCATGTGTGTTCTCAAGTTTATTTCTGGGCTCTTTGTTCCATTGGCCATATGTCTGCTTTTATGCCAGTAATTATTTACTTCCTTTGTTTTTTTCCAGTTCTTTTTCTAACAGAAGTTGAAAATTCAAGTCATTTGTTTTCAGTCTTTTAAAAAATTTAAGTATTTTACGTCTAATCATTACTACATATTGCATCAGCTACCTCCTAGACATAGTGATATACTCTATTTTATCATTAATTTTACTTTTATTTCTCTTATTTATTATCCCTATAGATATTTTATTTCTTCTTAGACCCATAATATTATTAAAATTGTGTTTTGAAACTTGCAGGCTTTTTCATCATCTATTTTGTTTTAATTTCTATCTTAATTGCATTAGTACCTGAGAATGTAATCTGCTTGCAAGTAATTGTGTTTGATCTTATATTAAAGCTTATGAACATTTTTCCATAGCAAAGTAACTTTTTATTTTTTTAACTTGGATTTTTTTAATGTTATTTATTTTTGAGAGAGCGAAAGAGAGAGAGCACAAGCAGGGGAGGAGGAGAGAGAGAGAGGGAGACACAGAATCTGAAGCAGGCTCTAGACTCTAAGCTGTCACCACAGAGCCTGACGTAGGGCTCAAACCCACGAACCGTGAGATCATGACCTGACCCAAAGTCGGACACTCAACTGACCGAGCCACCAGGCGCTCCATCAAAGTGGTCTTTTTTTAAAATGTGTGGTGGTATTTTTTAAAATTTGCCTGAAAGCCCATTTTGTCTGATTTGAATCTAGGAATACCAGCTCTCTTTTTCGTCTTTTGGTTAATATTCTCATGATACATGTTTGTCAACCTTTTTACTTTCAAACTTTCTGAAGGAGCATGTACCTATTTTCTAAGGAGCATGTACCTTTTTTCTTTTCTTTCATCCAGTCTAACAAACTCTAGCCCTGTATGAGTATATGAGAGTTTCAGTTACTCTACTTTCTTACCAACATTTAACATTGGCAGTCTTTTTAATTTTAGCCATGCTAGCAGGTAGACAATGATATATCATTGTGGTTTTATTTTGCATTTATTAAATGCTTGAATACAATTGCTTCTTATATTTTGTCCAGTTTCATAGTTGTTGATGACAGAAGGGTAAACCCAGCCCCTACCACTAGCTTGTTTGGAAGCAGCATTCCTTACCTTGTAATTTTCAAGTTTAATTTCTTAACATATACCCAAGGCATTTGAAAAGTTTTTATTTTAAAAATAAACTTATAGGGGCGCCTGGGTGGCTCAGTTGATTAAGCATTCAACTCTTGATCTCAGCTCAGGTCATGGTCTCATGGTTGGTGAGTTCAAGCCCCGCATCGGGCTTCACTCTGGCAGTATGGAGCCTGTTTGGGATTCCCTCTCTCTCGTCTCTCTCTGCCCTTCGGCCCTTCCCCAACCTCTCTCTCTCAACAAACTTATATAGCTTATTTTGCTGTTTTTGAAAGGAAAGTCTTTTGGGATTTCTTGTTCACCATACTGCCAGAAATGAATGTTACTATGTGGTGTAAGTTACAGAACTAAAGTTTTCTTATTTAGTTAATCCCTATTTTTATCATCATATATTGAATTACTCATTCTTGCTCACTGTTTTAGTTCACAAAAAGTAAAGCATGAGACAAAGACTTGCATTTGGTTAGTTTACCTGGGAAATAATCCCAGGGTACAGAAGTGAGGAACAGATTTAATTGCATATAAATTACATATAGAGTTAAGTACTTCCTTTTACTATAACTACTTTCATCTTGAGATAGAAATTTTACTGATTCCTTTTTCTTTATTGTTTCACAAGTCTTTGAATTATCTTCTTTTCATGGAAATTTCATAAGTAATATGCTTTCTGAAGACTTGCATATTTGAGAATATGGCTTTCTGTTATTATTGCCCATAATGACAACTTTGTTGGGTAAATAATTCCATGGTCATTTTTTTTCCCCTTCAAAATTCTGTAGACATTGCTCTTGGTCTCTGACATGTATTATTGCAGAAAAGTCATCTCAGTATAGCCTGATACTTGTTTTGGAGGTATCCAGTTTTTCTCCCCTTGACTGGATAATTATAGTGTTCTGTCTTTGGTATTGATAGTTAGAAAATAGATACAGATACAGATATAGATATAAATATAGGCATCTAGATATCTATATCTCACCAGTGTATTTTGGATTTATTTCATCAGTTTTTCTTGGTAGAGAGTGAGTACTGCACAATTCAAGATTTTTCATCCCAGGAAAGATTTAATCTGATAGATGTTTGGATTTTTATGTCTGTTAAATGTATTCTGGTCTTTTGGGCAGTAGCACCACTTACATGTATGTATGTTAGATACCCTTTGTCCTTCATACATATATTCTTAATCATTTTTATCTCATTGCCATCCCCCCCCACACACACACACAAATACACATATTTTGGGATGACTTCCCCTTCACTGGTTTTTTTTTTTTTTTTTTTTTTTTACAGATCTCATTCTGTGTCTCTTTAATGGTTCCATTGGCCTTTGGCCTTTCAAAAGTGATATGGCAAATCTTTTTCTCACTGCTTTTCTGTAGGCTTTCCAGCTCTCTTTATTTAAAAAAATCAGTTTTATGATTGCATCTTTTGCCTCTTTCATAGATTTAATATTTCATTTGATTGTATTAAGTACATGAAGCTGAGGTCGATGGTTGATTGTTTTCCTTCGGTAAATAGTTCTTAGGTATGTGGTCCCTATACCTCTACAGTGATATGTTCATCTCCTTTTATGTTGTGAAGTATTTTCATATTTAGGTATACTGTATTATGTTCCATGTTCATAATACGTTATTACTGAGTATAAATTAGGTGGGTCTTGATAATTAGGTGGGCACTTGGGTGGGGGGGGAACAGAGCTCCTCAAGTGTGGGACACACAAGGGGGTAGGGGCTGGAGATTGTGAAAGCTGGCCAGAAAACTCAGACACCCTGTTTTCCCACATTGCTCGGCTAGTAAAGCAATGAGACTCCAATGCAAAAAGAAGCCTGTCACCCCAGGTCCCTTGGCATTGCCAAGAAATGGCAGAGCCTTCCTCCTGATTGTAGACATTCTGGCACAGAGGTCCTGGGAAGTTCGACCCATCTCCCTCCCCCTGCCATACTCAGTTCCCTCCAAATTACATAATGTGAGAGAGGGACACCGCAAACAAAATAACTCTGAGCCAAAGTGCTGCTAGCTCCTGGGAATGAGGATAGGGTGCCTTTGCTTGGTTTGACCTGAGGGGCACCGGCAAAGGCTGCTCTGCCCCCAGTGTCTCCCTCACCACCTTGAAGGCCACCATTAGAAATTAGGTTGTTTGTATAAGGAACTCATCAAACTACACGCCCGAAACACAAACAACCCAGTGAAGAAATGGGCAGAAGATATGAACAGACACTTCTCCAAAGAGGACATCCAGATGGCCAACAGACACATGAAACGATGCTCAGCATCCCTCCTCATCAGGGAAATACAAATCAAAACCACACTGAGATACCACCTCACGCCAGTCAGAGTGGCTAAAATGAGCAAATCAGAGAACTCTAGATGCTGGCGAGGATGTGGAGAAACGGGCACCCTCCTACACTGTTGGTGGGAATGTAAACTGGTACAGCCCCTCTGGAAAACAGTGTGGAGGTTCCTCAGGAAACTAACAATAGAACTCCCGTATGACCCAGCAATAGCACTGCTAGGAATTTACCCAAGGGATACAGAAATGCTGATGCATAGGAGCACATGTACCCCAATGTTCATAGCAGCACTCTCCACAATAGCTAAAACATGGAAAGAGCCTAAGTGTCCATCAACAGATGAATGGATCAAGAAGATGTGGTTTATCTATACCATGGAATACTACATGGCAATGAGAAACAATGAAATCTGGCCATGTGTAGCAACATGGATGGACCTTGAGGGTGTTATGCTGAGCGAAATAAGTCAGGCAGAGAAGGACAAATATCATATGTTTGCACGTATAGGAGGATTAGGAGGAACTTGACGGAGGAACAAGGGGGAGAAGAAGGGCGGAAATGGTGGGGGAAAGGGAGAGAGGCAAACCATGAGAGACTCTTGAATGCTGACAAAAACTGAGGACTGATGGATGTGGGGGGAGGGGGGGATGGGCATGGAGGAGGACACTTGTGGGGATGAGCACTGAGTGTTATGTGGAAACTAATTTGACAATAAACTATTAAAAAAAAAAAAAAAGAAATTAGGTTGTTTGGTTCTTCAAAGCTTCTCAGCGTTCAGCAGTAACACCTGTATACCCAGCCACTGTATACCCGCGGTGGCTTTGCTGCTCACAGTTGGAAATAGCTTTAACCTCCACCAAGTCACTGGTTCTTACAACTACATGAGGTGGGAAGGGCAGAGATCATGATCCCCATTTAACCCAGAACCCACCGAATTAGGTCCCTTGACTGAACTCACACAGCTGGCCAGTGACAAAATCCAAACAAGAACTCGGATCTCCTCTCACACATCAAGCTCCGGAGTCCACACAGCAAAGCCCGTCCCCTCGCTTTTCTGAGAAGGAAGAGGCTGAGGGAGGGGACACCACCCACACCCCTCACTGCCCCTCTTAGGAGATTCTCGGACAGCCCCAGTGAGAACAGGATGAGTCTGTGTGCAATATAAAATGACCGCAGTGGCTGGGCACAGCAACAAGGAGGTCATGATGACTATGGTGGCCAGGATGATGGGGACAATGACCCAGATATCCAGGATATACTTGGGGAGCACAGCCTCCATGGGAACCTGGATGACGGCATCCATGCTGCTTCACTCTGAAATGTGTCCTCCAGAATCCTTTCCCACTGTGGTCTACACATGCCAAAGTCTAGCCAATAGGTTTGGGCAGAGGGGCTGGGGCTCAGAGCTCTGCTTTGCAGTGTACTGAGTAGAAGATCTATAACAAGCGGCTTTGCCATGTGGGGGTAATAACACCTGTCCAGAGGTACTTGATTTGCAATAGCTGATGTCTGTTCATAAAGTAAGATGTAAAAAAACTTGGATTTGGTTTACTTGATGGCTGGTTTAAGAGACTCAAGAGTGCTTGTATCCAACATGACTAAATTTATAGTGACTCATCAGGAAGTCATGATTATTTTGGCAACTTATAAAAATTCATTTCAGAGCCTTAGATACCATCTTATAAAAATTTCTTCCAGAAAAGAAATACAATGCTTATCTGACTTTTAACTCCTTTCTCAAACACGAAAATAAGAATAAAGGAAGAAAGAGAGAAACTCAATTCAGGTATCACTCTCCCTTATAATCTTTTGCCTGAGATCTAAGAGTTATTTGTATTTTAGCTATTTCATTTAAAGATAGCTGAGAGTTGGTTTGGGTTATTTCTTGGCAAGTTAGAAATACAGTGCTTGATTTCTAACTATTAACTAATATTTAAACATTTTAATGTTAGAAACTAAAAAAAAAATCCAAACTGTTCCTTTCTTCTAATTTTAACTCTATTTTCGAATGCATATGAGGTTATTTTTTCTTGATCTTTCCACGAATTATAAAGAACAGCATTTATCCTGCATTGAGCTCAAATGATTACACATTCTTTTAAAATGAAAATGTTGATGGCGGAAACCAAATTAGAAAAGAATGGCAAGAGATATACATAAGTTCCCAGACACTTGGACGAGCACAAGCAAATCTAAGAACTATGTGTTTTTTATAATCTTACATTTCCCCCCCTAAAAGTCACTTTCCAAATTGTTGATGGTTTGGCAGCTCCTAGGATGACATCAAGTCTTCCATTGTGCAGTAAACTGCTTTCTTTTAGATAACTTGATGGCACTTCATCAAGTTTTGGTGATTATGTTGAATTAAAAACCAACTGGGGTTGAGTTTAAATTCCCCTGATAAACTAAACACGTTCCTGACCTTAGGCCTGCTTTTGAGCTCTCAAACTTACCTTGCCCATAGGCTGCTCTATTTCTAGAAGCAGAAGTAAGCGGATGAGAGAAAACACCCATTTTAAAGTCAATAATCCATCAAAATAATCTGTCCAAATGCACTACATTATCAGTGCACTGCTCCAGCCATTCAGATGCTTTCAGACCAGTCATCCTCTTCTCTATCTTAACTTGACCCCAGATCAAGAGGATAATGACCTTGGCATTGTTTTTCCACTTCAGAAAATCATAATCTCTCTCAGCAGTAAGGGGCAGATTCTCACCACCAGGAAGGTGATGAGGAAAACAAAATACTAGAAATTAGCCTGTTAATGGGGAAGAAAAAAGCGGTCTTTGAACAGTGCTAAGAGCTTTGCTGAATCTTCTAAGACCTTGCCTCTGATCACCAGGTGAAAACACTTGCAATGTAAAGTTCTGTTCCATCACCTCAGTCTAAACCAGAGCTTCCCACACTTGACTGAGAATAGGCATCACCTAATTCAGCATTTCTAGCAAGCTCCCAGCTGGTGCCAGGGCTGTTGGCTCTCTGACCATGCTTCACTTTGAGCAGCCGGCCCCCAGTCGAGAAAGAATTTTTACCCAGTTTGGAGTCCAAGATTTATAATCTAAAATATTTGTGTGAAGATGTGATTTAAGACTAATTAAACATTTTGTGAGATATGCAGTTGATGACAGAGATAGAATACCTTAACTTTCACAACT
Organism: Crocuta crocuta; assembly: GCF_008692635.1. Classification (NCBI taxonomy): domain Eukaryota; kingdom Metazoa; phylum Chordata; class Mammalia; order Carnivora; family Hyaenidae; genus Crocuta; species Crocuta crocuta. The sequence continues at coordinate 4,174,657 of NW_027529433.1, forward strand.
GTTTTATAATTGCTCATATATTAATTATATAATTAATTGTGTGATCAATATATTAATTGTAATTATAATTTTGTCCTTTGCCCCAGAGTTCCTGTTTGGACTAGCTGGATACCATTTTACATGATCTTTCTCACAATCCAAATACCAAATTGTTTTCTGATCCTAAAGTAATCAGGTGTTTGATGAAGAAAGTTCAAAATATATTCAGTCCATTAAGGCATGGAGATTTTAGAGCTCAGCTCAGAAGCTCAGTTCCTTTTTCCTTTTGTCCCTGATGTTCTCATCCTATCAACATTCAGGAAGAAAATCTGAACTTCCAAAAATTGCAGTGAACTTAGCCTCTATGCCCCCTCCCCCACCACCTCCTGCCCAGGAAGTGGTTACCAAGTCAATAATGAAGTACTATTTCTACCTAAATATGAGGTAGACTCTGAGACTCCAAGTTGGGTTGTAAGGTCTGACACCTTTCAAGTACTTCCTCAGCTCTTGCAGAATATTGAGAATGGGTGTAGACAAACTCTAACAAGCTCCCAAAGAGAATAAGTAGAGAAAGGAGGTGACTAATGGTGCTACTTCTGTGGAGAAGGAGTCTTCCCCATGCTCATGCCCATGTAAATGGCAGAGAGGCTACTCCGGCTTGGGTGTTGACATCCATGCATTGTTTGGCTGGGCAAAGCCATCGCTGTGACACCTGTTGGTCAGTCACTGTATCTGAGAGACACAGAGCACCCTCATCCCGCCTCCTTATCTGAACTCATCTGGCATCCTGACTCAACGAGCTTGTTTTCTCTACTCAACTTTCAAACATAAAGGCATAAACATGTCTATGATGTCAGAGAATCTGAAAACTAAATCCCATGCAGGAAGGCCATGGGAGAATCTGATGTTCCTAAAAAGACAACCTATTCCTTCTTTTTCTTCATGATTTGGGGCCTTTTTTAGAACATCCTGAGAGGACTCAGTGCAGTTTTCCTTTAAAGCATTTAGAGATCACAAACAACACATCATATGTAATATTCAGGAGAAAAAAGCCCATAGAACATAAAATTTTATATTCAGGATCATCTCAATTATAAATTACAGGCATAAAAACAAGATTAGAATCATCCATTCTAATGGTCCATTACCTTTGGAGAATGAGATTATGGATGATTTCTTATCTTTTCAGTTCTGTTCAGCATAGACCAGATTTTCTACTAGCTTGTATTACTTTAGCAATTAAAAATACAAGGAGGAGAAGAAGAAAAGAAAAAGGAAACAAAGCAACAGTGTGATGGCGATGGAAGCCTCTGAGCCTATACCCCCTCTCACCAGTCTCTGTACAGGAACTTAGGTCTGTAGTTAATTGTTTGATGTTTTTATGTGGTATAGATCTGTCTACTGCCGCAGTGACAGAAATAAATTAGAGTGTCTCGTTAAAGACCAAACTCATCAATTTTTCCAAAGTCTCTATTAGATTAATTTTGCAAAAGTCCAGGTCAAAGTTATTCCTCAAACCTTATTATTTCAATAAAGAAGCCCAAAGTTTCCAAGTTTGTCAGGAAATTCATTATCACCATAAAATAGCAAAAGGTCACAAAATGTCTCCTTCCACAATCAAATAGCATCTAAGAAAAATTTCTTTTTCTCAACAATTCATTACCCCAGCAGAACCAAGAGAAACCTCTGACATTTCAGATCCTTTTGCTTCAGGGGAAATAAATGTTCCATAGATCATGGAGAAAAATGACAAACAAATTAATGAAAAACAAATACACTCCTGCAGCATCCTCAGCCATGCCAGACCAAACACAAGTCAAAGTGAGCTTTTATTCTCAGGTCTTTCCGACTCTGAAGAGTGACAGTTTCCATAATGGCATCAGCACTGTAGTTACAGAAAGCTGCACACACACCGAAGAAGCACAAATTAAAGAAATATGCTGTGGAAAAACAGAAAGAGGAATTCTGTCATTTCATGCATATTTCACTGTAGTGGGAAAGTCATCGCTGGCAAAGTAGTATTGAAATCTTGAGCTAATACGTGGAAACATTCTAGAAGTTATTCACCACTCTCTTCATAATGCTTTATACAAAGCTGTAACTTGCCTGAATTAAGCTTGGTTTTCCCACATCCTAGAAATTCTTTCCTTTCATTCTGGCCACACTTCTCTTCCTCTCTAACCTTTGTCAAGGAGTAATTAACATGTACTTTCTCCAGACCTCCCATTTCCATTCACTTACAGACTAATTTTCACACCAAGTACATTTCCATTTTCTTTTTCTGAAAAAAACACAAGCAGTACAAGTAAAGCTAAAATTCACTGTGACTCCCAGCCCTACTCTGCTCCTCAGAAATGGCCACCGCTAATAGCTTTCTCCTTCTAGACTCTATAGTTGTACTTTCTAATATAATATGGATTGTGTGTGTGTGTGTGTGTGTGTAAAATACCTTCTTCCATATAAATGACGTCATATTAACTACTTTTTTGTGACATAAGTTTTCCACTCGACGGTCTGCCTGGAAAATCTTTCCCAGTCAGTATACATAGAGCAGTGGTTCTCAGCTGGGGGCAGTCTTGCCCCTCAGCAGACATTTGACAATTTCTGGAGACATTTTTGGTGGTCGCAGCCTGGGTGGTGGCAGTGCTGCTGGCATCCTCTAGGCAGAGGCCAGGGATGCTGTTAAACATCCTCCCGTGCACAAGCAGCCACAACAAAGAACTGTCCACCCAAAATGTCAATAATGCTGAGGTTGAGGAACCCATAGCCGGAGCTCTTGCTGTACTCCAGGGACTATGCTAGGCATCGGGGCGTGGGGCTGAACTGGCTATGGGGCTGAACTGTGGCAAGTCCCTGCCCTAGAGACCCTCTGGTTTAGAAGACAGGCACATCCAAGAGTCAGGCAAAGTGAGGCATGCCCCAATCACGGTGTATGCAGAGCTTGCTGAGTGATTCAATGAGCGATTAGCTAAAATAGAAAAGATTTTAAAGGACTATAGAAAATGTCTTTCCTTCATGGCTCAGCATATACGTGTATTTTATCTTCTTGCCTACTTCTCCCATGACATACATTTACAAAAATAAATCAAGGAAAATGCTTTCCTCCCCTCTCCGCCTAACTCTTTTTTTCTGCTTGGAGACAGCAATGGCTTTGTTTCACTCTTGCTCCTCAGGGAGTATGCTCCGCCTTGGCCAAGGCAGAGAAAAGATCAAATTAGAGAAGCAAGTCTGCTTGCTGCTGGCTGAGGGGCCGGAAGCAAAGTGGGCACTGCATCCTCTCCATCTGGGGCTTCCTTCTCCCCTCCCTTCTTATCAACCTCCTGGGTTGGAGGACCCCAGGTCCCTGGATCAATGAATCTTTTTTTTTTTTTAAAGAACATTTTTTTTAGATGTTTTTATTTATTTCTAGGAGAAAGAGAGACAGCGTGAGCAGGGGAGGGTCAGAGAGAGAGGGAGTCACAGACTGAAACAGGCTCCAAGCTCTGAGCTGGCAGTCAGCACAGAGCCCGATGCGGGGCTCGAACCCACGAACCGCGAGATCATGACCTAAGCGAAAGTCAGACGCTTAACCGACTAAGCCACCCAGGCGCCCCGTGGATCTTAAGCCTCTACTCAAAACCTTGCAGCAAAGGAAATCTCAACTGTAATTCCAACTGAGTGCTCAGTGTAAACTCCTTAAACATGTACTGAATGTCCACTGGGCAGGCCTGGGAAGATACAAAGATAAATGGTGTGGCCCCTGTCCCCACAAAGCTGGAGGCAGTTGGGGGAGGGTAGTGGGAGGTACATAGAAACAGCTAGTTATTGCAAAGCAGAAAGAATCAAGTTAGCCCTTTAATGAAGATTGAGCAAAGTTGCTTAAGGGCAAAGGTGGCAGAGTAGCATGGGGAGGGAGGGCTAGCTATGATAGGGGACTGAACAAGGCATTTGAAAATAATTTCCCATCTTAGAACTAAGAGCAGTTTTGGGCCACCTGGCTGGTTCAGTCAGTGGAGGACGTGACTTGATCTTGGGGTTGAGTTCGAGTCCCACACTGGGTGTAGACATTACTTAAAAATAAAATCTTTTAAAAAAGAAAAGGAAAAAAGAATGGTTTTGCTTCATGGATTCCTTCAATTTATGTATTTATTTTTAAATGTTTTATTTATTTCTGAGAGAGAGAGAGACAGCGTGAGCAGGGGAGGGTCAGAGAGAGAGGGAGGCACAGAATCTGAAGCAGGCTCCAGGCTCTGAGCTAGCTGTCAGCACAGAGCCCAACGTGGGGCTCAAAGCCACAAACTGTGAGATTATGACCTGAGCCGAAGTCGGTCTCTTAACCAACTGAGCCACCCAGGCGCCCTGGATTCCTTCGATTTAAACAAGGTAAGTAAGATTTCTGAAAGGAGGAATGAAGTGTCCAAAGAGCTGGATTCTCGAGTGCCATTATGCCTAGTACTGTGTAGTCTGGGTAAGGCCCCAGACCATAGACATGGGAGTTTTTATCTCAGATATTTATGTCAGGTCCCAGTGCAGGCATCTAGGATTGTGGCTATCTCAGTCCCAAATGCTCCAAGTCATGCAGCCCTGGTTGTGTGTCAAAGATCTTAATTTGACTCGTATCTGTTTAAGTTCATTTTGTGTGGGTCATGTTATCTAATTATTAAAGACACACCCACTGATTGCCCCCAGGGCTGTGTGTCGGTGCTCTGTACAGTCTCTATTTATGGGTCTGTATTTATCGTTCTCATTCTTTTTTTTTTTTTTAATATTTTTATTTCTAGGAGAGAGAGAGAAAGACAGCGTGAGCAGGGGAGGGTCAGAGAGAGGGAGTCACAGACTGAAACAGGCTCCAGGCTCTGAGCTGGCAGTCAGCACAGAGCCCGACGCGGGGCTCGAACCCACGAACCGCGAGATCATGACCTAAGTGAAAGTCGGACGCTTAACCTTAACCGACTAAGCCACCCAGGCGCCCCATTATCATTCTCATTCTTATGTTAAAGCTGGGTGGGGTCCTGGAGCTTAAAGGATCCAGCCCAAGCACAGAGGCTTTTACTGAAAACAAGCCCTGGCAGACAGAGGGCAAAAGGGAAGAGTTGACAATGTGCGGGACTGGGGAGGGCAGCACAAACAGGGAGGCACGGAGCCGTTTGTCGAATGGGTCAGAGAACAAGGACAGCGACAGTAATAACCATCGCTACTGTTTATTTCTGGTCTAGCGATGCCCTGCTTTGTTTCTCCAAGTCAAGAACTGATGGAGTTGAGAGGCAGGTACAAGGCTGCTGTGGACATGCCCCGAGGGCTGCTGTGTTCATCTCCTATTGCTGTGTAACAAATCACCACGTACTTTACAGCGTGACACAGCAACCCTCTATTATCTCACGGTTCTCAAGGTCGAAAAGTCTGAGCAGGCTCAACTGGGTTCTCTGCGTAGGCTCGTGAGATGTGGCCATCCACCCAGCAGTCAGGCAGGGCTCTCGCTGGGCAGCTCGGGGGCGAGTCCGCTGCCAGCCTCAGCCAGTTGTTGGCAGGATTCAGGGGCTTGTGCTCATAGGACTGAGATGCTGTTCTCTCTGCAGGGATTGCTCCAGAGGCTGTTCTCAGGTCCTTTCCCGGTGATCCCCTCCATTTCAAAGACAGCAAGAACCTTCCTCTTACTGAAATCCTATAATCTCCCTGACTTTTGTGCTCTGAATCAGAGAAAACTGTTTTTAAAAGGCTCAGGATTAGGTTAGGCGGCCCAGATAATCTCCCTACCTTGAGGTCACTGATAGTGACCATTGTATCTGCAGAGTCATGTAAGCCCCTTTTGCCCTGTATGTCACATAATCAAGGGAGTCACACCAGGGGGCAAAGGGCATGGGTTTAGAATTCAGCCAACCCCATTTGCACAAAGAGTGGTTTCATTTGACCTTGAAAAGATACCTAGAGATCCAGGGCCCTGAAAACTAGCTGAGAGCGGGGTAGAGCAGGGGTAGGCAGGATGGAGAGTGGCACAAGGAAGGGAAATGTTCTTAGGGAGCCTAACAGATGACTTTTGGAGGCAGAATCAGAGGACTGTGCTGAAGAATTAAGCTCCTTTATCAGTTTTGTCAAGCTTCTTTGCAAGGTCCCATGACTATTAGAATAATGAAGAGCGCAGGCTCCCTGCCCTTTTCCAGTTCACAGTCTAATGAGATTATAAGGTATCTCCTAGACTGGAAATGTTGTCCTGATAAAAACTTGTACCCTGAGACATCTACGTATCTTCAGTAAAATAATTTTATAAATTTTAGGGACGGCCTGAGTGCCCAGCACCTTTCGTTTTATATATGGTTTTTTTGTTTGGTTTGTTTGCTTTTGTTGTTGTTATTTTGATGTGGCTTGGAGATTGTTGTGTTCCTCTCTATATTCAACAAATACTTCTTGGGACTGATTATGTTCACAGCACTCCCCTATTCTTGTATCTAGTGCTTCTCAATCTTTACAGGGCTTAAGAATCACCTGGGCAGCATGTTAAAAATGCAGCTTCCCTCCTTCTGCACACCTTAAGGACCTCTGAAGCTCTATTTCGATCAAACAACTTGGCAATTCTAATGATACAGAGACCACGTTTCAGGAAGGTTGCTAGAGAGGTAGGAAGAGTATAACTCAGAATTTCTTAGGTTTCTTCAAAGTTTCTTCAAAGAGCATATAAATGAATCTGGGAAATAAAACATAGATATATTTCACAAAAACTAATAACACACAACAGCGGATGCCGAAGAGCCAAATGAGAACTAGAGAAAATAGAGTAGGTGAGATATTACATAAAGAGAGTAGTATTCCTAAATGGAGTTCTCAGAAGATTTCAAAGGATATTGGGTTTTCACTGGGCCTTAAAAGAGGGGCGAGGTCATTTCCAGTGAGGAAAATACATGAGTCAAGGCATGATGGTCTGCTGCAGTGACAGATAGCTCAGAGCAACCCAGGGGAACTGATTCGATATCTCTTCACTGCTTCATCGCAGATCCGTCTTGAACCACAACCTCATTCTTCTTCCTTATTAGGTTTCTTTTAAGAATATTTCATAAGAGATTGCACATGTACATAGAAAAAGAAATTAATCACAATTGAAGTACATGCACTGAGTTATGTATAATTTCAGCCTGATTTGTTTAAGTGTCGATCATGTTGAAAAACTATCTAGACTCCAAATGGAAATGGTGTCCGATTATTAAATTCCGATGTCAGCTGCTTTCATTAACAATGAGCATTTTTGCTCTGTATATTTTCAGCATGCTTTTTTGCTCTGTATATTTTCCTTCAGAAGTGGCGAGACCACAGACATCTCATACTATGCTGCCAATCAGTGAAATAGAGAGGAAGTGGTCATGAAATTCAGTATGAAAACACTCTATCAACCTTTTGTGATGTGGATGGAGCCTTTATTCATATAACCCATATTGGGAGCTCCTTCTATTTAAAGGGATTACTATCCAAGTGACTTATTGGAGAGTGTTTGATACTTGTATTTTATAATTCTTTTTCCCTCACTCCAGAAGTTCTGACTAGATATCCCCTGCTTTCCAAAATTCCTGATTCACCGCTTCACTCTTACCAAAGACATACTTTAGTACCTGATTTCAGTAACCAAAAGAAATCCAAAGAGGGTTTTCACTTTTATGAAGAATGGTGAAAATCGAGAATAGCATTTAGCATTTGTTTTGCAGTGAGTTCTCTGACAGGCAGGATGCCCCCTGGGCAGTGAGAGTGGCCCCGCCAAGCTCCTTCCCCGGAACTGCAGAACTGCAGAACTGCCTTCAGCGCCTCGGCATCAGGCTGCTGCCTAGCTTTGAGCTGTGTCTGTGAGCATCTGTGCTTTATTGCAATCTATTTTATGCATCATTAGTAAGATGTGTCCTAAGGTATCAGAAAAGCCTGAGAGGTTATATTTTGAGCTTGGAACACTCAAAAAAATTTCCATGTAAATTAGTGGTAATTGCTTCTTCAATTGATGCTATTTCAGCTTGCAAAAGTTTTCATAGGGACACTCTGCTTTTCAGGAGCAGGGGTAACCTGCCTCACAATGTGATGGCACAACATATATTATACTTAGTGAAATCAGAAGAAACTAAACAGAACTCTCTCTTTTGCTGATACTCATAATAAATACAACATGAGACGCGGTAGAGATGCGTATGGTACTCTATGACTCTTTTATTTTAGAGTACAAGTCACTGCTGTGGGGTTTTCTTAAGTGATAAATAAATGCCCATGTGCCTTCAGGTAGACACTATCTGAAATTTAATTTGTATAATTAAATAAAACTTACAATTTTCTGTATTTCTGCAAGAGTAGAAAAAGTATTAGTGGCAATAATATTTACTTATTTCTTCTATGTACCGTCATGATTTCTAAACTTACTTATCACCATCATCAATTATTCTTAAACTCATTTGTGCCCAGGACAATCTTGAGCCCTCTAAGCTGCACCTAATGCTACATCTCATTGTTGGTGCGTGTGCGAGCGCATGTTTGAACAGAATGTTACTTTGACTTTGTTTCTGTAATACAACCATATCAAATATTTGGGATTATTTTTATCATTTCTACCAAATTGATCTTGACTGGGTTTTTTTGCCATTCCTGATCTACTACATATTTCTGTATATCTATACATACCTATACATATATGTGTATATATAACACATAGATAATATATGTATGTATGTAAAAATATATACATATATACATACACATTCATGTATATATACATATATCTATACATGTTTGTGTATATATTTTATTTATTTATTTATTTATTTATTTATTTATTTTATATGTACATCAAATTTGATGTTTCCTTCAACTACTTTCCCAGCCTGGTTTCAGACCAGTTGCTCCTTGGGGGAGCTTGTCCACTCTCCTCTCATCTCCACTGTGAATACACTCCTCTTACATCAGGGGAGTTTGCCCTTGCAGGACACTGTGTCTCCCTCCTCAGCTCAGTGCCTGTTCCCTTGTCTTTGCTTCACTTGCGCACTTCCCCGGATCTAGCAGACAGCCAAGCACTAGCCTACCACTCCATCAGTACTGTAAATACCCCGCACCTTGAGGGGGGATAGCCTTGGAGGACTCCTGTGTCCAAATTGATTTGCTTATGGATCCCAATATGCAGCACATATGCATATGACCCTGGGGTACTCTTTACTGCTTACAGGGAGGTGGCACTTTTTCCAATTACTTAAACAGTCAAATGGCTCATATCTTCCAGGCAGCACTTGGCCAAAAATTCTGGATATGTAATCTCTGATGCAGGGTTCGTTCAGTTGGCAGATGTCCTTTCAGTTTAAAAAAAAAAGAAAAGAAACTGGATGAAATGTGAATCTACTGGTTTTTTTTAAATCTGCATTAATAATTAGTATTTTTCAGATATTCAGTGTCTGCTTTTGATATTGAGTTTTCAGAGACATTGTACGGTCAAGGTTGTATATTCATTGCTTCACCCAATATATAGTTGTTAAGATAACGATACAATTCCAAATGCTGATACACCAAGCAGAGAGTTTGCTTTTCCCCCTCACACATCTGTTTTGCTTTATGCAGGAGAAATTTCTCATGCCAGAATGGCTTTCGGTGGATAGAGGCGATCTGCTTTATGTTGAGCCTCTGCACCTCACAGATGCAAATGTTTAAAAAGCAGTGAGATTGATATGGTTATTTCTTCATCTGAAATGTCCCCAGTCACTACTTTTGTCCTCAAAAAAAAAAAAAAACCCTTATTATAAATCTATTGTGTGTAATCCTTATAGTCTTGCCTCATAATTCTCTAATCAGAACTGAGTTAACTCCTCAGTGGCCTCCGAGGATGAATTTCAGGGTCCTCCTAGTTTTTATTGCTAGTTTGATCGTGTCCTTTTGTTAGAATTGATGCTCTCAGGGAGGGAATGAGGGAAGCATTTTCACTACCCAGAAAAGAATCCCACTAACCAAAAGAACAGTGCCCCCCCAAAAAAAGTACCAGCCTATCCATGCGTGTCCTCAATTATTTTATCAACAAATAGTGAGCATTGTTGTTTCATTCTGCAAGGAAAGGTGGGCAAGGCAAGGTTAATATATGGATGCTTAACTCATAAAAGGTACAGTCTGGTTGGACAGATGACCCTAAAATAATGTAGGTGGCAGTGCGTGCTAAGTGTCAGATGGCGCTTCCTTACTGTGCTCTCGCTGCTCCCAAAGGAGGGAGAGCCCTCAGCTTATCACCCTACAACTCCAGACATGTTTTTCAAGGTTTTTTAAAAACTATTTATTTTTGAGAAAGAAAGAGAGAGCACACAAGCAGGGGAGAGGCAGAAGAGACAGAGGGAGACACAGAATCTGAAGCTGAGCTGTCAGCACAGACCCACGAACCGTGAGATCGTGACCTGAGCCAAAGTCGTATGCTTAACTGACCGAGTCACCCCTGCACTCCTCAAGTTTTTAATTGAAACCAACACTTGAGGACCTGAATCTTGGGCAGATGTTTACCTCACTTTTCTTGTATTGCTAAGTTGTTATGCTGTGTGAAGCTGTCTGTGTGGGAAGTTTAACTATGCAAACAACACTATGTCAAAGGTTCAAGGTGTTTGAGAGCTTGGGAGAAATCCAACCACAGTCATTTTCTGATACAGCTGAACATAGGAGTCGGCCGTTGAAAGTCCCTGAAACTCCTGAAGCACAGGAAGACCGAGCACAGGTCCTAGTTGAAGAGGTGTAACTAATACAGTCCCAGGCAGCACTCGCTGTGGTAGGAAGGCCTTGTGTTTTTCTGAAAACATGTCCTGAACAAACCCGCAAAAGCCGAGTGCTAATTACAGTTTCGTGATTGAAGGTGCAGCTCTGTTGGTGTCTAGAATTAGAACTGTGTAGAGTGTCACCCGGAAAATGAGCTCGCGTGGCAAAAACAGACAAAACCCAACCCACCCAAACTGGCTGTCAGCAGAAATCTGCTCTGCTTTCTGCAATGGAATGTGGGCTTCCAGGCTCTCTAGACCATCTCTTTCCAAAGCAAATGAGAAACAAATCACTCACAGCCACCGGGTTCATTCTTCCCTTCAAAGCACTGAGTTTTCACTGTGCTGCTTCAACCTGTCTTCCTGAGCTCTCCAGGAAGTACTTACACCAGTGGTACTAGAAGTTCATGAGATCAGAATGCCGATTTGGGGTTTAAGTGTAGTTGCCTCCGGTCCTGACTCCCTGCATGGCAGTCTCTGTGCTTGTCCCCAAAACAGAAATGACAGTCCTACTCTGAGCACTTGAAGACAAAATAAATGAGCGTTCTGCCTTGGTGGGGAAACCTGAGGGGGACAGTGAGGCACAGGGTGATAGGACACTTAAGACGTGAATGGAGATTGTGAGAGCTAAGTTTGCTAACAATAAGCTAGGGAGCAGCCCCTTTTCTTCCGGGACAGCAGATGGACCACTGTCTGCCACATCCAGAGTCTGGTGGGATGCTCACCATGCTGGGCCACCGGATCCAGGTTTGATGAGAAGGGTCCAAAGATGGGTCCTGCTAATGCGGTCTGTACCTTCTGCCAACATTCGGCGGCCTCTGATTATTTTCTGAGGCTGCTGCTCCTCGGGACAACCAAAATCAGTGGGCCAGGTGAGCAGACAGGTAGCTTTGAGAAATGTGTCAGTGGGATGGAGTTCAGGACCAGCCTGTAGGCCTGCTGTGGGGAGAGCAAGGCAGGCCCCACGTGTAACGGCAGGCTGCTAGGGCACGGTTCTCAGAGCAAGAACGCAGGGGTCGAGGCAGATAGGCAGTGAAGGGCCAGATGCCTGGTACCAAACAGCTGCAGGGCCGCTCCTGCCTGTCCCGAGGCTCTGGCTGGCCTTAGCCTGGCCGCAGCATGGGTCTCTCTGCTCCAGCTGAAGAGCAAGACGTGCTTCTGATTGTGGGAGCTGAGCCAGACCGGCCTTACCCTCCTCCCTGAATATGCTCCAGAATTATCTGCCTCCTTGCTGTTCCTCACTCCTTCCAGCTCCTCCATGGGACTGGCCCTCAGTGTAGACATAGGAGAGAGTCACCCATATATGTGAAAACCCTGGCACCAGGGTTTTCTGGTGCCTCTGAAATCTTCCCCACTGGGCTCATTTGCCTGCTTAGCGTCTGTCATTGAGCCTCCAGGGCTTGCTCCAGAATAGAGCCAGACTCCCGTCCGCAGTGCCGAGGCCCTGCTCAGGGACGCACAGCCACGTTGTCCCGCCCCGTGTCCTGCCCCTGCCCTGTACTGGCTTTCATGCTCAGCCATGTTGTGTTCCTCCCGTCCCTCAGTGTGCCACATGCTTTCCTGCCTCCCTGCTTTTCCTCCTGCTGCTCCCCTTGCCTGGATTGCCCTTTCTTGCCTTCTGCTGCCTGGGGAAATCTGGCTAATCCTTTGAGATCCAGTTCAAACGTAACCTCCCTTGGTAAGGCCGTTCCAGCCAGTACCCGCACCATCTTTCCTGGCAGAATTAAATACTAATTGCTTCTCCCTTGGTGCCCACTCAGCATTTTATTTGCACCTCTAGCCCATCATGACAGGCTTATGCTTGCACATTTCTGTTAGATTCCACACCTCTCAAAGCCAGGCACCTGGCCATCTGTCCATTCATCTTTGTATCCCTCCCAGCCTGGAACGTAGTTTGTAATTTACATATGTCTGTGTTGCAAATCTGTTACCCAAGATGGAAGCCTTTAGAGTTCATCAACATTTTAACTCTGACTACTTGAGAGTTGCAAGCAGGGCAAGAGGTCAAAAGCAGGGCAAGTGGAATTGCTAACATTTACTGATGACTTTCTGTGTGCCCCACCTTATTCACCATCCAATGGAAACGTCAGCTGGGACATCCTTGGCCCAAACTGAGAGGGCCCCAGGAGCTATTCTGGTTCCCTCCAGTGACATCGCAAACAGAGCGGAGGCGTCAGCTGATGCTGAGTGCTGAGCAGTCCTGAAGGCTGAAGCGAAATTGTCCCTTGTGGCCTTCAAAACTATTTGGCTTTCTGAAGTTGCCTGTGGCTCCGGAAATCGGGAAATACTTTAATAGGAGTGCTCTGTGCTGGGAGGTGTAATGCAACATGAATAAATCTACTCCACCCAGCACAGGATGTGCTCTGTGAGCTTGCTGGCCTGCCCTGAGCCAGCTACGTGCACTAGGAGAGTGTCCTCCCAGCCACCCCAGAGGTAAATGACGGCCTCATAACAAAAGTGTCTTAAAAACCATGTGATGGCAGACATTTGAACACTGACTAGATGTCTTTGTCTGTTCCGGCTGCCGTAACAAAATACCACAGTCTAGGTAGCTCATAAACAACAGAGACTTACTTCTCACACTTCCAGTGGCTGGGAAGTCCAAGTTCAAGGTACCAGCATGGTTACATCCTAGTGAAGGCACACTTTCTGATGTATAGCCGGTGTCTTCTTGCTGTGCCCTCACATGGTGGAAAGGGAAGGAACCTCTTTTATAAAGTACTAATCCATCCATGAGGACTCTATTCTCATGACTTAAGTGTCCCAATCCCTCGTACCATCATCTTTAGGGGTTAGGATTTTGACATATGAATTTGGAGAGAATATAAACATTCAGACTTGTAGCCCTGGATATGTGAAGCTATTAGGGAATTATTGTTAATGTTCTAGGAAACATTGCACATCTTTGCTCATTAAGTCATTATGAATGTGATAGTAGTATTGTGATTATGGTTTTTTTTTAAGGAATCCTTATCTTTTAGAGATATATACTAAAATATTTACAGATGAAATGTTATGATGGCTCGGATTTGCTTTGGAACAATGTGAGTAGGAGGGAAAAGCAGGGAAAGATAGAAGATTGGCCATAAGTGGATAATGGTTGGAGTTGGTGTTGGGTACCGTGGTATTATACTTTCATATTATGCTATTCAGTCTACTTTTTGGTGTATGCTTGGAATCTCTTTTATTTAAGGGTTTTTTAAGTTTTAATTTTAATTCCAGTTAACATACAGTGTATTATTAGTTTCAGGAGTGCAATATAGTGACTCAATATGTTCATACAGTACCTGCTGCTCATCATGACAAGTGTACTCCTTACTCCCCATCACCTCTTTAGCCCATCTTCCCTCCCACCTCCCCCTGGCAACCGTCATTGTGTTCTCTATAATTAAGAGGCTGTTTCTTGGTTTGTCTCTCTCCCTTTTTTCCCCTTTGCTCATTTGTTTTCTTTCTTAAATTCCACATATGTGTGAAATCATAGGGTATTTGTCTTTCTCTGACTTATTTCACTTAGCATTATATTCTCTAGCTCCATTTATGTCATTGTAAATGGCAAGATTTTATTCTTTTTTATGGCTAAATAATACTTAAGGGTTTTTTTTAAGTATGTGGGAAAGTTATTTTGTTCTCATCCCGTCAGTTCTTAGATTTACTTTATTATATCTCTTTACCTTACTCAAGGTCACCTCTGAGGACCTTTTAGGGAAGAGAGTCCAAATCACTGGCATCCCCACCCCTTGAGCACTTTCACATTCCTCAAATATATTTAAAGGGCTCCTTCTCCCATTGGTTCCTGAAGGGTGGGATCCAGCCAAAAGTCCTAGAAAGGTCTGCACTCCACACACTCTGGACTTAAGCTTCCTCTGGTTTGAAACACTTGTCCCCAGTGAGAAGTCCCTGCCTCCTTGATGACAGGTTATAGAAGAGGAATGTACCATTTTCACTGGGGCTGTACCCGAGGGAGCTGGCCTGTGTTCGTTTTATATAGAAGGACACTTTCATGGGGCTAACTCTTCTTGGAAGCCAACTGATGAAGATGTGTTATCTGAAAGAATCTAGGCACCACCAGCTGCTTAGGAACGCAGTGTGGACAGCACGCTCAGCACTAAATTATTTAATCTCTCAAGTATTTCTATTTTATCTCCCCCCACAGATTAGATGCTCTGAAGTCCATTAGCTTAATGCTTTCCAGAGTGGATTTTCTCTGGCCTCATTTCCACCACCCTCTTGTTTCCCACCACACCCCCCACCCCCACCACACCCCATCACAGACCGCTCTGTGCTCACTTTATTGTCCTCAGCCACTGCCCGTCCTCATGGCCCTGCTTTCTGCCCATGCACACCATAGTTACAAGAGAGTTGAGGGAGAATAGCTAATTGGGAGTGACACGGAGTGGAGGAGCAAGCATGGCAAGTGTGGGCCAGCTGGCGAAGTCTTACATGGAACGATTTAAGACTTAAAGAGTTGTCAGGGATGCATACCCCTTTGAGTTAACATCTTGTCTGGCTTCCGATGCATGGCCCATTTTCTAGTGGTCTGACTTGGAGGAAGCTACCGAAGCCATACTTATCACATTCCAGATGCCACAAGAGCTCTGGGCGATAGTGAATACAACACACGATTGAGTCAGTATCCAGGAGAAGCTGACAGTCAAGAATAGTGAGGCACATCTAAAAGGCTGGGATGCAACGGCGTAAAGTTAGAGCGCTAGGCTGGCAGCCTTCGACAGAGAACAGCCTGAGGAGGAATGGCTGCCTGGCAACTTACTGTGAGGCAACAATAGGATGTGGCCACACACACCTACAAACCAATTTTGAAAAATCCAGTAACAAAAATAAAAGAAGTTGGAAGCGTCAATAGTATAATGAATGCAGAGGAGAGGGGCCAACCCGGAAACCACATTTTGTTTCCTGTAAGCTTCTGAAGGGGGGGGCATCTCAATAGATGTCAGCTGTTAGTATAAAAGATATTATTATTTCTCTGGTGGTACCTCATTCCGTGTGTTGCATGCAGAAGATGATCTGGAAAGGTCTTGCTTATTAACAGCCTCCTGACATCCTTTAGATAGAAAATTGCTGTGTATGTCAGTGGGCACTGTGACTCTGTTACTGTTTTCTGCCCCCTTGGAGCACTGACTACTTTTTTGGTGTCATCTCTTCTAAGTCCCTAAGTTCCACAGTAGGGTTCTAGAATGGAGGATAAGTTCAGAGTAGATTTTATAATAGCAATAATAATAATAATAATGGTAACCATAACAGCTACCATATTTTCCCTGTCTTTGGTGCCAGGCACCGGCTTGGCACTTTGCGTTGCTCCATTCAGTCCTCACAGAAGCTTCAAGAAGGTAGTTGGTAGCATTATTCCTGTTTTACAGAGAAGTAAAGTAAGCCTTAGAAAAGTCATTTGCCCAAGGCTGCACAGCATGGAAGTGGCCAAGCTGGGATTCCAGGGTGCTTTGTCGCCAGAGTCCAGGCTCTTAACACCTGTTCAGCACTGCCCTTTGCCCAGCAGTGAAGAGCTGTTCTCTTGAGGGGCTCCTTGCAGGGCTCAGTGCTGCTGCAGGTCCCACAGGCATCATGTCTGGGGGTGAACATGGAACCAAGCCCGCAGAGCTGGGCGGAACTCTCACTGATAGCCACAACTTTATAATGTGCTTCAAATGGACTTTCCAGCTCATCTGGCCGCTTTCGTGATGAGAGGGCATGTATGGGCATGTTGACCGTGTATATTTACCTGCACGTACTGTCATTCTCTCTCTTTCCCACTTGGTTCGTCTGTGTATCGTTCTCAGAAAACCCTGCAAGGCAGGTCTGAGACTCCAGCATTGGTCGGCAGGTGCGGGAATGTTGCAGGGAAAAATCAAGTCACTCAAGAAATATGAGTGGGGCTCTAAGTACTAAAAATTTTAAAGGAACTTGAAGATACATTCCTGCCCTCCAGGGGCCTTGATTTTGTGGGAGACTTGACCTAGACCTCTGAGGACATGTGGAACACCTGTTAGCATCTTCCCAGCTCTGAGAGGGCACAGCTGTGGTACTGCTCTTGGTGAGCAGAGACTGGGGAGGGAGCCAGGAGGTGTGAGGTGGGCAGGCGGCTCTAGACAGCCCCACCGAATTGGGCATAGGGCATCGGAGGGACCAGTCCTCACCCATCCACTAGCACGGGTGCATAGAAACCATCTATCTTTTTGCCTCTTCTCCAGGATCCACTCTTTGAAAGCATTTGGTAATTACAGCTTCCATTTCTGCTTTGGTTATTGATTTCAGTATATTAATTACTTGCCATGTCAAGAGATTTCCCTGATCCTCCACACTCTTGCCCTTTCCTCTCAGCAGTCAGGGTGATCCGTGGTTTCCATCTCTTCTGGGTCACGCGAGAGTTAGGCCCTTGCTGACCTCCCTGTCCTCCAACGTCCCCTCTGCTTTCTTCCTCACAAGAAGCACGTGTGACTGCATTGACCAAATCCTCTACCCCCAATGGTAGGTGGGCATGGAGGGGGTGGCAGGGGAAGGAAGGAGGAATGAACTAGCTTTGGTTGAAAAAATTCTCCCAAAGTTGGAGTGAAACACTTTTGCTTTTCATTCCACATTTTGGTCACATCTGCCTGAGCAATTACTAATCCTGAGAGATAATCTCTCCCCTGCTATTTCTGTTGTGTTTGTAGGATTCTAACTGCTTATATCTTATGTGAGCTTCTTGAAACGAAAGGGCATTTCTTAGGGCGCCTGGGTGGCTCAGTCGGTTAAGCATCTGACTTCAGCTCAGGTCATGATCTCACAGTTCATGAGTTCAAGCCCCACGTCGGGCTCCGTGCTGACAGTGTGGAGCCTGCTTGGGATTCTGTCTCTCTCTCCCTCTCTCCCCTCCCCCACTCCCTCCCTCTCTCTCTCTCTCTGGAACTCCAGTCCCCATAGGACTTGCATCACTTGAACCTCTGGAAGGGTTTTGGGCTGGATGAATAGGAGAGCCGCCACAAGCAGGGGAGCAGATGTCTGATCCAAGCTCTCCAGCCGAGGACACCGGCACTATGTCTCTGGGAACTTGAATGCTCTGACCTCGGGGAAGCTTGCGACAGCTCAGGGGGGGCATAGGAGCGAAAATACAGCAGCTTTCTCGGCTCCTTCTGACACTCTTACAAGCATTCACTTTGCTGTGCCATCCCCCTGCTCTGACGGCTTTAACAGCCCAGTAATTACCTCCTGATCAAGGGAGGCAAGGATGTGTGTGGAAATCACTTTTTAGTAGCAAATATTTCTTTTGGAAAAAGCCCCAGTAAGCTGTCGGCTTTCTCTCAAGTGTTCAAAGGATACCAGAGGACTGACAGGCTAATTTAATCGTATTAATACAAGAAGCGTCCCTAGTGCAGAGAGAAATATATTGTGTCAAACTGTCCGTTTGGGAACTGGGGCTCCAGCTCCAATGTGTGAGTGCAAGTGCTCTCCGTGAGAGTAGAGGAGCCACACAGGCAGGGAAATACTTCCTTCCAGGTCCCAGGGTGCCTGCTCCTTATTTCTCTGAGCACGGCTCATGGTCTCACCCAGATAAGTGTTTCAGGAGAACAAACAGAGCTAAATTGCCCCCCTCCTCTTTGACCACACAGGAGAAAAGACCCTGGTGTTAAGATCTGAGGATACACAGGTTCATGTAAGTCCATCACGAGATGCCTCTTAGATCCAGCAGGAAGACCACAGGTTTTTTTCTGGCCATACATTCAAAATTATATTCCCTCACAGCTGTCAATGCAATCAGAAGAGTCTAGACTTTTTAGTATGGCCTGATATGACGCTGGATACCTTGGGCACCAATAGGCTGAGTCAGGGAACTTAAGTTCTATTTCCTCATCTACACATATGAGAGCGTGGGTGACATGCAGGTCTGTGGCCCCCCACGAGCTCTAACATTCTTCATCCTACCACAGCTGTCTCCTTAATTATTCCTGCGTCATCTCCCCAAACCATGTTCTTCTGCAGTGACCCTGTCTGGTGAGATGTCGATGCTGTGCCCAAGTGTGTACCCTCCAGAAGCAGCTCCCTCAGTTTCTTCTTCTTTCGGCGGTGCCATTCCAGACCTAACGGTCCTGCTCTGCTGGTCACCTAGGCTTTCCCTCTGCCTCCCCGGCCTGGGCGGTTTCCATGCCTGCCCAGGGAGGTTCTCTGATTGCTTTCCTGCTGTCCCGATACAGCATGCTGATTTCCAGTGTGGCCTGCCCTCTCCCAGCGACAGTTACTCCTCGCTGGAATGTTTTCCCGGTATTGAGTCATCTGAGAAACAATAATCGCATCACAGGGAGCATGGAGATGATGCTTTCCAAAATGCGCCTCTTTGTTTCCGCTCAAAAAGATATGACTGGTTTCCAGTGACCTGCTGAAAAAGTTCTAACTTCTGTAGTTTGGGGGAACTGACTCAGCCCAGCCTTCCCAAACTATTCTTACTGTGTCCCCCTCCAGCCAGCCAGGATGTGTGACTGTCCTCCAGACTCAGCACAGATTTGGGGGCTTCCTGCCCCAAGTCCCTCCCCTCTGCCCCGGACCTCCGCTTCCTATCTGTCCACCTCCCTGCATCCTACAAGTCCTTCAGTGCCAGCCCTTGCTCCCAAGGCTACCCTTTCCCCAGAAGCTTTCCTTTCTCTACCAGCCAGGAATAAGCTTTCTGTCTCTGGCATTCTGTAACGCTCCCAAAGCCCTTTGCACGGTGGCTTGAAAATACTAGGTGTTCAATTAAAGCTTGAATTACTTAAATTATATGCCACTCTTTGGCATTTGTCACCAATTGCCTTTTATTGACGTCTATCCTTCCGCTGAATTATAAACTTCTTAAGATACTTTCTCAATATCTAAAATCGTACCTGGCTCCTCCTCAGAAAAAAAATGTAATTAATGAATGCTTTTCTATCATTTCTGTGACACCTTGCACAGCTTCCTCAACACAGCAGATGTTCAAAACATTCTTGTTGGTTTCTTCTTGTTGTCTTAATACGTGATACCTTCATAAATGCGAAGCTGTAATCAGTTAAGGAGGAAAACTTTGGCTGGGAATTCCAGCCCCAAAGAGAGACCTTTGGGCAAAGTACTGGGTGGGGAGTAGAGGTTGCCAGTGACTGTCTAGCCCTCTGTAGCCATCTTCCTGTTTTGCTTCTTCTGCCCAGCTCTGGGTTTGTCATGGAGTGTTTACTTACCAATACTCCCATTTTCCAGTTTGCAATGCTCCTCTCCTCCCCCGCACCCGTCCCCACACAAAAAGAGGTTGCAGGAGGGAGGGGTGATACCCTTGGTATCTTTTAAAATTTTTCCGTGTTATCAAGATTCTTCACATGACAAACTATACTAGTGCCAGGAGAGAGCATCAGAATTTACTGTAGCTCCATGGGGTTTTATTTGCCTGGAGTACCATCCTGCAGTCAGATGAGCCCCCTATGTGATAGTAGGCCCCTCCATTCCATTTCCAAATCTACCTGATTCTCAACATCATTGAGTCAGATGGAAAATTCAGTTCTGTCTTGTTTTTCTCTCAATCTTAATTGGTTTTCCACATGCAAATCCCAGAAGTGGGATTTAGCTCTGCACATCATCCCTTAATGTGAGCAGGCTCACACTGATATGGGAGAAAGAGAAGTGGTAGCCATGTTTAGTGTCAAGTCCCTCCCACCTGCTTAGGGCTTCAAATAGAGAACAAATGACTGGTCGGAATAGAGTTTCTCTCCAGACTGGAATGGCCAGCTCAGGGTCAGATTCTGCCCCTTCTGTGAGTCTCTTCCCAAATGTGGGGGGGGGGGTGCTGGCAACCAGCTCCCTGGAAGCACTCTGGGATCATGGATGTGACTGCTAACACCGGGTTTTTAGGGTGAACACTGGGGCTTCAGGAATCTCGTGCAGTCTATCTGTCAGATTCCCTAATCAAACTGCCAGATACAAATCAGCATCTACAAATGTAAAAGCATCCAAGGGGGCTGCTCTCTGGAACCAGATCTTCTCAAGTGGGTCTAAACAAGTTGGTGGCCGGTCTCCAGCACTTCATTCTCTCAGTCAGTTGCGGAGCAGAGACGCCATCTTTGCTTACTTCCTCAGATGTGCTTCCAGTTTTCCTTGGAAACAGAGAGCGTGTTCTGAATCCTGGTTCATGTGAGACCCTGGTAGTCTCAAAATATAAAATATCCTTAGTTTCAAGTGGGCTGCTCTCATGAACTAAGGTAGCTACAGAGAGTCATCTCAGATCGTCTCTTTTTCACCTTTGGCAAGGAGCACTTAGTGGTCCTCATTTCCGTGATTACAGGGTTTGAGTAATATGCCGGGGTTTGGGCTGTGGGATAGCAGTGCTGTGGAGGGCTGTCCTTGGAAGAGTGCCAGCCAGCTTTAGCTTTCTGCACTGCAGTCATTGGCCCTTCTGCCCCAGTGTGAGCCCTGGGGTTAGCAAGGACAGCATCACCAACCTGCCGGGAGAGGCCAGGCACACCTGACAGCCATCACGGGCTGATTTCTGGGCAGGGTCCCCTTTCCAGACTAAGTATTATTTCACCTTTTTTTTTTCATCCTTATCCAAAAATTTGCTCAGAGCCTAGACACGTCTTTCATACGCACTGGAATATGAACTGCACAACACAGGAAAAGTGAGGCCTTCAGCAAGGCGTTTTGGACCATGAAGTTTTGTGGTTGGGATTTCACTAAATGCCATGTTGGGGGGCGGGGGAGTCTTCTTTCATCCCCAGCCAGGGAACAGATGACCCAGCCTGCTTCATGCTCATCATCTTAATCACAGGCTGAAGATGAATATATTTGGTTAGTTTTGCCTTTTTTATATATACACAGTGCCTATTTATAGCTATTTGCTGACGGACTCTACCAATTACTTTAAAAGCTTGTATTTAGAGAGAAACAAACTAAAAACATGAACCCGCTGGATACCCATAGTTGCGCGTTGAGTTCGCCTGTTGTGGGGCAGGTTCAGAGCAGAGGCCATGCTTGGCACATGATGATGTCAGAACTGCAAATGATCAGCTGTTATGACTTTAATTGGAGGATGATTAGAGACAAGACACACTCTCGTATCTGTCTTATCTTTGTTATTACAAGCTTACTGGATCCCTTGTACATGTTTATTCGGAGTGTTGTATGTTATAAGCCCAGCGGAATTGCTGTCTCCACGGTCAGCACTGACATCCTATTTGCCAAATCCACTGTTCTCCTTCCCTGCCTTCTCAGACTTCCCTTCTCTCTGATGGTGACCATTTCTTCCATGGAAGACTTCCCCCAGCTTCGGAGGCATTCTTCCAGTCTAACTCCTCCTCCTCAGTCTTTTGGAGATTCATTTCCCTCTGCATTGCCTTTCAAATGTTGGTTCTCTCCAGGGTCCCGCACTCTACCCCTTGCTCTTCTCAATGCAAATGTTTCTACCACTGTGACTACAGCAGGAAGATGTGGAGACAAGGCACCCAGCTTGGGAGTCCAGAACTTTGCCGGGTGTAGGCCACCTCAGAGAGGAGCTGCCTGTAGAAGCTTCTTATGGACAGATAAATAGGATTTCTCTGCCTGCCACCTCTACTCCTCACCCTGGGCACAGGCTGAAACAAGGCCAAGGGGTTCATGGGGGCAGTGGAAAGGAAGTGGAGCCAGAGACAGTACATGTACTGTTGTCCACGGAGGAGAGAGGAGGGACAAGCTGAAGAGGTTGAAGCTGTTTTTTTTTTCTTTTTCTTTCTTTTTTTTTTTAAATTTTTTTAATTTTTATTTATTTCTAGGAGAGAGAGAGAGACAGCATGAACAGGGGAGGGTCAGAGAAAGAGGGAGACACAGACTCTGAAACAGGCTCCAGGCTCTGAGCTGGCAGTCTGCACAGAGCCCGACGCGGGGCTCGAACCCACGAACCGTGAGATCATGACCTAAGCGAAAGTCGGACGCTTAACCGACTAAGCCACCCAGGTGCCCCGAAGCTGTTTTGATGGTTTAGACTGAAATGGAAGATTATGTCCAATTCCCTCTCTATAAATGTAGGATTGGAACATGGCTGAGGTGCAATGTGTGTATGAGGCCAAAAGGCCTGGCTCTGGCCACATTGTGCCTGGCATCCAAGCCTAGGTTAGAAGCACTGGCAATTGAACTGAACAAAGAATGATCTGGGTAGGAGATAAGATTTTGGGGCCTAAAATGTTGGGGCCAGGGGAGTGTTGACCATTGAATCTGGGGAATGAAAACATTTAAGAGATGAACAGAGAAAGAAGCAAAAGCAAAGGAGGCTAAAACACAATCTCAAGCTGGGATGCCTGGGTGACTCAGTCGGTTGAACATCCAGCTTGGGCTCAGGTCATGATCTCACGGTTCTTGAGTTCAAGCCCTGCGTCAGGCTCTGTACTGACAGCTCGGAACCCGGAGCCTGCTTTGAATTCTGTGTCTCCCTCTTCTGTCTGTCTTCCCACCCCACCCCCCCACCCTCCGCTCACACTCTGTTTCTCTTTCTCTCAAAAATAAACACTAAAAAAAAAAAAATCTCAAGTAGAAATAATAACCACCCCTGATGGAGCATTTTCTCTGTGCCAGGCACTGTGATTAATTGCTTTGAATGCATTTCCTCATTTAGAGGCTGAAAAGGAGCAAGACCTCTATCACAGAAAATTTCAAGAAGATAGACATTTCCCCTCCCCAGATCATTTTTGTCACACCTTCTTTCTCTGTCACATTCAGTCTGTCCTGCAGAGCCCTGCTCAGGGAGCACTGCTCTCCTGGATCCTCTCAGGCAGCTGGCATCTCCTTGGGAATCACCCCGCACGTCGCACGTGTTAATCGCTCAGCCAACAAATCTGTGTTCCACTGGTTTAGAATTTATGGTGTTTTAATGAAATTATTATTATCTGCTGCGACCTGGTCTACTTATTCTGAAGACTCAGAATCAAGCATGTAGAGTGACCAACAACATATATATTTGTTTAATAAGCAAATGAGTGAGCAATATAAAATAGCACATTTATTCAAGATTCGATTTGAACCAAGGCATGAGAGGATCTCTGGATGGCCCATTTCAGATAGAAATTGCTAAATTTATTAGGACAGTCATGAGTTGAGGATTCACTGAATGGTTGTTTTCTGTTTTTTGGGTTTCCAGTGCTCAACTGACACACTCCTGGTTAATGTCAGATATTAACAAGTGCTGGAGTTCCCTGTGACACAGGCGCACACATTCTCTGAATGCTTATTATGCACAATTCAATAATGATTAACATTTGAACTCTGTCTAGGCTGAGCAAGACACATCAAAGCCCTTTTTTCGTTAGGACTTTTAAAATATCAAATATGACCTGAATGAGTAGGTGTTGGAGAAACTGACTTTGTAAACTAAAAATCATAAACCCAGATCCATTTGAAATATGTCATGTGGAGTGCCTATATAAAAATTATGAGAATTTTGATTTTTCCCTTGTAGGTAATAAATAACATCTGTAATATTCCTCCTCACCTTTTTCTGATTAGCTTTATGTCTGGTATATTTTCCCCAACACTCCTGTTTCGCGTTGTAAGGATTTTGCCAAGGAGAGAGGATTCTAAAGCAGTATGGGTGGAACAGAACACTTGGAGCAATCAAGGTTAAGTCCAGATACGAGGGGCAGGATGAGTTTGGTGGGGAATTTTTAATGCTAGTCAGGCCTCTCTGTTTTACCTTTCTAAGATGTGCACACCAGCACAGCTGAATGGGGCCTAAGGGATGGAAGTAGCCCTGAAGGGCAAAGGGCATGTGGCCCACAGGCCAGCTCCACTGGGCCCCAGTGCTGATGTGGCTCTCCAGACCCCCTCACTTTGCACCTGAGCCCATGGGGGTGCATCCAGCGGAGTGGCCTGGGCCACTGGCGTTCACCCTGGGGTCCATGGGGCCCTGGGGGTCCTTGGAGGGTTGCTGGCAGTGAGCCCAGGTGGAGGTTGGACAGCTCTGATTTTAGCTGTGTTGTACGATGGGCAGCCATGTGGCATTTGTCTGGTGGGAAGAGCTGTGTCAAGACCATTGCAAGCATAGTAGATGCTGTGCTGAAGATGATGATTCCAGATCCTTAAAGGTGACAGAAAGCCGACAGAGATGTCGGGCCGGGCTGGGCCTGCCAAGAAGCCAGTGGCTGAGTTTCTCTGGGCTCAGGGCACCATAGTTAAGTCTTAAGGTGACTGCGGGGGTCAGGTGATCCTAATACACAATGAGAATTGGGAATCCCTGATCTCTTTTTGCACAATTTTAACCTGACTTCTGGGTTAGCATACTGCAAACCCTGTTTGCACAATTTTAACCAGACTTCTGGGTTAGCATACATAATGTAGATGGTATTGGCATATTTTTGTTGTTTTTCCACAGAGTATTCTTTATTCATTTTAAAACCACTTTGTTAAGGTATGATTGACATACAAAAAGCTGTACATTTACACCTTAATATTTAAAAATATGTAAAAGCTTAATATTTACAACTTGATGAGTTTTGAGATAAGTACACGTGCTTAAAACCACATTCTACACCATAAACATATCCATCATCTCCAGAAGTTTCTTCCCACCCTCTTATTATTATTTTCTTTTGTGTATGTGTGTGTGTGAGAGAGAGAGAGAGAGAGAGAGAGATACGGATGCTTAACATAAGATCTGCCCTCTTAGCAAGTTTTTAAGGAAACAATACAGTATTAATTGTAGGTACTGTGCTGCACAGTTGATCTCTGGGTAGGACTCATTCATCTTACGTAACTGAAACTTTGTACCTTTTGACTTCCCCTATCCTATTCCCCACCATGCCCCCTGCTGCCCCGTCCTCTCTTTCCCACAATTTTCTTTTTTTCTTTTTTTTTTTTTTTAGTTTATCTATTTTGAAAGAGAGAGAGAGAGGGAGGGAGAGAGAGGATTGCAAGCTGTCAGCACACAGCCTGATGCTGGGCTTGAACTAATGAACCACGAGATCATGGCCTGAGCCAAAGTCAAGAGTCAGATGCTTAACCAACTGAGTCACCCAGGTGCCCCTACTTCCCAAAATTTTCTAATAATATTTTGTTCCACTGGCAGCTGGTTCAGGTTTCATGGTTGTTATAGGTCTGGGCAACTGACCATGCCTTGATTTTGATGGCTGTCAATCAAAGGCCATAGGTTCAACCTAAATTGAAATGACTTCTTTCAGTTGGTCAATTAGATTATCCATGTACTCCATCCAATGACAACTGCTGTGGAAATTCAAGAGACCTGTAACTGGGATTTTTATACTTCCAATGCAAGAATACTCACCACCCACAGGATCTCATTCCATCTGCACAATTATCCCATGAGGTAGGCGTTACTTTTCTCCTCATTTTACATATAAGGAAATAGAAATTCAGAGTGGCTCATTGACTTAATAGATTATTCATTCTAAAGGCTATGAACATGCACAGTGGTTTCTCAGAATATTATGAGTGGTTTCTTACAATAGCAAGCAAGGTGTAGGGAATGCTGCAGGTAAATCCCTAACCGTTCTGGAAATCCCAGCTTGTGAGCTGCCAGAGCTATAGCTACGGCTAGTAGGGGCTTTTCCCATTGCTGACGATTAAGCAGAAAGCGCCAATAAAGCATCAGCTCAGAATGTGGGGTTCTAGCCCGTGTTTTATTGGGAACAGTTTTAGAGAAAAAATCCTCTATTTTGAGGTCTAGAATGACTTTTTAAAACAAGAGTCAGGAAAACCATGAACACATTGCATCGTGGTATGTAAGTCCTTACCACACAGCGAGATGATAGGCAGCCGTGGCCTAAGCCTGCAGTTTCCCGGATGTGTCAAACCGTGAGCAGAGAGATGTGATCCATGGTGCACTGAGGGCACCTGAACAGCTGCAGCAAGTGCACCGTGGACGTTGCAACAGGCTGTGGGCAGTGGGGCTCGCTGGTGGACTCGCTGGTACAGTAAGGCCTCAGGGACTTGAACTTCACTTTGATTTGGCGATCCTTTGAACTTTCCTTGGACTGAGCCATGAAGGAATTGGTCAGCCAGGCAAATGTCAAGTGTAAATAAAACTGTAGTGTTTTATTTAAGAGGCATGTTTGACTCACATAATAAGCTAACAAATTTGTCCGTTCCTTAAAAAACGTACGTGACAGGATTCCATATGAAAAAATACCTTGATCACCAAATATCTGGAAAAGCCGGGGGGGTTCCCCACTTGGCCCGAGTGAGTTTTGCTCTAAGTACAACTACATATGGTATGCAAGCAGGAAGGTGGCGTCACAGCCGCGGAAGAACAAAATGGGTCGTGAGAAGTAGAATACACTTTTAAGCTGGTCTTTGTAAATTGTAAACATGATCCAAAAACAGAAAGAGCTCAGGAGAAATGAGAAGGTACTAAACCCTAAAGTAGCAAATTAAAGCCTCACCATTAACTCTTTTCCCACTAACCCTGTTCAAACTCTGGAACGTGTGTCGGGGAGTAAATACAGGTCCTCTTCAGACCCAGACCAGAGAAGTGGTCTGTCGGGTTTGAGTTTGGGTTTTTCGGTTTGTTGGTTTGTTTCTGCTATAATAATGAGTCCTGCCTACTTTTCTCCTCTTTGTAAGGTCTTCAGTAAAAGAGGATATAAAAGAAAAAAAATCTATATTATACTGGTAATACCTACCATTCAATGACAGTTATTACTGGTCATTATTTCCTACTTCACAGAGCTATTGCAAGGATTAAATGAGCTCACATACATGGAACACTTAACACAGCATTTTGTGTTTATAAGCAGGTAGCAAGTGCTTTTAAGTTTTAACATTATTATCTTTAATGTTGACAATGTTTATAATAGTCTTACAATATACCAGATACTCTGCTAAGCACTATATATGCCTTATCTCACTTGCTTTTATTATATTACTTTTATATAGTAAATCGAGGCAGGGGGAGTTAAGAAAGTTGCCCAAGATTGCACAACTGGTATCAAAACCATTTATTGTGCACTTACTATATTCTGGACATAGTGCTAATGGACATGTCAATGTATCATCATTTTTAGGCCACACAACAGTCCTGTGAAATAGATGGTATTATCCTCATTTTCCAGGTGAGGAAATGTAGGTCTAGAGAGTTCAGCTAACCCCTGAGCTCACTCAGCCAGTGAATAACAGAGCTGAGATTCAAACCCAAGCAATCTGGTCCAAAACTGCATGCTCTCTACTGCTGTGCATTATGGCCTTCTGGGAGAGGGGACAACGGGGACTTCACTTCAGTCACAGGGCCCTCTCCTCGCGCTGGTTACCATACCTAGTGGTGCTTTCCTGCAGGGCCACAACATTAACTCTTCCCAAGCCGCATTCTCCAGCCACACTCAATGCATTCTACATCCCAGAGAGGAAGAGACCCAGACCATCCCCTTAACCCCTGTACTGATGCTTGGGGCTCCTTATTACCCTGCCTGATTTTCTCTAGGCATTAAAACTTTGCTTTCTATGAACTTTCCTCTTTTTACCTGCAAGTTAGCCAACATATTTATTTCACTTAAGCCTCACATAGTTCAAAATCTCAAGGGTTATACACCAGAATGTTAACAGCAGCCAGTAAATTTAGCTAATTTTGATTTAATGTTCCTGTTCATATGTTTTTGTGTTTCCAACTTACATACAATAGACATATCAATTACATGGAAAAAAATCACAGACTATTGGACAGTGGTTTCCAAAGAATCATGAGGGCACATTGTCTGGTCAGAAGAACAAGGTTACATTTCATGAACACCAGGAAATCAGAAGCATCCCCTGGCACCTCTCAGTCCCTTCCCCATTTGGCAAATCCATCACCCATCACAAATTAGTATCTTTCCAATTAGAGTTTAGTTGCAGACCCTTTTTTCAAACAAAAACATAGAGAAGTATAATATATTTAGCAAATACTACAAGTTCTTCCCCAAGGGCTAACCAGCACTGCATGAAATGAAGACAGGGCCCCTGGACCCTGCCCACTAACTCACCATCCCACCTAATGACAGCTCCCACGGTACTTCTGGAACCCTGCTGGCTCCGGAGAACACATTCTGCACTGCAACCATTGACCTCACCTCATTCTAGAAGCTTGAGCTCCTTCAGATTTCCAAAGGTTGGCCAGATTAGCTCTATAAGTTTACTCCAAAACATGTAAGATAGTGATTTCCTTCATTTGCCCTAACATTTTTCACCAGCGTCCAAAATCAGTACACACAACTGGTCCATCTTATACCTGAGTATTTCTGTCTGGCCAGAGAGCTTTAGTATGTCAGAGGTGGCCTTCGGCTCAGGGGAAGAGAAAGATTTTTTTGTTTGTTTATGCTTCTCTTTGTACCCCTAGTTTCTGCCCAGAGGTTAACAAATCCGATGTCCTTTTCCTTTCCATCAAGCTGCTTACAAAGCTCTGTGAATATGCTAAAGACCTTTACACTCTAAAGGAATGAATTGTATCACACGTGAATTACATTGTAATAAAGGTATTAGAAAAAAAGTTTAATTAAAAAAACATTTAAATTCCTCTTATGCTTCCCTGTTGATGAGGAGAAAAGTGACAGTTCTGGTCATTCACACTCGCTGAAGCTGTCTCACCCCGTCCACCCAACTGTCCCACCTAAGCCTCCAACAGCACCTCCCTCACTGTCCTCCAGAGATCCTCCATCACTGAGACTTCCGTCCTCATTCTTCAGGCTAAAAGTCTATTCTTCACCTTCTGTTTATCCAGTTTTCAGTCATCTGTTATTTCAGTGAGCATTGTTAGGTGCTTCTCATTGATGTGGCTGGCCACGGGGTAAGGCTTTGGGGTTATAGAACTAAATCAGACCCAGGCCATATGCCACATTAAAAAACAATTTTTTCTAATGTTTATTCCTTTTTGAGAGAGACAAAGCATGGGTGGGGGAGGGGCAGAGAAAGACTGAGACATAGAATCTGAAGCAGGCTCCAGGCTCCCAGCTGTCAGCACAGAGCCCGACGCGGGGCTCGAACTCAACAAACCGCGAGATCATGACCTGAGCCGAGTCAGACACTTAACCGACTGAGCCACCCAGACGCCCCATATACCCTATATATTTTTTTAGAAGGTTTATGTATTCATCTTGAGAGAGGGAAAGAGCAGGGATGCATGAGCAGGGGGGTGCAGACTGAGGGGGAGAGAGAGAATCCCAAGCAGTCTCTGGCTGTAAGCAGGGCTGACAGAGCCGGACATAGAACTTGATCCCATAAACTATGAGATTATGTTCTGAGCCGAAATCAAGAGTCAGACACTTAACCCCCTGAGCTACCCAGGCGCCCCAATACCTTATATATTTTTCACACAGGAAGAGGGCAGAGAGGTGGATAACAAAGAGGTGTATCTTGCCAAAAGTCCCACTTTCTTCATCCATCCTTAGCTTGTGGCCCCTCCTCCATCTTCAGAGTCAGCAACACTGCATCTCAGACCCTTCTTCTGTGGCCGCATCTCCCTCTGACCAAAGTCTGGAAATTGTCCCTGCTTTTATGGACTCATGGTTAGATTGGGTCCACTCAGATAATCCGAGATAACTTCTACATCTCAAGGTCTTTATACTGAGACATATCTGCAAAGTCTCTTTTGTTATGTAAGGTAACATTTCCACAACTTCTAGGGAGGTTAGGACATGGACACCTTCACTATCCTGCTTATCACCCCATTTTCTATTTCTTTGTATTATTTATGAGATGGATGGAAGGAAATAAAGTATGCAAACACAACAATGATGACAACTAATTTATCTGTACCTCAGATAAAGTAGACTAAAGGAGGAAGGTGTTGTTGGAGATGAAGAGAGACCTTTCAGAAATTATAAAAACAGCAATCAGCTAGAAAGCTATAATGCTTCCAAGTGGGTACTTAATAATATAGTCTCAAAAAATGACAAAACTTGGAAGAGAAATAAGCACATTTTCAGTCACAGTGAGAAATTTTCAGCATCACTCTCTCAGTAACTATTTGAACAATAGTCACTATTTGAACAATAGAACAAAGAGTCAGTACAGATATAAAAGATTTGAACAGCGTAGTTAACAAACTATCATATACATATGGATCACTGCACCTAACAACGTGAGATTAGATTTTTTTTTCCAAGTGAGAATGAAACATTATATAATTGACCACATACTGAACCATAAAACAAGTGGAAACACATCTCAAAGGATTTAAATTATGTACTGTACATCTAACATGATTCTAAAGTTAGAAGTTTATTTCTAAAGAAAATCCATAGATATATTTTGTAATCATAATGGAATTAAACTGGAAATTCATAATGAAAGAATAATAGGAACTTCTCAAATGTTGGGGCATTAATTGACACTTTTGGACAATCCATGAGTCAGAAAGGAAATCACAGTGAAGAATAGAAAATATTTTGACCTGAATAACAAAGATGCATATTTCAGACTTGCAAGATAAAAATAAATTGGTACTTGGGTGAAAATTTATAGTATTAAATGTATATATCAGAAATGAAAAAGTGCTGAAAATTACTTACTCAGGAAGCTATGAATAGAAGAGCAAAGTGAGCCAAAAGGAAACAGAGGGAAGGAAATGATAAAGAGAAGAGGTAAAATTATGAAATAGAAAACAAACATACTACAGAAAGGGATACTAGGTAAATTATTGGTTTGAAAAGACCCATGAAATCAATTAACCTTTAGCAGAATTTATCACGGGGAAAAAAGTGAAAAGCACACATTGCCAACGTCAGGAATGAAAAGATATTACTACAGGTGCTGCTGACATTAAAGGTAATACAGAAATGAAAATTTGTGTGAACTAGACAAATTCCCATCAAAATACAGTTTAAAAGAGAAATAGAAGATCTGAATAGTTCTTTATCTGTTAAAGAAATTAAATTAATAAATAACCTGCCCGCAAAGAAAACTCTAGGCCCAGATACTTTTACAAATAAACTCTTCCAAATATTTAGGAAGTAACATCCATCTTACACAAACACTTCAGGGAACACTTTCAATTCCTTTTATAGGACCAATATAACCTTGGCTCAAAAACATTACAAGAATATTTTAAGAAAAAAATTAATAGAGCAATTTAAGCACGGGTACAAAAGCCCCAAACAAAATGTGAATCCAGCAATAAATAAAAAGGACAAACATCATTACTAAAGGGGGTTTATTCCATAAATGCAAGTTGATTTGGCATTTAAGAATTAATAAGTAGAGGAACGCCTGGGTGGCTCATTCAGTTGGGTGTCTGACTTTGCCTCAGGTCATCATTTCACAGCTCTTGGTTTCAGGACCATGTGGGGCTCTGAGCTGACAGCTTGGAGCCTGGATTCTGCCTCAGATTCTGTGTCTCCCTCTCTCTCTGCCCCTCCCCTGCTTATGGTCTCTCACAAGCTCTCTCTCGCTCTCGCGCTCGCGCTCTCGCTCTCTCGCTCTCTCTTTCTCTCTCCCTCTCAAATATAAATAAATAAACATTAAAAGAAAAGGAATCAATAAGTATAATTAATTGTACTAAAAGATAAAAAAGAATAATTATGTGATATTTTCAGATGCTGAAAAAATATATGGGAAAATTTAACACCCATTTATGATAAAAATAAAAACTTAGTAAATTGGGAGTAGAAAGGATCTTCTTTTATCTGATAAAGCACAGCTACAAAAATTTTTATATTCATATCATACTTAACAGTAAAATATTAAAAGCTTTTCCCCTGAAAACAGGAATGAGATAGAAATTCTCACTATCACTACTTTTATTCAAATTTATACTAGAGATTTTGTACAATGTCATAAGGTAAGAAAAGGGAAACTAAAAGATCTACTGTGGAGAAAAACCAATGTCCATATTTGCAGGTGACAAATATGATAGCACGCATAGAAAATCCAAAGACTATAAAGAAAGGATTAGAAATAACAAATGAATTTAGCAAAGTCTCTAGGAACATGGTCAACATGTAAAAATGTCAATTGTGTTCATTCAGAGTACAAAATATGTATTTTTAAAATTTTTTTAATGTTTATTTTTGAGAGAGAGTATGAGCAAGGGAGAGGCAGAGAGGGAGACACAGAATCTGAGGCAGGCTCCAGGCTCTGAGTTGTAAGCACAGAGCTCAACACGGGGCTCAAACTCCTAAACCGCGAGATCATGACCTGAGCTGAAGTCGGATGCATAACCGACTGAGCCACCCAGGCGCCCCTGTTTTAAACGGTTGTATATAATGGTATTAAAACACATTAACCAACTAGGAGTAAACCTAAGAAAAGGTATGTAAGACCTCTACACAGAAAATCATAGAATATGATTAAGAAAAATATGGGGATCCACCACACTCATGAATTATAAGTCTCAATATTTTAAGGCAGCAGTACCCCCAAAGTGATTCAGTGAGTCAATACCATCATAATCAATATCCCAACAGCCAGTCGCTAGTTTGTGAAATTTAACAAGCTACTCCTAGAATTTATATTGAAAATGCAAAAGGCTGAGGACCCTGGGTGGCTCAGTCAGTTGATCATCGACTCTTGATTTCAGCTCAGGCCATGATTCCAGGGTTGAAGGAGCGAGCCCCACATTTGGCTCCACACTGAGCATGGAGCCTGTTTGAGAGTCTCTCTCTCCCCAGCTGTCCCTCTCCCCTGCTAGGTTGTGTGCTCGTGCTCTCTCTCCCTAAAATAAAGTTAAAAAAAAAAAAAGAGGGGTGCTTGGGTGGGTCAGTCGGTTAATCTTCCAACTTTGGCGCAGGTCATGATCTCATGAGTTCGAGCCCTGCGTCAGGCTCTGTGCTGACAGCTCAGAGCCTGGAGCCTGCTTCGGATTCTGTGTCTCTGGCTCTTTGCCCCTCCCATACTCACCTTCATTCTCTCTCTCTCCTTTTCTCTCAAAAATAAATACACATTTAAAAAAAGAAAATGCAAAAGGTCAATAATAATGAAATCAATCTGGGAGAACAACAAAGTTGGGGACTTATCAGAAAAACACACGGTAAATCTACAGTAATTAAGATAGTGTAGTGATAGCATCAGGATAGACAAATAGACCAGTGGGACAGAATAGAAACTCTAGAGCTGGGATGTCCAATGCAGTAGTCATTTGTCACATCTGGCAATTAAAGCTTAAATTAATTTCCTCAGTTACCCTAGCTGCATTTCATATGCTCAGTACCCATGTGTGGCTAGTGGCTGCTTCAGTGGACAACAGATATAAAACACTCCAGAAAGTTCTACTTGGATCATGCTGCTCTAGAGACCGACTCACAACATATGGAAATAAGATGTTTGACAAAGGTGTCACTGAAGATGAATAAGAAAGAACAGTCTTTTCAACAAATCTCGGTCAGAGAATAGCCATCTTTGAAAAAGGAGTCCTGAGTCCTACCTTACTTAGTGCATGGAAATCAGGTCCTGGTGGGTTCTGTGTCTAAATGCAAGATGTTGTGGAATTTTCATGCAACAGGATAACATCCGACAGTGAAAATGAATGAGGTGTTGGGAACGGGCTGAACCTCAACACCAAGGGTGAATCTCACAAACGTTATGAGATCAGTTGGAGCCAGAAATAAAAGAGCACATGCTGGGTATGCGCTCCATTTGTACAAAGTTCAAAAGCAGGCAGAAAGAGTCTCTGCTGTTGGATGGCAGTTACCTTGGGAGAGGAGGGTGGTAACCAGAGGCTGCCGACACTGGCTTCTGAAATCCTGGCAAATACCGCATTTCTGGAGTGGGCTGGGGTCCACAGGGGACTGTCCAGTCTTCATCAGCACCGTTAGTGCACTTTTCTCTATGGGTGTTACTTTAAAATGTTTTTTAGGGACACCTGGGTGGCCCAGTCGGTTAAGCGTCTGACTTCGGCTCAGGTCATGATCTCACAGTTTTGGGTTCGAGCCCCGTGTCAGGCTCTGTGCTGACAGCTCAGAGCCTGGAGCCTGCTTCAGATTCTGTGTCTCCCTCTCTCTCTGACTCTCCCATGCTCATGCTGTCTCTCGTTCTCAAAAATAAATAAACATTTAAAAAAATATTTAAGAAATAAAAATAAATAAAATGTTTTTTAAAACTCTTGGATTGACATGGAAAAGGAAAGATAATTCTTGCTGATTGATAAAAAAAAATGAAGGTTCTAAAATTTTTAGATAGGCAGCAATTTTAAGTCTGAGAGTATCACTTATAGGATATGGAGAAAGGGAGACATCACTGGCATGAGACCAATTAGTGTGTGTTGTAAAGTTGGGACTGTGTGCACCTTGCAAATAGACAGTTTTGCTTCCAGACACAAACCTTAGAGAAACGTTTGTTCACATGCACAAGGAGACATGGGGACGTGGGCAACAATGCTTTCTGCAGGATAGTTTAGGATAGGAAAAAAAAAAAAAAAGAATATTTGAAGTAACCTGAGGCCTAACAGGGAAGTGGGTAAATAAAATGTGAGTTTTTATAGTGAAATATCAAACAGTTAAAAGGAATATATATACACAAACATAATCACAGAGCTCTAAAAATACCGAAGTGGATTGAAAAAAGCAAGTTGCGGAGTATGTATAGCCTAACATACACATGTACATTTTTAAAGTATAAAGCAGGACTGCAGATTATTCTGTGACACATGCATATGTAACCAGACTTTTCAATGGCTGCAGGATACACAGTACACTGAAGCCTCATGATAGCAGCGGCCTCAGGGGCAGGGGGTGAGGGGACCGAGAGTAAGGATGGGGACAGACCGTCCCCTGGAAACTGTCACTTCATTTTCATTGTTCTGTTTCTTTCTTTATTTTTTTTTCAAGGCTAGTATAACAAAATGTTAACATCTGTCCCTTCTAGGTGCTGGCTCACAGGGTGTTAGTTCTATTATTCCTTGTAATTTACCCTTTGTTTGACTTCTCAATAAAAAAAAAATAGAGTCGAGATAATAGCACCTTTCATCGTTTAGTCTTAGGCTTATTTATTGTTTAGGTATTTTACATTCCTGTTTGTTTTAAGAAGAAAATGTATGTAAATAGAAGTATAGCTGAGATAGCTCAATTTCCTCTCTTTGTTTATGTTCGCAAAGCATACTTGTTTTGTTTAACATCCTTTGGTATCAAAATGTGGCCTCTACACAAACTCATGAGGAGTAAATCATGAGGGTTCACAGTCCTAACACAGTCTGTGTTTTAAAGATGCATTTCCTATGATAGACATCCTCTGCACCTCGATCTCCGCAAGCATCCGTTTATTTTGGAGCCAAAATATCCACAAGCAGGCGGAGAAACAAAGTCAAGAAGATTTGCTCTTTGGTGCTAACGATTTGTTGGTACATGATTGTTAAGACTAAGGTCTGAAACCACCAACGTTTGTCGGCTGTCTCCAGCGTGCCTCTCTAGGGTCATTTCCACAAGACCCCCCAGAAGAACGGGAGCCTGCCGTTTCCACCACTGACACCGCTCCTGTAGGCAGCCCCTGGCAGCAGCCCACAGGTCCCGCTCGAACAGGAAGGAGGACACCCCCAAAGTCCTTCTTGACCGGAGTGGGGGACAGACCGGCTGGCCACCACGGTGGAGCGCGCACTGTTATACAGACATAGCACATGCTCACGGCTCTTGGTCATTGGGCGGATAGCCTGGCAGCCTTTGGAAGCGCCCCCTAGGTGACTGCTGTGACTGTGGTTGAAAAGTTGACACGTAACGGGGGACTTAAAACAGACTAGATATTTTACGGTGAGGCCCTAAATTGCAGGCTTTTCAACATGCACAGGTGGGAGTGAGGCGGAGACCTGCGTAGCCTGCCCTCACAGGTCCACCAGGGTCTTTAAGGCAGACCTCAGGTCTCTCTTCTGAACCTATTCACCCCTCACAGGCAGGCCAAGGAGGGGGTTAGGCGAAAGAAGGAACTGAGCATGCGCATTCCAGACTCTTCTGTCTGTCTAATTTGGGGGCTCACCTGCCCCCAGAATATATGTAAGCCCTCTGGTCTGCTCTCCGCTCTGCGGGAGCGCAGCGGGTGTCTTGCAGGATCAGGGATGGATGATTTAGTCTTTCTAAGTCAAGAGTCAGCTATAAGCAAGGCCTCTGCCACAGATCTGAAACTGTCTTCTCTCTAATCAACTTTATCAGTAACAAGGGCAATATTTTTAGCTGCAACTGTCTGGCCTTTCACTTTCAATTGGTTCCAAATTCAAGAAGGTAAGGGAGTTAATTGTTTCCCCCAAAACCTAAAGATAAATTAGTATAATACCCAGATGCTAACATAATCCATGTTAATAACCCAATCATTTGTATACCAATTCATTCTCATACCCATAATTATCTTGTTTGAATAGCGAACTGAGCATTGCTCAGTTACTTTTATCTTTCATAACCGTGGTTAAAAAAAATATGGGGCGCCTGGGTGGCTCAGTCAGTTGAGTGACCGATTTCGGTTTAGATTATGATCTCATGGTTCCTGGGTTCAAGCCCCGTGTCCGGCTCGAGATCTATGCTGACAGCTCAGCCTGGAGCCTGCTATGTCTCCCTTTCTCTCTGCCCCTCCCCCACTCGCAC
The DNA here is from genome assembly GCF_008692635.1 of Crocuta crocuta. Lineage (NCBI taxonomy): Eukaryota > Metazoa > Chordata > Mammalia > Carnivora > Hyaenidae > Crocuta > Crocuta crocuta. The sequence goes on from NW_027529433.1 coordinate 4,211,771, forward strand.
TCTATCTCTGTCTCTCAAGAAAATGAATAAACGTTAAAAATTTTTTAAAATAAATAAATAAATAGAGTACTTTATGTCATGGCATGATTTAACTCTCATAGCTTGAGATAGACTCCATTAAAACATACATTTTGTAATCTGTTCTATTATCTACATAAGCATAAGTATATACAGAAAATGTATTTCTCCAATTTAGTCATTTAACAGCAAAAAGAAAAAATGCACACACAATCAACAGCCTCCCCTGTGATTACAAAACACTGTTCTGCCCATGGCCAGCTGTATGTTCACAGAACACAGTAATTTTAAGGATGAATTCATGTTCTAATCTCTTTGGGATTCCCTTTATATTAGCAGTGGTTTACGACTGATGTTTAATGTAACTATAGCTTTCTGTTTATATTGAATAGAAGTTTCGTTTCCAAGGTGGGATTCACATTTACACTCATCGAATAAAAGCTACTGTTCTACAGGAAAGATGTTAAATGTTGATTTAGAACAATGTATTTTGGGGCACCTGGGTGGCTCAGTCGGTTAAGTGTCCAACTTTGGCTCAGGTCATGATCTCACGGTTTGTGAGTTCAGGCCCCACGTCAGGCTCTGTGCTGACAGCTCGGAGCCTGGAGACTACTTGGATTCTGTGTCTCCCTCTCTCTCTCTGCCCCTCCCCTACTCACACCCTGTCTCTCTCTCAAATGTAAATAAACATTAAAAAAAAAAAAACAAGAACAATGCATTTCAATAACAGTGATCTGAGTCTTCCAAACTATGTCTTCCCAGGTCCTGGGAAAAGGCTGGCACTAGCAAAAGATGATTCTTCTCATCCAGAATATTTAGCCTTCAACACATCACTGCATGCTGCAATTAGACACGGGAACTGGAAACTCCTCACTGGCTTCCCAGGTAGGGTGCTTGGCCTTTCCCACCAGAACATCAAGGAGAACTTTACCAAACAACTGCCTTTTGCAGGACATACTTCTGGGGCTGCTGAATGAGGAAGAATGGTGTGATCTACCGGCCTGACCACAAAAAATAATAATAATAAAAACTAAAAAAAAAATTTTGAGAATTAACTGTAGGGGGCAGTAAAAGGAAGAAATGCCAGTCTACTGTTTCATGGAAAATCAAATTTCAGAGAGGCAGGGCTGTCAAGCACAGCACATGTAGCCATGAGGGAGAATCTCTGAAAGCTATGTCCTCAACCATGTGTGTAGCTGAGGGACGTGGTTGCTTCCTCTGAGCACATTCTCTAAAAGTGATAGCTTTTATTTATTTAATTTTTTAAATGTTTGTTTACTTTTGAGAGCGAAAGAGACAGAGTGTGAGCAGGGTAGGGACAGAGAGAGAGGGAGACACAGAATCTGAAGCAGGCTCCAGGCTCTGAGCTAGCTGTCAGCACAGAGCCTGACACGGGGCTCGAACCTGAAAACCTCGAGAGGAGCCAAAGTCAGCACTTAACCAACTGAGCCACCCAGGTGCCCCAGAAGTGACCTCTTTTAAATACTTTTAAAATATGTGGTGTGATGGCAAAGGCTGTCACACTCAATTAGGCAATGTTTATAACGATGACCTTGTGGGCATTTTCAGTAAGACAACTCTTCTTTGTTTGGTACCATTCCATGTATTGCAAGATGTCTTAGCTTCCCTGATAGCAGGGAAGCTGATAGCAGCTTCCCTAGGTCTCTATGACAACTAAACCCCCCACCCACCCACACCCACATCTTCCCTTCCCCCACCCCTACACAGGCATACGCACTCACACACATTCCCGGATGCCCCTGTCGTGAAGCAGTGAACCAAGAGTTAGAGTGTGAGAATGATATTGATACAGCATCAAGGGCCACACCTTTTTATGTGGCCATGTCCACAACCCTTGCAATTAGAACCTGCCTACGATGCCTCTTCCGCAATAAACTATCTTATTTCTTTGCCAGGCTGTGGCTGTTGGTTTCCTCCACCGTCTCCATACAACGTTTCTGTGATACCCTCATCAGACCCACCGACCAAGACCCTCTGGCTCTTTGATATTGATCAGGACCCAGAGGAAAGACATGACCTGTCAAGAGACTATCCCCATATCGTCAAGCAGCTCCTTTCCCGCCTGCAGTTCTACCACAAACACTCAGTGCCCGTGCACTTCCCGGCACAGGACCCCCGCTGTGACCCCAAGGGCACTGGGGCCTGGGGCCCGTGGGTGTAGGACTTTGGGCAGCCTGGGCGAGCCGGACCGCCTTTTCTGTCACAAGTGAGACTCCAGGCCTTTACTCCTGTATCTCGTGTCTCGTTTGCTCTCCCAGCCTGGGTTCTCCTGGCCCCTCTCCTGTCCCTTAGCCACACTGAGGAATCTCATTCCAAACCCAGGGCCTGGAAGAAGCTGATAAACCTGGAACACTCCTGTTGTTGGCAGGGGTGTGTGTCTAGAGGAGAGGGGGGCTGAGTTCAGCCCCATTTTCCTGAGCTGTGGGACAGCTGGGAACTTGACGTGAAATAGGAAGTTCTCGTGGAGTCCTAGAGGCTGGAGCAGCTGGTTCTTTTTGCCTCACAAGTCAGATGTTACATTTCCCCCTGCCAATAGCTGGGTTTTATTGGAGTGCCTCATGTTTCTTGTAACAAATGTGGGGAGCAGACAGTTTTTAATGGTCCTGTTGGCCAGGGGATCTCCCAGTCTGCGAGATATCATGTTCAGGCATTCCGTGTGAATAAGCCCCCTTGGCTCACCCCTCACTCACTCACCCCGTCACTCATCTCGTCATGGAGCATAAGGCCCATTTCATAGTTACGGTCAGCATGGCAAGATGCCTGCTTCTTGGTTTGGGTTATTACAGTAAAGAAATGTGTTTTTATCCCCGGTTTTCTTTCTTTTTTTTTTTCTAGCCACTACTCATTTTGTCTAGACTTCCTGCTACCCCCTCTCCCCCGTGGTTCTTTTCCTAACCTCCTTTTGACTCAGGCATCCTGTGCCTGGAAAGGCTGCTTCGCCTCTCCACGCTGAGCACCGCTGGTTTGGGGAACTGTGCTGGGCCCTGGCTGCCTTTCGCCTCTACTGCCGGAGCTGGAGCCCTGCCCAGAGAAGGTGGTCACGTCTGGCTCTGCAGGCATGCTCATGGTGGACACGCAGGGGCCGGGTGGGCAATGCGTGTCTCTGTGTCATCTGTTTGCTGAAGGCTGTTCTCGGTTGCATGGAATTTATTGTGATTGTGGCTGTGTCTCATAATATACTAAGAATTGCATGCTATCCCCTAGTTATGAGGAGAAACCCCAGGAAACAAGAATTTTGTCCCGGGATGATGGAAGTGGACAGTTTGAAAGGGAAAGGGCTGGCATCTGAGACCCTGGGCCTCAGTAAAGCGAAGGAGGGCATGTCCACCTTTCCCTTATTCTCAGTTTTACTGCTTGTATTGAGGTTCTGGGTATTGGGAAACAGGATGCAGTTTTACCTACCAGCCCTTTCTCAGTCCCACTGATGTCCTACTAATTGAGGATCAGTCCAGACGCGCTCTGAAGAATGTCAGACTCCGAGAAATATGTGTAAAGACTCTACCCTTTTTCCCATTCACGGCACTGGTTTGTTCACTGATGTCCCCACTGCCTGGACCGGTGCCTATTACATAGAAGGTGGTCAGTACTTTTTTTTTTTTATAATTGAATGAACAGACAGTTGAAGAAATGAGAAGGTAGCACAACATTAAAATCCAGTGAGCCAAATGCAGGGTTAAATTAAATATCCTCCAATTGTTGCTTTTCTGTTCTCAAGCTATACCCCCTGGGGTAGGAGTATAATCTGCGTACCTGGACAGTCATAGGATGCTCCAAAGTGAAGCCATAATACCCTCTCCAGGAGAGAAACAGGGAAACATGCCTGCTGACGGTACTCTTTGAGCAATAACCCTCAGTTCTTTTCTTCATAGGACACTAGAAACTAAAACCAGCAAATAATATGCTATAGATCCTTGTATAGCCAGCCTTCGATTCAGTAGCAATATTTTCGGGTCACTGCTAATTTGTATTTTATTAAAATAAGATGATTGGAAGGAAATGGTGCTAGAACTAAAGACACCTGTTACCAACCTTTACCCCACGCCTGGGTTGGCAAACAGCTGGCCAAAATGTCATCACCTACCACTCCCTCACCTGTGGCAGATACTATAAACTAACTGAGCCCATGTGTTCCTCTGGATACTTCTAATCCCAGTGTCTATTAATACCATAAGATGAGAGGCCATCACTACGACACCCATTCACCCTCCCCACTGTGCTCCCAAGGCTGTCCCCGGTTCCAGTCCCTTAATAGTCAGGTACAACATGATGTTCTGTACTCAGTGGATTTACAAGGAGTTGTGAAAACTAGTTGTTGTAAAACTTTTATTTAAGATCTTATTTTATCCATTATAGAATGTATCTCATTAGGTTTCTTTATTCTGTAGAAGAATACGATCAGGTTCACACTGATGATGTTTCTTTCCAGATTTGTTTATGTTTAAAGAAAAGTTTTATTAATTTGTTTTTCTTTGTTACTACCTGAGTGTACCAGATCTGGGGAACAAAACATTTTTTTATCCTTTAAAATGTGTCAGCCGTGAATAAGGAGTTTCCTTCTGGGTGATGAAAGAGTTCTGAACTGGATAGTGGTGATGTTTACACAACACACCTCTCAATCATATGGCTTAAAATGGTTAAAATGGTAACTTTTATGTGTCTTTTACGACAGATTTTTAACACGTTGGCCAATTTTGTGGTATGTAAATTACATCTCAATAAAGAAACATAGCAAAAATAACAGAACTGAAACCCAGGCGTCAGTCATTGCCCCAAGAGTGCAGACTGTAAAATAAGTTATTAGAGGGAGGTTGAGAGGGTAGGGGTGAATGTAAAGTGATAATAAGAGGGTGTATTTTTTCTCTGTTGCTGTATAACAAATTACCCCAGAATTTAGCAGCTTTAAACAATAAACATTTATTACTTAACACACTTTATGGGGGTCAGGACTCTGGGAGTGGCTTAGCCGGGTGGTTCTGGCTCAGGGCCTCTCCTGAGATCCTAGTCAAGCTGCTGGCCAGGGCTGCACTCATCTGAAGGCTTGCCTGGGGCCAGAGGGTACACTTCCAAGGTGACTCACTGACAAGGCTCTTGGTTGGAGACCTCAGTTCCCTGCCCTGTAGGCTTCTCCACAGAGTGCTTGAATATCCTCACACACAGCAGCCAACCTCCAGCAGAGCAAATAATCTGGAGAGAGAGCAAGAGGAAGCTACAGTGCCTTAATTACCTGGTACAATATCAATTCAACCTTTTTTCACTTCCTTAAAAATGAGTCACTAAGTCCAAATGAGTCACTAAGTCCAGCCTTTACACAAGAGAAGGAGAGTTAGGTCCTGCCTTTTGAAGGAAGTGTCAGATTTGTGGACATATTTGATACCAGCATGGACAACAGGAGAATGGGGAAATGTAGCCTCCTGGGGAACAGACTGTCTGGTCCAAATTTTGCTATTTGAAGACAAATGGTGGAAAAAACATCCAATTTTGCTAGTTAGTGGTTAGAATGACCATGAACTAATCATTTAGCTCTCTCTGTACCTGATTTTTTTTTTTTTTTTACTAGTGATCGGTTGAACTGAGTCATCCCTAACACCTTAGACCCTTGTGTCGAGAACAATGCCTGACACGTAGTATAAAATAAATGGTGGTGGACTGACTCTTCACTGACTGAATCCAGTGCAAGAGGGTAAAATAAAACTGTGCTAAAAATAGCCAGAGACTGTGCTCCGTATTGAAAACGCATTTATTTCCTGAAACTATGACTTTAAACACTAATTTTTTGAATGCTTACTCTATTTCAAGCATTGTATGAGGTCCTTTAAAAGTTTAAATTATCTTGGGGCACCCAGGTGGCTCAGTTAAGTGTCCAGCTTTTGATCTGAGCTAAGTCTTGATGTCACTGTCCTGGGTTTAAGGCCCCCAGTAGGATCTGCACTGGGCATGAAGCCTACTTAAAATTAAAAGAAATTTTTTTTAATTAAAAAAAATGGGGGCCTAGGTGGCTCAGTCAGTTGAGCGCCTGACTTCGGCTCAGGTCATGATCTCATGGATCGTGGGTTCAAGCCCCAAGTCAGGCTCTGTACTTAGAGCTCAGCTTCAGATTCTGAGTCTCCCTCTTTTTCTCTCTGCCCCTCCCCCACTCACGCTCTGTCTCTGTCTCTCAAAAATCAACATTAAAATATTACAAAAAAAGAATTAATCTTGTTGTCCAAGATAAATAAAAGCAATTTTCTTCTTAAAATTTTCAAAAATTAAGTAAATAAGATTAATATAATTTTAAACCTAACCAGAGGTAATGTTTATTAAATCTGCTCAATCATTTTTTTTAATGTTTATTTATTTTTGAGAGAGAGAGACAGAATTCAAACAGAGGAAGGGCAGAGAAAGGGGGAGACACAGAAACCAAACCAGGCTCTAGGCTCTGAGCTGTCAGCACAGAGCCTGAATTGGGGTTGGAACTCGCAAACCATGAGATCCTGACCTGAGCCAAAGTCAGGCACTTAACTTACTGAACCACCTAGGCACCCCTAAAATCTGTTCAATCTTAATTATAAAAAGCATACTTGGTTTTCACTCTTTGTTTAAAAAATATCCAATCTTTATCCAAACATATAGTTACTTAAATCAAGAAAATGAAAAGAATTATTGTGTCTTTTCAAAACCACACCAGGGGGGTACCTGGGTGGCTTAGACAGTTAAGTATCCAACCTCAGCTCAGGGCACGGTCTCATGATTCATGGGTTCCAGCCCCACATCCAGCTCTGTGCTGACAGCTCAGAGCCTAAAACCTGCTTCAGATTCTGTGTGTATCTCTCTCTGCCCGTCCCCTACTCATACTCTGTCTTTCTGTCTCAAAAAATAAATAAATGTTAAAAAATAATAATAAATAAAAGTAAATAAAAAGCACACCAGAGAAATAACCCAAGTGTCAGTCAACAAACAAATGGATAAAGAAAATGTGCTATATCCACATAATGGAATATTATTCAGTCATAAAAAGGAATGGACTTCGGATATATGCTACAACATGGATGAACCTTGAAAATATGCTAAGAAACCAGACACAAAAGGGTAGCTATTGTGTGATTCCACTTACATGAAATACCAAGAATAGTCAAATTATTAGAGACAAAAAGTAGATTAACAGTTACCAGAGGCTGAGAGGAAGGAATAGTGGCAGCTATTAGTCAATGAATAGAGTTTCTTTCAGGGTGATGTACAAGTTTTAAAAATAGTGGTGATGATTGCCCAACAGTGTGAAGGTAATTAATACCATTAAATTGTACATTTAAAATTGTTTGAAATGGCAAATTGTATGTGTGTGTATATATATATGTATATATGTATGTGTATGTGTATACAATATATACATATATATATACACACATCAGAGAGAATGGAGAGATGGGGTCTAGATCCTTCCACCTACTTTAACCAAAATAACTGTACTTTTAGTTCTTTTACAGATTAAACTTCCATGTACGACAAAACTAACTGATGGTAATAGAAGTCAACAAAATTATTTCCTTGTAGGGGAGGAACATACACTGGGAAAGGGCATGATGAAACCTTTTGGGGTTCAGAAAATACTCTATATCCTGGTCTGGGTGATCGTTACATGGGTGTATCTATAAAAATTCACTAAGAAGTATACTCAAGTTTTGTACTTTATAGTTTATATGTTACACCTAATAAACAAAAAACACCTGCCCTTACAGTACATACTTATCTCATATGTTACAACCCAAATGGGCTTGGAAACATCAAGCAATTATAAACAAGACATGTTAAATGCTGCAATGACATTCACTATTTGAAGAAGCCTTTTTGTAATTCCTTTCGTAAACACAAATTTAGGGTTTTGTTTTTACGAAACCTGAATGCATCGATTTGGGGGTCCTAAGTTGAGATTTTGCTACCTTGGCCTTCCTGAAGGATTCACACCCACCTGTTGGTGCTGGGGGAGAGGTGCAAAGGCGAGGAAATGATAGGAATGAGATTGCAGGGGTGGCCTCTGCCCCAAGTGGCTTACCATCCAATTCTGTACTACCAAGTTCTTTCCAACTAAACAGTTTTTAAGAACATTCCAGACAATGCTAAACATATTGAAGTAATTATTATCCTTCCCAGTCACTACTTAAACTTAAAAATCTAATTTTTTTTGTCCAAGTGGAAAATAGCTACAGCGAATGCAGACTAGTGCGTTTTTAGGCTGTCCAATGACCAGCCTGCTCACCCGGACATCCTTACCGATGGCCGAGAGTAGGTAGGTTTGAACGGCCATCGAGGTGCCTTCCACATCTCTTTCACCTTTGCTCGGTTGCCATGGGAGCCACTCACCAGAGGGCAGGAAGCAGAGCAGTGGTGATTTATTCTGCCGTGGGCCTGACTTCAGGGCTTTGTGACCATCAGGAAACTGGAAGGGCAATGTAATTCTCAAACTAATTCGCCCAAGTAACAAATCATTGAGCTTAAGATATTTCATTGAATAATGCTTATCATTTGTCTGACAATAAAGACATATATCACTGTAACCATTTTGGAAAATACAGAAGACACATAAAGAAAATTAACCCATAAAGCAGCCCACAGATAGCTATCATTAACCTTTTACACCCCTTTAAGAGAGTAATTAGGTGGCCCACCTCGTAGATTGGTTTTTAAATCCCACTGTGCCCAGCTGAGCCCTCACTGCAGATTCAAGATGGTAGGTAAATAAAATATCACCTCTTTTGGAACCCTTCATTTTAATCCCATTAATGAGCTATAGATCTTCCCAGAGTTTTCACTCCAAAGGGACATGAATTCACACACACACACACACACAATCTCATTTTCTCTCTCTGCACCCCATCTTCTCCACGGGCCTCAAGAGGTGAGGGCCTCCATGCACGCCGATGTTGAGCAACCCATCAAACCAGCAAGGAGACACCTGCTTTGTAATTTTTGCTTTGTATCTATACACCCATGAAAGCAGTGAGAGCTTTCTGAATAAGCTATTCTTAAAATTAAAGCCTTTGATTAGAGGATCCTCTGAATCTGTTAGAGAAATAGCTGGTTTGTTTGAAAAGGATTACTTGTTTGGACTTCACAAGAGTAAGCTGGTTTTTCTTGGTTCTTAAGCTAAAGCTTAAATGAAAGTGTTTGGGCTTCATACATACAGGGAGTGGAAATATGTGGCTCCCACATCCAGGACCTCAGGACAAGGAGACTGGCCTGTCTCTCCCTGGGACCCACATGTGTCCTGTCACTGAGGTCCACCTACTCCTTTCCCCCCGAAGGCGGCTTCAGCCAGGCCAAGAGGGCACCCCAGCACTTCCCAAAGCTCCTCAAGGCCCCACCCAAGACTCTCGAACTCACATAGGGAGTCCTAACATGATGCTGCTTCTTCCGTGTACCCTCTTTTCTAAAAGAAGTAGTATAAAGTGATGCTTTTTTGTGACTACGGTAAAGAGAAAACTAGTGTTCTTGGCAATCACAAAAATACGTACACGATGAATACAAATTGCTCTTAAACCTGAGCCTGGAACTCTCTCTGGCCTGGAAGGAAAGAACTGAAGAGCGAATAACTTCTTCACTACGTGATTCATGTCATCAGTGCCACGTCTGTGACTTGGCGACATTGGCGTAGAGAGAAGGAATCTCCCTGAGGACAGGCATGCACATCTTCAGCGTGTGCCCAGGCCCAGCGGGGGTGCTGAGTGCCACTCCACAGTGACTGGTAACTTCCTGAGGTGCTCCTGTCCCCTCCATCTGCCTTTTCCTCCAAGAAGGATCACAGCTGCGGTTTGCTTCTAACAGTTTGTTTTGCTCGTGTGCCTGGAGACCCCGAAGCAAGAGAAGCATTCTAAATGAGTTAATGTATAAACACAAAATGAAACCAACATACACATCCTCTACAAGACAGGAGAAAAGTCACAGAGGATCCAGCAAAGGAAGAAGCCAAGAAAGTCAATAAACAAGTTGTTTGAACTTGTTTCACACATGAAACAAGTTTCATACAGACATGAAATATTAGGAAGAAATAAACATTGAGAAGAGGGGAAAAGAGAAACAACACAGAAGTTCCTTGAGCCTGGAGCACCTTGGTAGCTCAGTCAGTTGAGCGTCTGACTCAGGCTAAGGTCATGATCTTGTGGTCCTTGAGTTCAAGTCCTGCATGGGGCTCTGTGCTGACAGCTCATCGCCTGAAACCTGCTTTGGATTTTGTGTCTCCCTCTCTCTCTGCTCCTCTCCTGCTCACTCCCTGTCTCTCTCTCCTTCAAAAATAAATAAACATTTTTTTTAAATTAAAAAAAAAAGTTCCTTGAGCCTTAATTTCTAGGACTGTAACCTCTGGCATCTAGTCACAAAGCCTGGGAGGGAGACTCAGTGTCACAAATGCCTAGAAATGCCTGCTCTGCCCCACCAGCCAGCTCACATCCCCTAGGTGCCCACGTGGCATCATCTGGCCCAAAGTCACACAGCCTCTTTGGATACTGTAATTTAGCCCACAAAGTATGCCATATTTTCCCAATTGTAGTGGCAAGGCAAGGCAAGGAATTAACCTTCATTGAGAACATTCTATCCAACAGACACATTTGACTTCTGTAGTGGCTATCAAATGCCTCACAATAAAACCTAATCCTTAGGTGAAGGTTTTTCCAATTTAAAAATTACCTTGTGTGAAAGTCGTATAGCCAGTAGATTTGGGATTAGGAGCCCAGATTGCTCTTAAAAAGCCCCTGCTGTCTACTATGCTCTGGGGCAACCTCCAATCCTGCCTGCCTTCCCTTTCCTTTTGTCCTGTACCTTTAAGGACAGAGGACCAGTTGTAGGGAGTCCTGTTGGTACAGCTCAGGACTCCGGAGCCTTGGCCAGTGATATTCACAGCCGCTCAAGAACTTCAGGCTGGCAGGGGGCTTGGGATGAGTGGAGGGCAGGGAAGCCAGTGAGGAGGCCAGTGCAACAGTTTAGCCAAGAATTAACCGCAGCTACAGAGGTATGAAAGTATGGGGATAAAAAATTAATCGGAGGGGGGCACCTGGGTGGCTTAGTCGGTTAAGCGTCCGACTTTCGCTCAGGTCATGATCTCGCGGTTCGTGGGTTCGAGCCCCGCNGGAGCTTATGGAAAGGAAGCTCCAGGAAACAGCCTGGAGAGGAAGTTTATGAATGTTTTTCATACATTTTATAGGAAAGTCACATTTCCACCCGAGGTCACGGAGGCTGGTGACCATGGTCCCAGTGAACGCACAGAGGATACCCACAGCACCGTGCTGATGCGAGGAGGGGAGGCGAGGTTGACAGGTTAGTTCTTGAAGCTCGCTGCAGATCCCGATGGATGGAAAACAGAACCTAATGTTCTATCTTGTTCTATGACCAGCCAGCATCAAACAGTCTTTAATCTTTAGTTACAATCAGTTCCCGTCTTGCTGAACTCTCGAGGTGGTTTCTACCAGCAACACCGACTACTCGTTTTTACATAGCCAATAGGACCTCATTCCCCTTCTGTGTTTAAGGCTCTAAGATGAAGAGTAACAACTGAGATACACTGGTATCTCTTAAAGTTCCATTTGTAATGATTTCTCTCTGGGGTTGGGATGAAAGAAAATGATGTAGAGGCTCTGAGGAATATTGCCTTATGAGCGTCTCTCCTTGAAGAACAAATAATGACTAGATTCAAATACAGTACTATATTTTGGTTTAAAATGTTGTAAGTTAGGGGCGCCTGGGGTAGCTCAGTCAGTTAAGCCTCTGACTTTGGCTCAGGTCATCATCTCGCAGTTTGTGAGTTTGAGGCCTACATCAGGCTCTGTGCTGACAGCTCGCGAGCCTGGAGACTGTTTCACATTCTCTCTCTTTCTCTCTCTCTCTCTCTTTCTCTCTCTCTCTCTCTTTCTCTCTCTCTCTGCTCCTCCCTTTCTTGTGCTCTGTTTCTCTCCCAAAAATAAAGATCAAAAAAAAAATTTTTAATAAACAAAATGTTATGAATTACAGAGCTCTGTATTGGTGAACAGGATCTAGGCTTTTCCTTGGCTTCTCCTGGTTTGAGAAATGCTTTGATTTTTGTAGTTACCTAAACATTGTTGCTTTAAGTAACAAGTTATGTGGCTGAGCCATAAGTAATTATGCCCACAGCTCCTCTTACCAGTTACTGGTTAGAAGGGTAAATGTCAGCAAGGGAGAATTCTCTGCTTCTCACGCAAGTCTGGGGTGTCTGGTCTGGTGCTGCACGAAGTCTGGGCCACTGCGGGACCCCTGCTGGGCTTCAGGCTAAGCCACCCCAGTGAGTTCCCTCCCCTGTCCCCGCTGCAAGCCCATCTGGTCCCCAAGGGGAGCCATGCCAGGGGGTAGCTACTCCCTCCCCAGCAGGGGAGAAACAGCCTGTCTTTGCACAGGGATGGCGGAACGGAGACATGAGAAGGTGGTGCCATTAATCCCTCCCCTTTTTTACATGCAACCTTCAATAAATAGAACTTGCCCTTATTTTCACCAGCGCTTGTTATCATTCAACTGGCTTGACAGACTTTAACACGCTATATTATGTTGTGTTTCTTTCGGAACCAGGAGATTGGACTTTTCCATATTTTTATTGGCCCCTATGGCTTTTTTTTGAGTGTCCTGATCACCGTCCTTCCTCCCCAGTCCCATGGTTCAGCCTAGAGGGAGCGGGAGGGCGGGGCAGGGAAAGCCAGCACGAGTTCGCACCCCAGCCGCACTGCCTCCCGCAGGTGGTGATTCATATTGCTCAGCTGTGTCGGCTTGATGCTCCGTCTTTGGAAATGTGTCAGGAAGCAGGGAAAATGAAAGAAGAGGAGAGAGAATGGGCAAGATCGTTTTCCTTTCTTACGGACAGTCAAACGGAGACTTGTGAGAAACGCAAAGAATGGGTGATCCTTCAAAGTGATGTTCCTTTAATAGTGGAATCGGGGTACCGTGGTGGGGTGCGGGGTAGCGAGGGAAGGCCCCTGGCAGCCACCCCAGGACTCTCCTGTGATCCCAGACTCAGCAAGCCTGGCCCAACCTGCTGCGCCTTTGGCAAAACGAAAGCCCTTCAGGTCAAGGACTCATCCTGAGCGTCTGTGCAACAACCACTTGGTTCTTCCCAAGCCTTCCCCTTGGGTTGATCCCACCCAACCCCACACATGAGAGAAATTCTGAGGACCACCTGTCTGTCCCCCATGACAGTGCTGTCGCACCTTCAGGCTATTCTACATGGACTGACCCACCTGAGTGGGGTTCCTGAAACCCCTTTCCCCCTGAGTGAGACTGGGGGTGGGGGTGGGGTGGTCAGTGAGCTTCCTCTGTGCAAACAACTTAAAATTGAAAACTTTGACTCCACTTGTAGCCTTTTCATTTAGTGTGAATCATCCTGAGGCTTTCATCTGACTTTCTGCACTTCTTTCAGCTTTCAGTCTGCCAGCCCTCTGGTGATTTGGGCCTTAACACAGGCTTGTCCCTTCGCGTAGTTCCTTTCTGCTTTTTTCTGGACTAGCTCCTTCTTCGGGTCTAAACATCACGGCTCCCTTCCCTTGGGAAGCTTTCCAGCCCAGCTGAACCGGAATGTTTTCCTACGACAGTGGACATCATACTGAGTTGTTATTCGTGTGTACACTTCTGTCTCCCCACCAGGCGGAAGTCCCGTGTCTGTGTGTTTAATGAATATTTTTGTCTCGTAGAGCCTAGCTTGACACTTAGACACTAGTAGTTGAATGAATGTTCCTTTCATTGAATTCATAGGACTCAACCATCTTTTTTTAGGATGGCATTCTCATCCCCGGTTGTGAAGTCGGGCTCTTGTTCCGTACCCACAGCCCTGGTTTCCACCCTACCTGCAGACCCTGGTTCCCCGGCCCGATGGTAGCCCCACCCTGCTGGCTGCTCTGGGGAAATGTGTGTCTGGAATGTTGGCTATCTTCAAAGGCTTTGTCTGTATCAGCTGGAAGGACGTCAGCGCCTTCCTCAAATCAGGGTGAACATTACACTATCCAGACTCCTCAGGCAGGTTTTGTTTATCCTGGGATCTCCTCCAAGATACCAGCTGATGGCTTCAAACACTTTTATGGTCTCAGATTTGGACAGACTCAGATTTTCCTCCTTCATCTTCCAATCCTGCCCTAAGATTTTCCTCCCTTCGTTTGCTCAAGCTGTGTTACAAATGCTCTGCCATGTGTGACTTTGCCTGCAGAAAACTGGCTTCACAGCTTCCACTCCATGCTGAGATTAGCCTTGCAAATGCCGAAGGCTAGCTGGAAAGGGCAGATGGCATGTTTCCTGATGCTCTTTTGTTATCGATCCATATTTACTCAGGCTTTCCTCCTTCCACAGAGTGGGGGGCAGGGAGTGGTGGTTTCTTTTGGTGTAGAGACAGTGGAAGTAAACCAGTTATTTCCTTAAGGAAAGTGGAGTTGAACAAGTTTTTAAAGGCAAGAATTGGGAACAGTAGAGGTATAAGCTTGGTCACCTGGGTGCAGACTCAGATAGCATGAATCTTGGTGAAAAGTGTAAGGCACAAATGTATTTGAGACCACACACATTCACATTTGTGGAGCACCTCCTATCTATGCCAACATCTGGCCCGGAGGGTAACAAAGATCAATAAGGCGTGGTCTTTACATTCAAGGAGCCCACCGTTAGTTAAGGCTGTAGTGCCAAGTAGATCTGGGAAACCGTGACAGAGCAGACCCATTTGGGTTACACGTATGTCCCTTGACCTGCCTGTAGCAGTGGAAGGTAGAGAGTTGTTTTTTTTTAAAAAGTCAAACTCCTCAGGTACAGGATCACAGGTGTCTTCCACGGTCATGAAGACTGTTGGGAGATCTGATATTTTCCTCTCATCTGCACTCAGAATTCAGAGAAACCACCTCTACAAAATCCCCCTTGCCCCGTACGTTATTTATTGCTGTGTAACAAATGATCACACAATTACATCTGGAGGCAAAAAATATTATCTCCTCTAGTTTCTAAGGGTCAGGAATCAGAGTCCATCTGCTGAGTGGCTCTGACTAGAGGCTCTAGTGGGGTGGTCATTGCAGCTGAAGGCTTGATTTGGAGGAGGGTGAGCAGGATTCAAGAGAGCATGGGTACCCACGATGGAAACCACAACCATTCATAACTAATCTCTCAAAAATGATACCCATTATGTCTGCCATATACTATTTGTTAGAAGCCAGGCCCTAAATCCAGTCCACATTAGGGGATGAGGTTCATCAACGGTGTGGATACCAGGGGGCAGCAATCCCTGGGCACCATCTCTGGCTGCCCACTGTGTCCCTCCACCCAGTCCCATTCTCCTCCCTATCTCCCTGCTTCCTTCCCAGTTCAGGATGCGCTTATGGAAAGTACTGGTGATTGCGTCCTTCTTTCTTCTGTGCCACCAAGACTGGGGAATGGTGTTAGAACAGGACGTTAGGTTGAATATTCTGCTTGTACTGGACCCAAAAGGACTTGTGCTGGCGGAGCCTCATCTAATAGAGGCCAAGTACAGGGTGGGAGGCAGTAGGTGTAGGAAAAGATCATTTCTGGAAGTGTTTGGCTTGGGAGAGGAACCATTTTGCAAGTTATGACTTGAAGCTCCAGGCTGTCCCTTGGTGCTGCTGAGTAGTCTGCCATCTCATAAAGATGCTTCTAGTCCTGCTGAAGGCATGGGATTGAAGAGCTGTCTTGCCAAAGAGGACAGTTTCTGTGCCATCTCAGGGTTGAGCCTCACCCATTTTATGACAGAGGCCAAAATGGTCTGGGACCTCCCTTACCTTCTCTCTTAGACTCTTCCAATCCTTTCCTGGCTTTGCAACTCAGCATCATCCTCCTCAGCCCTGACCTGCCTTGTCTCCTGTGAGCTCTCCACTGGCTCCAATCAGTCCTTGCCTCTTAATCTTAGCTGAGAAGCACCTAAGGTACAACTTCCTCCTGGGGAAGCAAAAGTTGTTACAACACAGAGGTGACTGGGGAATTTAGCACTCATAAAATGTGTCCATATGCAGGTACCTCGATCCTAATTAAAGGAGTCTCCTTCCTAGCCAGCCATGCTCCAGCTGTTTCCAATGGTGTGCACATGCAGAAATAAGATGCAAATCAAATGCACTTTCAGGAAGTAGGCAGTGACATTGGAGAATTACTCGCTCGTGGGTAAACCTAACAAAGAAGGATCTGGCAGAGGAACTAGAGCAGTTAGCAGAGGAGAGAAAATTGACAAGGAAACTGACACATCAGGCTCTTCAAAGGAAGGTGATTTGAATATCAAAGGTGGAAGAGGGGCCCTCAGGAACCTGATGAAACTCTTGAATATTTTTTTGCAAAATTATTCCTCTTTCTCTTCCTGTCCTTGAATGTAAAATGAAGGAAGACATACTGTGCTGTCTTATAATTTTATCAAACAGCTAATGCCCCAAAAATGAACTCGTTCTTTTTTCATTCTAAGAATTAGTAGTGTACAGTCAGACAACATCCATTTTATAAAAGAGGCGGAATACATTTTTGTGACGTTTTTGTTTTGTTTGAAGATAAAGTTCCAATAGAACCCCACTATTTACTACGATAGCTGGGATGAAGTTGATGGGGCTGCGATGTGAGGCTGAAGGCAGGTTCAAGGAAGGAGAAAGAATGTTTTCAGCAGAGGCAAGAGCTAACAGGATGTGCAATGGCACTTTTCCTGCTGCCGCAGGTGTTGGCTACAGCTTCAAAGGTGAAGTCAGTGGGTGATAAGGACCCCCATATTCCAAAAGGAGATGCTAAAGAAATCCCACAGGACTCGCTAAGGAAAGACTAGAGGTTCAGGAAAGAGCGCTTTAAAGGGAATTCGTAAGAGAAGCAAGCTTTGCTTTTTCCTCCGTCCCCACGGGAAAGGGAAATCCTTAACCCAAAGCAAACAAAGAGGGAGGCAAGAGAGCCTCAGGCTTGGGAGAGAGGTCGTGCAAGAAGAGACAGACTGGTCTCTCACTTTGTGGACAGAAGCTTGTTGAGTGGCAAAAACATTTCAGCCTGCGGAGCACTGTTACCAGAGCAGAGGATGGAAGTGTCCTGGGAGAATAGCCACGTGTCTCTCAGAGTCTGGGGGCAGGAGGGCTGCCACCTGCTCTCGGGGAGCTGTGAGTGCAGATCGGTAGCTGGAGCTGGGTGGTGGGGTGAGGTGAGAGAGGGCAGCTGGGATAGCAAGATGCCTTTCTGCCATTTGGAAGATTGAGTGGGGGCACCTGGGTGGCTCTGTCGGGTAGGCTAAGAGTGAGTTGATTCCCATGGGCCAAGTGATACCCAGAGAGCTGCCTTGCAAGGCAGGGGACCCCAGCAGAGGGAGACCGATCAGCTGGACAGTGCATCACCCGTGGTGCACTGTGGGAAGTCTCAGTGGCAAGAGTAGGGAGGGCACCTCACAGGTCCTAGCATGCCCTATAAAAGAGCTGGACTTGGAATGAAGGGGACTTTAGGCACTCAGGCAACAGCCACAAATTGCATATGTTGAACATAATTGCCTCATCAATTCCTCTCATTTTCCTCATCTGCTCAGCCCTAGAGGATCCTGAAGAAGACCAGGAGGCCGGGAGAAGGGTAAGTGAACATGACAAATCAGAAAGAGTGAAAGAAGAGACATACCCCCTTCTCCACTGGAAACTCTTAACCTTCATGTGAGAGTTAGCCTGAATGGTGGAAAGGAACTAAATTGGATATGAGACTCGAGTGTGGGTTTAGATTGAAACTTTCAATATCCCCAGATAGGACTGTTCTGGTACCTGAACAAGGCTGAAGTCTTGGACTTGGCCTGGAGAAATCACCAAAGAGTAAGAAAGGAGACACAGAGTTCATTTAAAGACCATGGTGGAAGAAGAAAAAATGTTACAAATTTAGCTTTCTCAATAAACTTGTGTTTGAGGAAGGCAAGTATTTCAGTTTACAACAGGACAGCTTTTCCATTTTGCCTGTGCATTTACTCTTGGACTTTCACACCCAAGATAACATTCCCGCCCTGGAAGTATGCACTGTTGTGGAAACACTGGAAAGGGAACAAGTGATTATAATACAGTGTCAAATCAGGAAAGTACAAGGCACTATATGAACAAAGATCAAGGCCAACCCAATCTTAAGGGCCAGGGAAGTCTTCCAGTGAAGTGATATCTTGGTTTGACTCCTGTTTTTTAAGAAGTAACATCTAACCAGACAAAAAGGGAGACAGGAGGCAGATAAAGACAGAATGGGAGTAGGGAATAAAGGGAGAGCTTTGGGGAATGTTCATGAATTAACTTTCAGATGTGTTGAGACTGTAATGAGATACAGGTCTAAAGGTCAAGGACCCTGTCTGTGTGCCAGAGATGGTGATATGGCATCGTTACCCACATACAATATTCATATCCCTGTGGGTAGGTCACATCTCTCAGAACCAGTGGATATGGAGAAGAAAAAGGCTAAGGGCACAAACTGGTCAGAGAAAGATGGACCCCAAGACCTAAATCCTGTTCTGAGACTCTGGGACAGATAAGTCTATAAAGAACTTACCTACGTAGGTTTGATGTTTGGCAGTGTTAACCCCTGCCCTCAGGGACTAGCCCCTGCCCTCATGCACTGGGTCTAACTAATGGAGCCACAGACTCTCTGGCCTGCAGTGAATACATCTAAGACTGAGACCCAACAGACTAAATGACCACGTGTCTTCATAAGCCCAGATGCAAGTCTCCACTCTGTCTTATCCTTTTTATAGAGCAGAAAGGTGAATCCTAGAAAAGGCATGATGAAAAAAGGGCAAGGAAATAAAACGGGTTCATTTTGGTGCCTAGAGTATTGTTGGTGAAACTGTGCCTTTACACCATGTGCTTTCCCAGCAGCAAGTGGCCACAGGCTGACTCACTGAACGAAACATCTGGAAGATAAGAGACCCAAAAAAGGAAGAAAGCACCAACTCCAGATCCTTTGGCTCAAGATAGGGCCTTGACTATGAAGTATTTGCCAACCAGCTTCCTCCTAAGAGATGCATAAATATCAGTGCCCTTAGAGGTCAAGAATTATCCCTGATGTTTGAGGAATGGGTGGAGGAAGAAATAAGGAATGGAACAGTTGAGAAAATGAGACAAACTATACAGGGTCTTCCAATAGCCAGTGAGAGAAGAAAGTCGAGATAGTGGATTAATGGGGGAAATTCAGGAAGCAGGAAGGAACGGATCTAGGAGAGCACAGATGTTGAACAGGTAATTAGTCTGGGATGGATAAGAATAGAAACAGATAAGGAAAGAGCAAAGGACAAAGAGGTGAATGTGGGTAAATGATAACTAGAAGGATGGAAAGGTTGAGGCTTGTTTGGTTTCCTGGTGGATAATAACATATCAACGAAAGCCTTCTATAGTTTTAAAACATTTGCATAAATGTTTAATCATCACAACAAGCCAACCAAGTTTTCTGGATAGTTCCAAATCTTGACACACCCCAGGTTCTTTATTGCTCTTGGCTACCAGAGCTGCTGTTCCCTCCTAAAGCTCCGCACAACTAGAACTCTAACAAATTAATCTTCCCTAAATACTGGTCCAAGACAACTCTAAGTCTCTCTTACAGCTACTGCCATTGAGGGGATTCAAACAATAATTGGTTCTTTTCTACCTTATCTCTGAGCCTCAAACTTCCCCACCATTCCGTGGCAACCAGCTCCAGCATGGCTGGCCAATGCTCAGGTTCTGGTCTGTTGCAAAACAGGACTCTGACCAAATCAAGATCTACATTGGATGCGTGGTGCTACCCCTTGGTGATAACCAAGGAATATTCCTTGACTTAATGGAGGTTCAACTTGATTTGAGTTGAGGATACTTTGGCCAATTATCCACTTACATTTTTTTTTAAAGTTTATTTATTTATTTTGAAAGAGAGAGAGACAGAGAGCACAATCAGGGGAGAGGCACAGAGAGAGGGAGAGAGAGAATCCAAAGCAGGCTCTGCGCTATCAGCACAGAGCTCAGAGTGGGACTCAATCCCATGAACTGTGAGATGATGACCTGAGCTGAAATCAAGAGTCGAACACTTAATAGATTGAGCCCTCCAGGCACCCCCACTTACATTTCTTATAGTCATTTAATACCCAAAAGAATTGGGGCAGTGGCCATGCTCCTTGGTTTTTCAGATTCCAGGCTGCAGTGGCCCCTCCATCTTTTTGCTGGACATTTTGGTTCTTAGCACTATTAAAACACATCTGTTGGGATCTCTTGGCTGTTAGTTCATGTAGTGAAAGAGGGGAGAAGGGCTGTGAGAAAGTTGCAAAAAGTGTGAAAGACAGAAAATTGCACTGGCTCAAAGAAGCAAACCTGGGACCCTCAAGTCAGATGACATCATTTTGCTTTTGTGCTAGTTGTTGTCATTTTATGTGCTGATTGATTTGAAGGCTACTCTGAAAGAGAAATTTAGAATTTCTAGTAATAATGGCATCATTTGAGTAAAAAGATAGTTTCAAGAAAAAGATTTATTTAGGTATACATACTATGTATTAGTGTTATACTTTCTAATGTATTTGTTATTTTATGGTCATTTAAAGATCATTTAAAAGGTTCACAATTTAGTAGTCATAGTTTATCAGTCTTTTGGGCAGTGACTGTTAAACCTCTTCCAAGTGAGATGAAAAAAAAAATTTTTTTTCGTTTCAAGTTTATTTATATTGAGAGTGAGTGAGCAGGAGAGGGGCAGAGAGAGAAGGAGAGTGAGAATCCCAAGCAGGCTCCACGCTGTCAACACAGAGCCCGGTATGGGGCGGGAACCCACAGACTTGTGACCCAGGCCAAAATCAGGAGTCAGAGGCTCAACCACTCAGCCACCCAGGTGCCCTAAGATATTTTTTTAAATGTAGATCCAGTATCCAACTCTATGCTGTCTTTAAACCGTCCAGTGCAAAAGAAGAGTGAGACTTTTGACATTGTGAATTAACAGTGTGGTTCAAAGTCATAGGTTCAAAAAAGGTTGATACAGGTTAGTTTGGACTTATACATTCAAGAGGCAGATCTTTTTGCTCCCAAGTGAAGGAGAAACTGCTAATGCTAACAAGGAAGCTCCAGAAAGCAAAATCCTCTTGTTGTGAAGGCAGCTGTTTTCCTTGGTGCTGTGCTTTCATGTAAACCAAAGAGATACCATCCTTGTGCTGAGCAAGCAATACAATCCAAGCCTGAATGCTATTTCTGCTCAGGGAAACTGACCTGATTACCCAGGACAATTCAGACGATTGTCCTGGCCTCTCCCGATCATCTCCTATCCTTTCTTTGATTTTCCATCCATTTCTGCAGCCAACTCAGCGGGTTTTTTGTACTTGTTCTGGGTACCATGTTAAGTACATGGGACACAGAATTGAGCTTCCCCTGGTGCGCCCCAGGCAGAGGGATGTCCTTGCTCTGGTCTTCTCGTTCTTGGCTTTTGCAGGAACCTCCCTTCCCCCCCCACCCCAACATCTCCACCAGACAAGGCCTAGCCTCTCTGGAGAACAACTAGTCACTTTAATAGTATGTAACTCCTGTGCTTACCATGGGACCATATATGACGTGTGGGTTTGCAGCAGGAGTGAACAAGACATATTTATCCCCAAACTTTGGGATCCTATAGTTGCTCTTATTTTAAGAAGATGTGTCCCAGAAAAGCCCTTTTGAGTGCCTTCATGCTGCTAGCAATGTGCCTTTGTATCCTGATTTTTGTAGTAAAAATCTGCATAGACTTATTTTACTTTTACTAAGCTCCCAGTGGACATGAGTCATTGCAAGGACATCAGAGGCTTCTACACCAATTCTCTGTGCTCCCTGTAAGCCCTCTCCATGTCCAGGGAAGAACCAGTGCTTTCCCAAACCCCATCTGGACGGTGTCAACAGCTCTTGCCTCTCATGAAATACATACATGATGGTGGGTTTGGTGGTGGGTAAGGGGGGTGGTTCCTTAATTTTGGAAGAAAACAAAAACGTGCAGGGCAGGAACACAGTTATGTTGTAAGAGTGATTATTTGGCATCTGGCTATCTTTTGGTCTCCTGAGAAGCAGAGAGGAGAAGGTTTGGTACAAATTAGCTCAGTTCTCTTTTCTGCAAACACAACCGGGAAAAAATGGAAATCAGCTGAGTCAACAGAGTTCTTGCTTGCCCCAAATGGAGATGTTTCTGGAATTAAACAAAGTTTATAGAGGCATTTCTGCTTAGGTTTCCCATGAATGAATTGGGAAGAAAGTGAGTGGATAAGACCTGGATGGAACCGGACTGTCTTTATTTACATGATCCACCAAAAACCAGGACCCTTTTTGAGAAACAGGGAGATTTTTTTTTTGGGAATATGGATCTGGGGGACTTGAAGAAACTTACACCGGAAAGCCCTTTGAATGTACCCTGGACTGAGATATGGTTTCCCCAGCTCTGGCCTTGGGGTAGACATTAAGCCAGGACTGACATTTCAGAGAAGGTTCTTGAACATTAAGGTTTTCTTCTCCAAAATTATAGAGTCATGGCAGCTCAGGCAGCCCCACTTTGACAACACAGAGTTAGTGGAACACTGTTTTTATGTATAGCTTCATCAATCAAAGATCTTTATTAAGGTGTTATATTCCCAAGCTGTTTCCTCTACAGAATATAGACTGGATGATGTACAAACTTTCCTACTCAAGACGTATGGTTCAAAGTAGACTGAAAAGACTAAAGCTCATTAAGTTGTTAGCACCTGAAGATCAGCTACATTTAGATCTGACACGTGTAATATTCTTATTTTTCTCCATCTAAGTCCATCACACCCATACATTGAGCACCTTCTAGGAGGGCAGTGATTCAGGCTGGCATATAGAAGCCTTAGATGTGGTCCTTGCCCTCAAGAAACTTCATTAAAGAGACAGAAAGTACAAAACATTAGTGAACACATCAAGGCAGGATGTGAAAAAGTGCCAAATGAGAAAGAATAGAAAGACCTGGAGAAATTGAGAGAACATGCAGGGCAAATGAGAGACAAGGCTTCCTATTTTTACAGGGATCTTGAATCTGTCTTCAGAAGGAAGAATTTGGCAGCTACAGGGAGAAAAATTTCAGCTCATCAATATAAAGAACTGAATCGGGAAAGACAACTTCGTGAGGATGCTGGAGGCATGCAAAGAGAGACAGAATATCATCTGTTAGGGATCCTGCAAGGGGATTTTCCATACTGTGTAAATTAAATATCTACAACTGTCTTGGATCTATGAAGTGATGAGCACAGTTACTGGAACATCAGCTCAGTCTGGGCCTCCCAAAGGAGCAGGACCTTGCTGGACCTCAAAGATGAATGGCCTCTAGAAGGGCCCCTCCTCTCCTGTGTGTTCCCTTACCACTATCACCCACTACCTGGAAGAGGAGGACCTATGGCAGAGCAGTCTCTGTAACAACAGAGGCCAAGGACACAGAATAAGGGTCCAAGATAGATGCATGACAACATGGAGCCTCCTTGGGACTCTCTATCTCCCTCTCTCTCTGTCCCTCCTTACCCATGTTTCCTCTCTTTCTCTCTTTCTCTCAAAATAAATAAACTTTAAAAAAATAAATAAACAGGGGCACCTGGTGGCTCAGTCGATTAAAGCATCCAACTTTATGCTCAGGTCATGATTCTATAGTTTGTGGGTTCGAGCCCCGTATTGGGTTTTGTGCTGAAGGCTCAGAGTCTGGAGCCTGCTTTAGATTCTGTGTCTCCCTTTCTCTCCCCCTCTCCCACTTGTGCTCTCTCTCTCTCTCTCAAGAATAAATAAAAAATATGTTTTAAAGATGGATTGGTGGGTGGATAATAAAACATATGGCAAAGTGCTAATTATAGAATCTAGGTAGTAGGTATATGGGTGTTCACTGTACAATTTTCAGCTTTTCTATGTGTTTGAAATTGTTTATAATGAAGTGTTAAGGAGAAGAATCCATGTTGAAGAGAACCAGTGGTTTTCAGGATTCACTGACATGGAATACAGAACAGGATAATGTGGATCATTGAATTCTTACTGTTCACCGAGTGCTTTATAGACACTATCTCATTTACTCTCACAACAGCCTATAAATACCACTACCCACCCTTGGTAGACCAAACAACTGAGGTGCAGAGAGCATGAGATATTTGCTTAAAGCCACACAGGTGGTAAGTGTCAGCTTTAGGTTTGAACCTAAGTGTGACTAACTCCAGAACCCGAAGCCATGACTAATGAATGCACTACCCTTGGGACCCAGATGCAAATGGCTGGCCTGGTCCCTTGTGTTGAGTGGAAGGCATCTAATGTTTGAAGGAAAGGGAGAAAGTATCTACATGCTAGCCCCTCCTTCCCTGGAAAATGGATTGCAATGGTTTGATTCTTTTGTTGTTCTTTAATTATTAATAGACACCCAGACCTCCACTTGGGAGTTTTATTTTGGTTTCATCTTTTTTCCCCCTTTTTCATTTTAAACAAGTTTATTTCAAACAGTAAGACATTTGACTTGAAGGGAAAACTATATAGGATTCATTTCTTTCAGAGTAATTTATCCCTACTTAGAGATAACTTGTCCTGCATGTAATGACTGCACACAAAACTGTTAAAAAATTATCCTGGGTTTTACGATGGTAAATGAAAAACACTAGAATCGTATAATCAAACAAGGTCTGCAAAGACTTTTTTTAAATGTTTTCTTAAACAGTGAGAGCGAAATAACTTGCTGGAATAGAAAGATAAGAGGTGAATGAGCATCCCACTAATGGAGAAAGAGGGTATTTTCACAGAACCAGTTATTTTACCTGTCTCAACTTCACTTGATGACCATCAAAACATACCCTTGGCTACTTAGTTTTTTAAAAATGCAACATTTGTGCATATATACCAGTTACTTTATGCAAAATAAGGGAATGAGAAAGGGGAAGTGAAAGGGTAGAAATGATGCTATGGTAGTTAGGATGTGGTGGAACCAAATTGTGGTTTTCTTTTTCTTCCTTTTTTTTTAAGTTTTAATTATTTTTGAGAGCGAGAGAGACTGGGCCCTGAATGCAGGGCTCAAACCCACAAACTGTGTGAGATCATGATCTGAGCTGAAGTTGAATGCTTAACCGACTGAGCCACCCAGACGCCCCACGTCAAAGAAGTTTTTCATAACTCCACTAAAGCAGCAGGCAGTGAACTTCTGACTGCTAGAGTCGTGAAGCAGGGCCTGTGTGAAAAAGTGTCCATTCTAACTCGCAGATGTCTCACGGGGAAGCAGAGAGATGACGTCAGGCCCAGGACCCGCCTATCCAACCTAGCAAGTTCACACACCCCTGGGCTGGAGTCTTGAAACAAAAGGCTTTTGAAACATTTGATGGGAAGGCGCTCACAGTGTAAACTTATGACGCACTGGGGGCAATGCGCGGAGTGGTTGGACTGTGTACTCTTCAACGACAGGTCACAACCTGTCATGAAGTCACTGTAGTCAGTTATGCCCCACAGTTTTAAAAACAGAAGCAAAATAGAATAGAACATATCAGAGTGCAACACACAGGACAAAGATGGATATTCAGTGTTGTTCGAGAAATATTTTTGGCTATATTTTGTGTGTATGTGTACAAAACCAATGTAAAATTATGTTTTACTGTGGGTTTAATTTTTTTTTTAACTTAAAAGTTTAGGAGCAAATGCAGTGCACGGAACAGAGGTGTCTGGAGTCTTTAGAATGTGTCACAAGTGATTGGGTCACATGCCAGAATGCAGAGAGGACAGTCTCTACCAGGCTTGCTTTCTTGGCCCAGTGAAGCTGGTGTCTGTGACCAGCAGTTGGGCCCATGGGGTAAGCAAGTGCACTGATTTGCTGGGGGCAGCCCAACACCTCAGCGTATCAAGGAGCAGATGGAATGGCTCCCTGACTTTTTGTTAATCTTCAGTTCATACATAGGGACCATAGTGAAATAACATTTTGATCCTTAGACAATAACCGAAAACACACCCTGGAGACAGAAAACGAAGAGT
Organism: Crocuta crocuta; assembly: GCF_008692635.1. NCBI lineage: Eukaryota > Metazoa > Chordata > Mammalia > Carnivora > Hyaenidae > Crocuta > Crocuta crocuta. The sequence continues at coordinate 4,237,675 of NW_027529433.1, forward strand.
ATATGCAACTCTCTCTCTCCCCCTCTTCACACGAATACCAGGTCCACAATTATTTCCCTCCTTCGTCCCTTAAATCCATGATGTCAGTCTCCCTGGGAATGGACTGTGGGCACACACACTGGTCAGCCTCTCCTGGGGCCTGTAATTAGAGGGGAGCTGCTAAGAAGTTCTAGAGAGGGTTAGAAAGAACAGGCAAGTCACAGAGTGCAATGTCCTGGACCACACTGTGCAAGAGGATGTCTCCAGTGAGAACAAGACACAATTACCTATAGAATACACATGCACACACACACACACAATGTTTTCAAAATCAAGGGATGCTGCTGCCAGTTCAGTGGCAAATCCTTTCTATAATGCAGGGTATATGGATGATAAATCTATTCATCCAGGATCCCCTAATTTTGATATCAGCATCCACAGTCCTCCACCTCCTAGGAGTAATTGTTCCTGTCCTGCTACCCATTCCATGTGGCTCTAGCGGGACAGCCCATCACAGTATCTTGCTCCATCCCGTTGGCTTCAACTCGGTACACGAAGAAGGCAATAGTCCCAAGTCAGCCCAGACAGGGTCTATGCCTAGGACTTAAACACATTAAAGCAGTAGGCAAGAACTGAGTTTCCTCATGGGGCTGCTAATCTTGGAAACTTTGGCCCCCTTTTCCTCTAACCATGTGGAGGAACTCAACAGGCAGCGTGAGAGAACAAGTGTGAGGACAGCCATGCTACTCTGGCCAGTCTACTTTGTGCCCCACCAGCGAAGTGAATGACAGGATGGGGTGTGTGTATGGTTATGGTGGTTAGAGGGGTGGTTTGGTTTTTGCTCAAACTAGTACGAGTTGGCTTTTGCAATTTATACCTGAGAAGGTTGCAAGTAGCTTCAGCGTGTATGTAATGGGTTAGAATAAGGATTGGGAGTGAAGACCTACATTCAAAGCCTAGATCTGGTTCTTATTAACTGTCTTCAAGACCCAGAACTTGTCCAACCCTCAGTTTCTTTGTATGGCATCCAAGGTATTTGTGAGGATTAAATGAGCTAATTGTGTGAAGGTGCTTTGTATAATGATAAAATGTTATCTCACTGTGAATTACTAATCCAAACATGTTTCTCCAAAAGAAAAGAAAGGCGGGGACAGGGAAGGGGGAGAGGAATCTCCCTTGTGCACCCTCTCAATCAATGCACTCTTCTGGAGGGAACGCTATTCTGACCTCTATCATCAGAGGTTGTCAGGAAACCTGGATTTGAATTCCAATGCTGTTAATTATTAACGATACGACTTCCGACAAATTACCTAACTTCTCAGAGCTGCAATTTTATCATTAATTAATGACGAGATTAGTTAAGAAAAGAAACTTGCCTTGGAGACTTGTTGCAAAATATGTTAGAGTAACATAACCTTTCTAATAAAGATCCTTAAAGTGTGGTGACCTAAGAAACGAGCTGTTTATATCTCTGTCATGAAAACATCTTGGACAGGTGCTTTGGGTTGTTGGGGGCTTAGGCACCAAGTCTGATAGTAACTCGTGGATTTTAAAACCATTACATTTGTAGCCAACTCAACCAACAGGAAAGGGGAGAACATTTGGAGGAGGCATACTCTTCCCTGAAGAGTGTAGCACACTTGTGCTTACTGTCCATCTGAGAAGGTATAGACGCTCAACCTCACCTGGCCTCAAGCAGGCTGGGAAATGTAGTTCCAGGCTGGACAGCCATGTTCCAGCTACAACTCTTGCCAGAGAGGAGAGGAAAAACAGAGTTTGGTGGAAAGCCACTGTGTGAGGAGTAGATGAGATGATGCATATAAAGTGCTTAGAATATTTCCTGACAAAAGGTAGCACTCAAGTATTAGCTATTTTAGTAGTAGTCTTTCATTTGATAGGAATTAGGAAAGAAAGGTTTTCCTCAAATTAGGCCACAAAATGACTCTTTCTAGGAAACGTGTACTGATCTCACAGTCCTGTTCTACCAGCTTCCTTCAGCAGCTCTGAGCACATCACTCAGCCTCTTTTTTCCAAGTGCCGTTCCTCTGCCCCAAAGAGCATTTAAAACACTTGCTGGTGACAGTTCTGAAAGACAAGCTGTGGAGAAGGCCCAGCTTTATCTCTGGAATGCCCCATTCGCCATGGGAAGAGCTCAGAATAGAAGACAGTTAAAGGATGATAAATGGGTGTTGGACTTGCTACATTTCCCAGCCTGGTTTTGGCCACAGTACAAATTTATGCAGACCAATGTGGACACCTTGGGAGGTTTTTTCCTTAAAACTCTGGCATTGACTACCTTCTGTTGCACAGACAGACTCGTGGGGGGAGGGTATACGGTGGGCACCCGGGTGTAAGAAGATAGCCAAGATTGATGGATGGTGCGCCTTCCAATGCCATAAATAATGCAGGCTCCAGTCCCATTAGCCATGGAAATTTGCAGTAGGAAACTAATGAAGTCTTTAATTATAAAAGTCCTAGCTATGTAGTCTTCCAAGAAGGCAAGGCTCCTAATAAACCCTTTGGCAGAGGCCGTAAGCAGGGTGTGGGCTGTGCTGTGCAGCTGGTCTAGCGCGAGTGTGAGAGACCACCCCTGAGACCGGCATGGCAGGGAAGCCTGAGTGCACCTCGTTCATGACCTCAGCAGACGGGCTGCCCTTCTTCCTGCCTCTTACCTGACCCTCTGGACTGTCCAGACACATGGGAGGAACAGCCTACCCGCACTTAGCTGATCCGCAAACATTACCTGGCTCCTTAACTACTTGCTTTGACTGTCTCTGTGAGTAATTAATTTGCCGGTTCCCCTACCAGTCGTGGCCAGAACAGGATTTCTTCCATTGTGCTTGTTACAGTCTCCAGCTGTGACCAAGTGCAAGCTTTGCTTGGAAGAGAAAACGAAGTCAGAATGAGTCTCTCCTCTACTTGGAATAGCAGGATACGTAGGGGAACCAAGAAGTCCTTCTGCACACTTATAAAAGTGTGTGCAGGTTCGGGATTTCTGCAGGTGGGGAGCTGGGGTCGGACTGCTTGAGGCTGCGTCCACACATACAGTAGGAAGTGCAGATGGTTCTCCTGATTGTTTGGGCTAAAATTCTTTTACTGAAAATGTCTGGAAAATTGAAGTNTTTTTTTAATGCCTATTCATTTATTTTGAGTGAGAGAGCCAGAGCACGAGGGGCAGAGAGAAAGGCAGGAGAGAAGCCTAAGCAGGCTCCATGATGTCAGCACAGAGCCCAGTGCGGGACTCGATCCCACCACAGTGAGATCATGACCTGAGCTGCATTCAAGAGTCAGATGCTTAACCGACTCAGCCACTCAGGGGCCCCAATGCTCAGTTGCTTTGATTTATTTATTTCTCTCATGACTATTTTAGAAAATTAATTCTGCCTCACTTCATTTGTCCAGCCAACTTACAGGGGGCTCAGTTAATTGCCTTTCTCCTAACAAGGTTCAAATCCCAAACCCAAGAGGCTGCTTCTAGAGGCAGCCACAGTGTTTTGGTCACCGCAGTGTCACCCCTGAGGGGAAGTGTACCACACAGAGGCAGGTGATCTAGGAATGCCAGGTCATCTGAACCCCAAGAGCTAAGAGGGACTCACCTTGGATTTTCAAGGGAAAGACCAAAAAACAGAGGAAGCCTGTATTAGAAGCTTTCGGAGCCCTTTGGGATGGTATTCATGGAAACTGAAGGAAACAAAGGTAACAGGCAGCCTTACTTCAGGCTGTGGAGACAGCCCAGGGTGAGTCAGAGCTAATAAAAAGTGCTCTGTAATGTCCCTGTGCAAACTGTTGAGACCAAGCCTTGAAGCATTTTCACTTTGGCCTGGAGCCCCAGAGTCTATTGAGCTGGTGATTAATTGCAGGAAAGACCCTGGGAAATAGAGCAGGAACAGAAAGTGGTTTATATCAGTGTGATCATTAAAATTTGATCAAACGCTGGACGTGGCTAATTACCTTTTGATGGTATTTTCTGAGAGCCAGTTCTAAAAAGACATCCCAGCCTTTCCCACTGGCAACTCTCCTTTAATTCCCAAGTAATATTTTGAGGTAACACTGCATAATGGGTCAGAAAGAGGTAGAGCAAAGCAGATGAGTAGATTGGGACCTTTTTAGGTGGTGATCTGGAAAGGAGATCAACAGAAAGGGCTTCAGGCTTAAGACGATTGGGAAAAAGAAGTCTTAGCCACAATGAGTATTATTGACTTCTATCTCTGTTTTAGGACGAATCTGAAATTTCCATGACAAGCAGGTCATGTAAATTTTAGGACAAATCTGAAATTTACGTGACAAGCAGGTGTGATAAAGTAGTAAGACTAAAGTTTGGGTTTATAACATTTTCCCACAGTTACACTGTCACAGATCCTTATGTTTCAGAAGTGACATTACTTAAAAATGACATTTTCTGGTAGCCTCCCTCCATCCACCCAGGCTGAGCTAAGGATGACCTCTGTATGAGCCTTTGAAGTTTCTAAATCCACCCAATTTTAGCCTTATTACACTGTTTTGGTTGCCTTCTTGTGTCTGTTTTCCCTACTGAACTCAACGTTCATTTTGAGAAACGCTCCAGCTTTAGCTCAGCACTGGGTACTCAGTAAGTGATCTATAAATATCTGTTGAACTAATAATAAAAAAAAAAAAAATGGTGGTGAAGTTTCCAGCTCTTCCATAGAAAACCGTATATTTTGTGGGGTGCCTGAGTGGCTCAATCTGTTAAGTGACGATATCAACCCAGGTGGTGATATCAGGATTATTAGATCAAGCCCAGCGATGGATTCTTCGCTGACAGTATGGAGTCTGCTTGGGATTCCCTCTCTCTCTGCCGTCCCTCACACACTGTCTCTCAAATAAACTTAAAAAAAAAAAAGAGAGAGAGAGAAACCTATATATTTTAACAGGAGAAAAATAAAACTCTAACTCTTATTTTTTTTTTGTAGATGATATCTGTGTTTTCTTTTCCTATCCTGATCCAAGACTCTACCACACATGTTCTATAGGTTCTATTTGCTTCTGTTGGCAAATTCATGTGGCTTCTAACCAGAGCTCAGGACACTAAAACCTTGTTCATCTTGCTTCAGTTCCCTTTCTGAAGACAGTTGCTCTCTGCCTCCCTACGTGCTCTGGCTGTGAGAGGGAGTTCGTTCCCTTTCTTTACTTTTATTATTAATTATTATTATTATTATTATTTTGGTGTTTATTTGTTTTTGAGACAGACAGAGCAATAGCCAGGGAAGGGCAGAGAGAGAGGGAGAAACAGAATATGAAGCAGCCTCCAGGCTCTGAAGAGTCAGCACAGAGTCTGACTTGAGCTTGAACTCTTGAACCATTGAGATCATGACCTGAGCCGAACTCAGACACTCAATTAACTGAGCCACCCAGGCACCCCTTCCTTTCTTTTCTTTATACACCATCTCCTGCACTTCATGCATAGAGAGGGTGTCTCCTGGGGTCACAGCAGAAGGAACACCACCTACTCACATTCATAAGCACATGTTTGTGTCAGAGAGAACATTCTTGAAGCAATGGATTTGTATCTTGGAAACTGCCCCTTTTTTCTCCCTTTCTTTCTCTTTCTTCTCTTTTTATTAGTTTGTTTATTTTTAGGTATTGAAAAAAGGGAAATAAGAGGACTGTTGGATCTTTTATTTTTTTCCCCTGTAGTAAAATAAATCATTCAGAATGCTTGACTCTTGCTCTGCCATTCTTACAGTAAGCCAAAATGAAAAAGCTGTTCCCATCCCCTTTGAGAGCATCAATTCTTTTTAAATTATTTTTAAATACTGTTTCTTTTATGCGTTCCTTAGCTTTGCTCTTGCCATTTGCAATGTGCAAACACATCTCTTTGCATCTTGAGTTGCCATTAGTTCAAGCTTTTCCCTTAGAAGTCTGAATTGTAGAGAGTTTGAGCTACTTCAGGGCTATGTGATATCACTGGTAGTTGAAGTGAGGAGTTCCATGGATGCCAAAGACATCAGGAAGTCAGTAGGGTAGATGGGAGGTAAAGAATGGTCTGTCTTAAAGGCAACATCTACCCTTTTTGTATTTTGTGAGAAATATTACATTGTGTGAATAATAAATAGTGAATATTAATTTAACTGAAATGTGCTATAATTATTTGGAAAGATGTGAAGTGGGAAAGAAAGAATATATTTTTGTGGGGGAGCATGAGAAGGTTTTGAAAAGTTAAATCTAGCTCTTCCATAGTAGAAAGTTAACAGACAATATTCAACATTTTAAAATCAGGAAATTTCCCCCATGATTTAATATATAGCACTTATATTCATTTCATGCCATCCAAAATATTTTATTTTTTCTTCTCATTTTATGTATTTTTTTAAAAATTCATATGGTGTAATAATTATTTCAAGAATAGAATTTAGTGATTCATCACTTATATATAATATCCAATGCTCATCCCAACAAGTGCCCTCTTTAATGCCCATCACCCATTTAGCCCACCTCCCTACCCACCTCCTCTCTAGCAACCATCAGTTCTCTGTATTTAAGAGTCTGAGTCTCTTATGGTTTGTCTCCCTCTCTGTTTTATCTTATTTTTGCTTCCCTTCCCCTATGTTCACCTGCTTTGTTTCTAAAATTCCACATATGAGTGAAATCACATGATACTGGTCTTTCTCTGACTTATTTCACTTAGCATAATATACTCTAATTCCATCCACTTTGTTGCAAATGGCAAGATTTCATTCTTTTTGATCACCAAGTAATATTCCGTTATATGCATATGTGTACCCACACACCATATCTTTATTCATCAGTTGATGGACATTTGGGCTCTTCCCATACTTTGGTTAATAGTGCTGCTATAAGCATTGGGGTGCATGTGCACCTTTGAATCAGCACTTCTGTATCCTTTTGATAATACCTAGCAGTGCAATTGCTTGGCTGTAGGGTAGTTCTGTGTTTAATTTTTTGAGGAAATGCCCTGCTGTTTTCCAGAGTGGCTGCACCAGTTTGCATTCCCACCAGAAGTGCAAAAGGGTTCTTCTTTCTCCACATCCTCACCAACATCTGTTGTTGCCTGGGTTGTTCATTTTAGCCATTCTGACAGGTGTGAAGGTGGTATCTCATTGCGATTTTGATTTGTATTTCCCTGATGATGAGTGATGTTAAGCATCTTTTCAAGTGTCTCTTAGCCATCTGGATGTCTTCTTTGGAAAAGTGTCTATTCATGTATTTTGCCTATTTCTTTACTGGATTATTTGTTTTTCAGGTGTTGAATTTGATAAGTTCTTATAGATTTTGGATATTAACACTTTATCTGATATGTCATTTACAAGTATCTTTTCCCATTTTGTCAGTTACTTTTTAGTTTTGCTGACTCCTTTGCTGTGAAGAAAATTTTATCTTGATGAGGTCTCAGTAACTTCATTTTTGCTTTTGTTTCCCTTGCCTCCAGAGATATGGTAAGAAGGTGCTGTGGCCGAGGTCAAAGAGGTTGTTGTCTGTTTTCTCCTCTAGGATTTTGATGGCTTCTTGTCTTATGTTTAGGTCTTTTATCCATTTTGAGTTTATTTTTGTGTATGGTGTAAGAAGGTGGTCCAGGTTCATTTTTCTGCATGTCGCTGTCCAGTTTTCCGAGCACCATTTGCTGAAGAGACTGTCTTTTTCCCACTGGATATTCTTTCCTGCTTTGTCAAAGATTAGTTGGCCATGCGTTTGTGGGTCCATTTCTGGGTTCTCTATTCTGCTCCATTGATCTATGTGTCTGGTTTTGAGCCAGCCCCATACCATCTTGATGATTACAGCTTTGTAATACAGCATGAAGTCTGGAATGATGACTTCCAAGCTGGATGCCTCCAGCTTTGGATTTCTTTTTCAACATTACTTTGGCTATTTGGGGTCTTTTCTGGTTCCATACAAATTTTAGAATTGTTTGTTCTAGCTCTGTGAAGAATGCTGGTTTATTTTTATAGAGATTACATTGAATATGTAGATTGCTCATCCAAAATATTGTCTAATTTCCATTGTTATTTCTTGTTTGACCAAGGGATTGTTTAGATGCTTATTCCTTAATCTCCATATATATGGGGGGTTTCTAGTATATTTTTATGACTAATTTCTTTTCAGTTGCAATGTGATCAAAGAGTATATGCTGTATGACTTCAATCCTTGGAAATTTGTTGAGATTTGCTTTGTGACACAGTATATGATCAATTTTTCCATATATGCTTTAAAACAACATATGCCTCGAATTTGTTGAATGTCCCATGTTGTCGCTCGTGTTCTTTCTTTCTCTTTTTTTTTTAACGTTTATTTTTGAGAGGGGGAAGGAGCAGAGAGGCACAGAGACAGAATCCGAAGCAGGCTTCAGGCTCTGAACTGTCAGCACAGAGCCCAACATGGGGCTCACACCCATGAACCATGAGCTGAAGTCGAATGCTTAANTCTTACTGATTTTGTCTTGTTCTATAAGTTACAAAGTATGTTAATAAAAACTCCCACTAAAATATTTGTGTCTATTTTCCCATATGTTTCTGTCAACTAACTTCTGCTTTATTTTATTTCTTTTAAATTTTTTGTTAATGCTTATTTTTTTTTTTTGAGAGAGAGATAGAGAGAACAAGAGAGGGGCAGAGAGAGAGGGAGAGACAGAATTTGAAGCATCTCCAGGCTCTGAGCTGTCAGCACATAGGACAGGCTATAAGATCATGACCTGAGCCAAAGTCAGCTGCCCAATCAACTGAAACACTCAGGTGCTCCTGTCAACTTCTACTTTATATTATTTTGAAGCTATATTCTTGAAATGGATGTTAATTAATAATGGTCATATCTTCCTAAAGTAAGTTTTATCATTTTGTCCCTCTTTACAGGTGTAGTTTACTTGATCTGATATTAACAAAGCTATACTCACTTTCTTTTCATTGGTATTTATATTGTATTTCTTTATCCATCTCTTTATTTTTAGTATTTTTCTATTCATAGAGATAGAGATAATTCTTATAAACATACTTTTGTATGTCAGTTTGAAGGTTTTTTACTTTGTCTTATTGCATTATATACAATTAATTACTGCTATGTTGGGGTATAATCTTATTGAATTAAGTAATTTATTGTTACTCTGGCCTACGTTTTATTTTCCCCCCTCCTTTCTTTGTTTTTACTTTGAATTTTTGAAATTATTATTGTTTTATTTTGTCCCCTCCTCTATCTTGGAAGTTATATCCTCTTTGCATATAGATAATAAATGAATTCTTCACAGGTCTTAGTGATTGTTATTTTTACCTTCTTCCTAAACATTGTAAGGATCTTAGAGTACTTTAATTCCATTTATCCCCCTCCCACTTTTATCTGACACTGTGGTTGTATATTCTAATTCTCATTGTTTGATAAGATCACTATTAAGTTAAATTAAACTCCTCCCATCCCTGACTTCTCCTGAACATTCAAGCTTTCAACTGGAGTCATTTTCCTTTTGCCTGAATAATGTCCTTTAAAGGTTAAATCTGCTAGTGACAAATTCTATCAGATTTTATCTAAAGATGTGTTCCCCATTTATTCTAGTACATGTAAAGTTGTTTTCTAACTTTTTAAAGATAATACTTCATTGTCTTTTGTTTTACATTGCTTCTGTTAAAATCAGTTTTCTATCTCATATTTGCTCCTTTGAATGTTTATATTATAATCAAGACTTGTTCAACATTATTCTTTGTCTTTAGTTGTAGACATTGTACTATAATAGATATGGTTTCCTCTTTTTTACTGATTTGTTTGGGATTGGTTAAGATTTGGTGAATATATGCCTTAATATCTTTGATCAGCTTTGGAAAATCCTTACCATCATTTCATCAGATATTACTTTTACTTTATTCTCTCTCTCTTTCTCAAGTACGTGACATCTTCTTATTATATCGTCTTTCACTTATCCTTGCTTAGATATTGTCCATTAATTTATCTCTTTGTGATTCATTCTGAATTACTTCCTCTGAGCTTTCTTCCATCTTACCAATTCTCTCTTCATCTATGTTAAACCCATCCACTAAGTTAATTTCAGTTACTTTTTTTTCAGTTCTAAAATTTCCATTTCTTTACTTTGTATGGTTTTAGTTCTTAACAAAATTACCCATCTTTTCATTTATCTCCTTGGACATAGTGAACAATTAAATAAGACTTTGATAATTTGCATATTTGAAACTCTTATGGGTCTGTTTTGTGGTTGTAGTTGTTTCTGGGTTTGTTTGATTGATTGATTTATGTTCATGTTGCCTTATCTCATCACCTACCTCGTTATTTTTTATTGTGTGCCCAGTGTTGTATTTTCAACACTGTTCATAGAATTAATTTCACATCTAAGATGATATTTTTTTCCAGAGAGGAACACCACCAATTTGCATTATCTCAATTCAAGTTTAGACATGAGGTCATTTGAAGTAGAGATTTAATCCTTATGAGGCTTTTGTAAATCTAGTCCACTCTTTTTCCTATAGTGATCCCTCAGGGTCTCAATTTATAGCTCGCCAGAGAACCCCTTAGTGGGCCACCTAGCTCAGTGAGGCTGACAAAAGCCTCTTCTTTCAGAGTTGGCAAAAGTCCCCAGGAAAATAAACATCTCTACATGTTGGATCACCTCCCTGTACCTCTATCCTCCAGCCTGGGAATTCTTTACCACATTGAGAGTTTTCATATGCCTTCAGACAGACATTTCTAATATTCTGCTGAAAACTTCCTCCAATTTTCCTCTGTGGGTGAATTGGTCTAATGATAAGTCTATCATTACTAAAATCTGTTATTTTTTTTTAAATGAGCACAGGGGCGCCTGGGTGGCTTAGTCAGTTAAGCATCCGACTTCGGCTCAGATCATGATCTCACAGTTCATGGGTTTGAGCCCCACATTGGGCTCTGCGCTGACAGCTCAGAGCCTGGAGCCTGTCTTCAGATTCTGTGTCTCTCTCTCTCTGACCCTCCCCTGCTCATGCTGTCTCTATCTCCCTCTCAAAAATAAATAAAACATTTTAAAAAATTGTTTTAAAAAATAAAAAAATGAAATAAAAAAATTGAGTACAGAATCTACTTAATGATATTACATCATTATATCACTAGGTTTAAAAATGTGTATCTCGGTTCCAGGGTGTTATATTCCATTTCTATACCAATATTAGAGCATAAAAATTACTTTTCCTACATTAGGGTCTAGGAGGGAAATTGCAAAATTATAATGACAATTTGGGATTTTTTTCATTTTTTTGTTATTGTATAAAGTAAGCTGATAAGAGATTTCTCTTTATTTCCAGTCTTCAATTGTAATTTTTTATTTGTTTTGGATACATGCTCACAGGGTAAAAATATATTAATGTAGAATTGCATAAATTTTGGGTTGGCCTCTGTTCTCTTAGGGGAAATCTGAAAATGGATTTGAAAAAAATTAGTCTTCAGGTTTTTTTTTTTCTATTCTGTATTTCTAAGATTTCTCCTCCTTTCCACAGACTTTTAGCTCCTTCCCCTCTGATTGCTATCTTGTACCAGAATCCTGGGAAATCCTTGCTTTAAAGGAACTAGCATCATGGTCATAAGACAGAGGAAAAGTGATTTTTTTTCTTTTTTATTAAACAGGCAGCAGTATCTGAGGTCTGAGATGACCAGAGTCCAGTGACATTGCTCTGAGATTATGTGCACTAGAGCCTCTGGAATCTCTTGGGATTAAATAATTCCTGAGCTCGGCATTTTGTCAAAGCAGCTTGAGGAGTGTTTTTTGCTTGATAGATTTTTCAATTAAATAATCCTATAAACTATGATTCCTCATGACTTTGCTATTGGATGAGAGCATATGGGATTTGCTTATTTAAAAAAATCAAGCACTTTATACATAGATTGGAGGATTTGGATGTGACAAGTTTGCCCAATATGATCTTGATACTCCCTTTCCTGAGGTTGGCAGATTAGAAGATCCTTTCAAGTAGATAATGGCTCCTTCCTTCACAGGTGGGTAGATGAATGATTGTAGCTTCCTGAATGAACTCTTGTTGGAATTACAGTTTAACCATCCATGAGAGAAATGCCCACAGGCCACTGACCCAGGTCAAGCATCCCCAGTTGAAGTTGCTTATTCATTTTATTCATGAAATGGCATTTGTTGAGTATGCCCTAAGTATCAGTGCTGGGAACAGAGCAATTAAAAATAGACTTGGTCCTTGCCTCATGAGACTTCTGTTCTAGTGGAGAAAACATGATGAAAGTACGTAATAAATAAGCAAGAGAATTGTAGGTTGTGCTGTACATCCAAGGAAATTGCAGGATAATGAGAGAGAGAGTAATCAAGAAGGCCACTTCAGATAAGAAGGTAAGGGAGAGTCTAAAGCAATCAACCTTGGCCTGAGGCATGTGAGGAAGTCAGCCATTTAAAGATCTGGGGAGAAGGAAGTGTAGGCAGAGGGAATAACCAGTGGGAAAGGATTGGCTATCATCAAAGACTAGAAAGGAGGTCACCCTAAAATGGGCAGCAGTCAGGTTTTTAGGAATCTAGAGACCTTGGAAGATTGCATGTGGGTCCAGTTGTAAATGAATATTTTCTCAATATGCATGAACAAAGGGATACAATTATCCTTCTTATGACCCCAAGGAAATTTGTCAGGACTGCTCTCTTATAAACTGCGTAGACCTCTATAGCCTATAGGAAAAGCACCAAACCACTAAACCCGAAGTTGGACACATGGAGTATGGGTCTCAGCTGTCTTCATTGTAAGTGATCCTCATAATCCTTAGCCAGTCCTTTCCATGAGTCTCTTAACCAGTCTGGATCGAATTCTGAGTCTGAGCTGGTCTGCTCACCAGAAGTCAGGATACAATACGTGAGGCAAGGAAAGCACTTTATTGAGAAAGGCAGCACAATGAGGAGATGGCAGACTAATATCCCAGAGATTCATGCTCTCAGCATGGAATTGGAGCTGCTTTTATGTTAGGAAGAGGGGGAGGCAGGGAGGGTTGGAATCAAAAGGTAGCTGATGGCTATAGACACCTAAGGAAGGGCATGTAACCCCTTTATCCTTGGTCCATGGATCTTTGCATACAGGAATCTGCTCATGTCATTCCTGTAAATCTTAAACATAACATAGTCATGGCTGTCCTTCCTTATCTCCTCAAATGAGGTAGGTTTCAGGTAACAAATTTGTACTTCCTTATCTCCTCATGTCAGGTTGGTTTCAGGTAAAAAAGCAGTTTTTCTTTAAATCTCACCTGTAAGCAAAATTCCTTCCTTGATTAACATGCCTGCATTCAGGGCTAATGAAAAGTTCCTTAAGCTATAGGTCACGGCAGCTGGGGAAATAGAAGCATATGGAGTCAGATGTGCCAAGTTTCTCCCTGTTACAACATAATGCACGTGAAAGCATTTGTCAACACAGAGAAGTGCATGAACACAACATGTTATTCTTTTGATTTCTGGCACAATCCCTGTCCTGTAATTATCCTTCAAAGAAATCTCAGAGGGGTTACAGACCATCTGGACTTTACATCCTGGGTAAAGCAGGGAAAACTATGCCCACCTACGTGGTTGTAGGAAGGGTTAAATGAGGTTGCATGTGTGAATGTGCCATACTGAATGCCTGCCCCAGAGGCCATAGCTGCCTCTTCCCAACAAACCTCGTTCAGTGCTTATATTCTGGATCTTTTACTATGTCTGCTCTAGTCCCTGCTTCAAAACTTACCTGTCCTGTGACCCATGTTGTCATCATTCTTCTCTGTGAGATAGAGAAGGACGCACTTATGATATTCCCACCAAGTTATACCACCCAAGAAAAATGAACTAGTATCCAGAAGGATACTAAGCAATAACTTTAGTTTGGAGGCTATCAGTTACTGCAGAAGTCATTGGAAATATATGTGCAATTCTGAATTTTTCTGGACTCTCTGAATCACATCCAGTGAATAGCTCCTGATTTTGCACGTGGGTAGCAGAATGTTAGACAAAAGCCACACAGCAGACATTAATTGTCAATACATTTTTTCCCATCATTTGGGTCGTATCACTCAATTCCAGGCCAGATCTCCCCAGTCTATGCACTGCTCTAGCACTCCCTATGGCCAATCCAACATTTTGAGCAGTGTTCTCCTTCCTTCTTCTTCACAGGGGGCCCTATAGCTAAGGTGATCATGTGTCCCAGGATGGTTCTGGTGTCCACCTGTTTCTCTGGCATAATTATTAATACATGTACTTACCCCCTACCCCTTTCAAATGTATGTTGATTTGAAAAAGAAGTTATGTGGCAGCCCCTACTTACAGCTGAATGAGTTTGAGCAAAACTGGAAGGCACGTCTAGGTTGAGAAAAAGAGAAGGCTGAGCTATCAAGGCAAAGTTAAGAAGATGCCAGTGTCTCTGGGGCTGCTGGGTGGCTCAGGTGGTTAAGCATCCACCTTTGGCTCAGGTCTTGATCTCGTGGTTTGTGATTGGCTAAGGTCATGATCCTGTGGTTTGTGCGTTCAAGTCCCACCTCGGGCTGTCTGCTGTCAGTTCAGAACCCGCTTTGGAGCTTCGGCTCCTCGGTCCCTGTCTCTCTGCCCCCTTCCCACTAGCATGAGTGTGCACACATGTGCACGTTCTCTCTCTCTCTTGCTCTCTCACTCTCTCAAATATTCTTCAATACATACAAAGTTTACATTGTTTCCTTTTTACATGAGGCTAATTTCATTATACATTCCCCAAAGAATTTCACTTCTGATGTGTCTGTATGCTTGAAAATCTTTTTTTTAAATTATTCTATCATATTTCAACAAAAGTTTGTGAACAAATTGGAATTTAAAAAATTCTTGTGACTATAAAGTTCTAAGGGTAAAAAGAGACAGAAAACTTAAGGTGGAGTTGTCACTATAATTGTTTTGACCAACTATAACCATTAAACATGAAAGTAAAATTTCCCTGGAAATGTATCACTTAGTAAGATTGATAGGGCTGCTCTGGTTTTTAAGCAAGTTCAGTCATTTACAACCAAGTATAATTTATTGTATCAATTGTATTACCTTTTTTATTTTCAAAATGTCAGTGCTGAGGAGCATTATTTATATAAATAAGCACATGGCAATAAAATGACTTTTCTTAAAGAAATTTTTTTGTTTTATATTTATTTCTGAGAGAGAGAGAGAGAGAGAGAGAGAGAGACAGCATGACAGCATGAACAGGGGAGGGTCAGAGAGAGAGAGAGGGAGATACAGAATCTGAAACAGGATCCAGGCTCTGAGCTTGCTGTCAGCACAGAGCCNGGCAGAGAGAGAGAGAGAGAGAGAGAGAATCTTAAGCAGGCTCCATGCTCAGTGTGGAGCCCTATGTGGGGCTCAATCCCACCACCCTGAGATCATGACCTGAACAGAAATCAACAGTCAGATGCAGAGGTGACTGAGCCAGCCAAGCGCTCCTCAAAAATAATTTAAAAAAAAATTTTTTTTATGCTTATTCATTTTTGAGAGAGAGTAAGAGAGTGTGAGGGGCGCCTGGGTGGCTCAGTCGGTTAAGCATCAGACTTCGGCTCAGGTCATGATCTCACGGNTTAAAAACATTAAAAAAAAAAAAAAGGAAAAGAGACAGAGTGTGAGCGAGGGGGGGATAGAGAGAGAGGGAGACCCAGAATCTGAAGCAGGCTCCAGGTTTGAGCCTGATGTGGGGGCTTGAACTCAAACCAGGAGATTATGACCTGAACTGAAGTCGGGTGCTTAACCAACTGAGCCACCCAGGTGCCCCTCAAAAATAATTTTTCAATGTGCTTTCAGGACAACTTAATAAGTTCTCTTTCACTTTTTTGGAAAGGAAAAAATTGGAAACTAGCTTTTGTAAGAATCGGACTCGCAAAAGGATTTCTTTCCCAATCTTTAACATGTTCAGTTTCTCAAAAGCAAAGCCAGTGTTTTGAACTGTTCCCTGGCTTGGACTCCCTGGGGTCTTTCCTCTCTGGGGGAACACCCAGAATACAGTGTATGACAGGTAAGAAGGATTCCTGCCTTCCCTCAAGTGAGGAAAGCTGGAAGAGAGGAAGTCAGAAAAGTAGCACTAGCTGGGCAAGGGACTTTCCCAGGCGAATGAATTTCAGGCAAGAGCCCCTGTGCTCATTCCAAACCTGGAAACTGATTCCCTTAGCCTGTAACCCACAAATACACACCCTAATAAAGTCTTCCTGATGCTCAGGACTACATGTACCTCAGTTCAAAGATCCAGCTCTAATATCTAAAAGCCTAGACAGTGTTAAAGCAAAGACAACTGTCAGAAATGTTTTAAAGTTAATTTTATGTATTTATGATTTGGTAATACATTCACTGGAATAAAATTAAAGACATTAAAGGACAGACAGTAAACCTTCACCCTCCCACTCTTGTCTGGCAGCCATCAGTTCTTTTCTCCAGGCAACGGGCATGAAGGTTTCCTGTGAAATTGGCAAAAATAATCTATGCATATTCATGCAGTTACGAACAGATATTCCTCCTCCTCTTTTGCAATTGCCACTTTACATGTTGCCTTGCACCTCACTTTCTGTTACCGTTTTGCTTAGAAATTACACTGGAGATTTTTCTTCACGTCATCATATGAAGAATCACATTTGTTGGACTGAACAATATTTTATTGAATGTTATATTTGGCTTAAACATGCCCATATTAGTAGCCTTTTAGGCTATTTCCAATCATTTCTATTTAAACAATACTGATATAAATCTGTTGTACATGTATCAGTTTCCGTCTGTGTGAATATATTTGTTGGGAAACTTCTAAAAGTGGAATGTCTGGGCAAAAGTCCTGTGTATGTATTATTTTGATTAAACATTAGTTAAATTGCTCATCTCCAAGGAGGATGTGCCAATTTAATCTACCACCAGCCAACACTGAGAGTGCGTATATTATCTATAAAATCTGTAACTACTGCTGCATAACAAATCACCCCAAGACTTAGTGGCTTCAAACAACAGCAATAATTTCTTTCCGTTTCTGTGGGTCCAGCTGAGGAGTGACTTGGCCGGGTTGTTCTGGTTTGCGATCTTTCAGAAGGCTGCGTTCAGACGGTGGCTGGGGCTGGAGTTATTTTGAAGCCTTCCTCAGTCATTGATCTGGTGGAGGACCAAGTGGAGACACATTGTTGGGCAATGGACTTCCTGGGTCCACTGAAGTGTCTCTTTCTACCCTTTTGTGGTCTTTCCACATAGTTACTCTAGCCTGGTGGCATCAGGGTAACCAGACTGCTTTGGAAGCAAGAGCCAAGAGAGGTGCCCAGGGCATACAATTTAAGGAGGGATTCTTTTTTTTAAGGCTAACCCTGCATTGGCACAACACTGAGAATGAGTGCATCCCCCCTTTTTTTATGTTTATTGGGGAGGGGGAGGGGGAAGCATGCACATGCTCATGAGTAGGGGAGAAGGGAGGGCAGAGATAGGGAGACACAGAATCTGAAGCAGTCTCTAGGCTCAGGGCTGTCAGCACAGAGCCCAACCTTGGGCAAAATTCATAAACTGGAAGATCATGACCTGAGCGAAAGTCAGATGCTTAACCGAATGAGCCACCAAGGTGCCCTGAGAGTGAGTGCTTTCTTATATTTTGTGCCTTGATATATTTCTTGCCTTACCTTGGTCCTGGCCCTGCTTATATGTCACATAGAGTCCCTTCTATACCCCATTCTTCTGAAGAGTAACAAGCCTACCCAGAGGCAAGGGGAGGGGGCATAGAGGAGGGAACTACATCTTGATGGGAAGAGTGTCATTCGCATTGTACAAAGCGTATATTGGAGATATGTTCAGGCTTTGTACTTTGCCAAATCTGATAAGTAAAGCATGGCTTTCTATTTTAAAATAAACTTCTTTCTGGGACGCCTGAGTGGCTCATTCAGTTGACTGTCTGACTTCAGCTCAGATCATGATCTCAAGGTTTATGTGTTCAAGCCCCATATCGGGCTCTCTATTGTGAGTGAAGAGCCTGCTGGATCCTCGGCTCCCCCCCCATCTGCTCTTCCCCCACTCTCCCAAAAATAAATAAACATTAAAATAAAATAAGCCTCTTTCTGAATATAATGAAATTATACTTTTAATTTACATTCCTCTTATTATAAGTGAGGCAAATATATTCTGAGTGTCTGCTTTTTCTTTGGTTAATTGTCTTTATAGACTTTGCTCATTTTTCTATTGGTTTTCACCCATTTTTCTATGGGTTAAACCAACATGTGAGAGGTTAGCCAATCTTTTCTCTGTGATTTGAGTTGTGAACATTTTCTCAGTTTATTGTTCACCATCGGACTTTGCTTTTGATAGCTTTTTCATGAAAAATAGGTGTTTTTCTGTAGTGCAATTTCTCTTTTAGCCTTTCAGATTTTTGTCATGCTTGGAAAGGCCTTTCTCACTCTGAAATTATAAGTTTTTTCGTGCTTCCTATCCCTGTGTATGTGTGTTTGGCTTGCTTTGTTTTTGATTTTTTTCTAATTTATTTTTAATTAATTTACCTTTTAATGTACATCCAAGTTAGCATATAGCACAATAACGGTTTCAGGAGTGGATTCCAGTGATTCATCCCCTATGAATCCAGTGCTCATCCCAACAACTATCCTCCCTAATGCCTCTTGCCCATTTAGTCCCTCCCCCCACTCACAACCCCTCCAGCAACTCTCAGTTTGTTGTCTGTATTTAAGAGTCTCTTAGGTTTTGTCCCTAACCCTGTTTTTATATTATTTTTGCCCCCTTCCCTTATATTCATCTGTTTTGTATCTTAAAGTCCTCATATGAGTGAAGTCATATGATATTTGTCTTTCTCTGATTGGCTAATTCCACTCAGCATGATACCATCCAGTTTCCCAGTAATACTCCATTGTGTATATATACCACATTTTCTTTATCCATTCATCCATCAGTGGACATCTGGGCTCTTTCCATACTTTGGGTCTTGTCAATAGCGCTGCTTAGCTTGCTTTGTTTTTTACATGTTTACCTTTGATGCATTTTTAGTATTAGATTAGTATTTTTGCTTCAAGATGTGAAGAAGGGATTCAAATGTCCTTTTTTCCAAAAGGTATCCATTTAACTTAAGATGTTACCTGTGTCACAAGATTTGTGTATATTCTTCTGGAGCACTCATTCATGTGGGTGTTTATGTGATAGTTCCATGTGTCTTTGATGGGACAACAGATTTATTGCGGGCTCCACACATGGATGCATGACGTCCCCCAACAACTGCATGGTTACTCGGTGCACCAAGGTGGCCTCTGCCCGAGTCTGTGCCCAGAGGCAGTGGGGTGCATTCTTCTCCCCAGTGGCCCAGGCCCAGCTGGTGCCTTCCTTCTGGGCAGCTGAGGGGGTGCTTAGGGGGGCCCTTGCCTGGAAAGGGGGTGATAGGAAGCCGGAGGCCAGGGCTGAGGGGCTGGCTGCCCTCACCCCAGGGACTGGAGCGTCCGAAGCTGTTTCACCATCTTCTGGCTGGACTCAGGGATCTCACAGGCCAGGAACATCTTGACCACAACCATGTAAACGACGTAGAAGTTGAACATCAGGTTCAGTTCATGGACATTGTGGAAATACTCCTTTAAGACCTCCACGAAGCTGTGGATGGCCTAGCATTGAGAAATGATCTGGAAGTGCAGAGCTTCCCCCAGGTTGGTGTGATTGAGCTTGCACAGCGGTTACACATGCACCTCCTCAATCAACTTGTTCCTCATTGTCAGAGAACTGCATGTACCACGTGACCAGGTGTGTCTTGCCCATGCGGCTGTGGTTGGGGACGTAGCGAATCGCAGGGACCCCTGTCTGGACACCAGCCACCAGGTCAAGTGGCTACTGGGCAGCTCCAGCTCTGGCAGCAGGTTATTTTTTTTCTCCCCACAGTTTTAGGGATTGTAGCCACGTAATGTATTTTAATATCTGATAGCCTACTTCCCCTTATTTATCATTTTCATAATGTTCTGGGTTATTCCTTCTAGTGTATTTTTCCATGAAAACAATCCCTTAAGTTAATTGCATGGTGATATTACTGGTCACGAAATGTGATTAGGATGACACCCTGGGGTGTTTGGGATCTTTCTCCACATAAAAGAAGGAAATGGGAGGTTACCTGGCATCCTAAAATGAAAATTGGCACTCAGAGAAATGAATTTCAATCTCAAACCTGCAGAGTATTCTGTGGCCTTGATCCAAGCCATAAGGATGCTTGAATAGAAGTGACCCAGGATAGGGGCGCCTGGGTGGCTTAGTCGGTTAAGCGTCTGGCTTTCGCTTAGGTCATGATCTCACGGTTCATGGGTTCGAGCTCCGGTAGGGCTCTGTGCTGACTGCCAGCTCAGAGCCTGGAGCCTGTTTCAGAGTCTGTGACTCCCTCTCTCTCTGACCCTCCCCTGCTCACGCTATCTCTCTCTCCTAGAAATAAATTTTTAAAAAAACATAAAAAATTAAAAAAAAAAAAAGAAGTGACCCAGGGTGGTGACAATTAATGAGAAGAAAAAGACCCTAACTTTTTATAAGATCATTTTCCTCTTTTAATAGTGTGTCAGATTTCTCAGGGTAAAGGGATCTCTCTTTAGTGATTAGGAATCATGCATAATTTGATTGTTCACCTATGGTAGTGCTTTGGTATAATTTGTGGAAAAGCAATTTTTTCCTTAAAGCATGGAAGGGAGTAGTAGATAGGATTCAGTCCTTAGAGGTTTTATTCACAAATGTTGTGTTAGGCTTTTCCATAATTTCTCACAAACCAGTAAGTCTAGTGAAAGTCTCCTAGAAGCACACTTTTGTCACTTTCCATTTCAGTTTCAGGACTGTAAACACACATTTCTATGTTCTGACTAATACACAACAGTATTTAAAGCCTAGATCCTGGCTCATATTGAAACTTTCCTACTGAAGGGATCAAAGGCGTTTTGCTATTGTTCTTTTCCATTTTCCTGAGATCCTGGGAGATTGTGGGGAATCTCTTGTGGGCCACACTTACAGAACTCTCGGATTTATTGAGGTTTTGCTGTTATTGTTTAATCTTAGGATTTTGAGCTTCCTATCAAGGGAAAAAGCAAAGCTTAAAATTCAAGAAAAGCATGAATAAAAAGCAAACAAACTGAAAATGTGAAGACCCTGTATGTATTGAAATATGGCTCCAAAAAGATCTATCCAAATCCTAACCTCTGTATCTATGAATGTGACCTTTTTTGAAAATAAGGTATTTTTTAAAGTTGTTTTTTAAATTGAGGTATGATTTACATATCCCATTGTGTAAGTTTAAGGTGCCTCACATGTTGATTTGATACATTTATATATTGCAGTATGATTGCCACCATGGCTTTAGCTAATACCTCTATCACCTCACGTAACTATCATTTCCTTTTTTTGGGGTGAGAATATTTAAGATCTAGTTCCTCAGCAGTTTTGAAGTATGTAATTCCATATTGTTGACTATTGGGAATAGGGTCTTTGGAAGTATGATTATGTTAATATTCTCTAGATTAGATCATCCTGCTTTTAGATTGGGCCTTAGATCTAATAACTGGTGTCTCTGTGAGAGAAAGGGGGAGATTTGACACACAGAGACCCAGAGGAGAAGACGCTGGGTAGATGGAGGGGAGGATTGGAATGATGCATTCACCAGCCAAGGAGCACTAAAGATTGCTGGGTAGTGACCAAAGCTAGGAGACAGGCATGGACTGTATTGTCCCTCAGAGCCTCTGGAAAGAACAACCTTGCTAGCACCTTGATTTCAGCCTTGTAGTCTGCAGAACTGTAGGAGAGATGACTTAAGCCACCTAGACTGTGGTCATTTGTTATTGGCAAAAAAAAACAAAAACAAAAACAAAAAACCAACAAAAAAACAAAGGCAGTAAAAAAAAAAAAAAGTCAGGTGTAGGAAATTGATACAGCCCCATTAGGAGATGCTGGGCAGGAAAGCCTTTGTTCTGAGTCTAGCACACTTGTTGTTTTTTGTGATAATTTATTTGTGAGAGAGAGACAGAGACAGAGTTTGAGTGGGGGAGGGGCAGAGAGAAAGAAACAGAACCTGAAGCAGCTCCAGACTCTGAGCTGTCAGCACAGAGCCCAATGCAGGGCTCGAAACCGTGAGTGGGAAATGATGACCTGAGCTGAAGTTAGACAGTTAACCAACTGAGCCATCCAGGCACCTCAAGTCCAGCGCACTTGTGAAGCAGAAGGAATACTTCTTCAGCAGCGTTCTCCGTCCACTCAGCATTCCGTCTTTTGACTTTCCTGCCCTGGTGCCCACTGTGTTGGGCCTCATTCAGATTTCTCCTCTGTGATTCACTCTCCTCCACGTTACAAAAGCACCCTCATTTCCTCTTCAAATTTCCCCCTGTGCCAAGACCTCCACTGGTGATCAGCTTACAACAGCGTATGGATTTGTTCACAGCATGTAGAGAACAATAATGTGGGGTGTTGACCCTCTGCAGAATATTTTATCTTTAAAACACATGGGAAGGACTTTGTCACAGAGAAATTCTCTCTTCTGGTAGAATCTCTAGAATTGACATGCTCATGATGTGGAGAATTTTGCAGGGGCTCTCCTTACATCTCTGTGCCTTCTCCCTCTCACCTCTTTCCCAGGAATCCTGGTTTCCATGGCTTCTTTAGAGAGAAAGAGGGACCCCACTATCTGCATCTGCACAACTGCCCTCTCCAGGTACAGCATCCCACGGTGAGTGGGGGCCAGCTTGGGCAAGGCAGATTGGCCTGAAGGTTAAGTCTTGTGGAGAAACTGCTTTGAGGGAAGCAAGATTTTTCTTTTCAGAGAGAGAGAAGGCACAGGTGAGCAAGGGGCAGAGAGAGATGGAGAGAGAGAGAATCCCAGTGGGGCTTGTGCTCATCTGATGTGGGGCTCAAGCTCACCCAATGCAGGGCTTGAACTAATGAACCATGAGATCATGACCCGAGCCAAAGTTGGCTTAACCAACAGAGCCACCCAGTCACCCTGGAAGGGAGATTTTCTATGAAGGTCATGTGTGGGCAGAACAGCTATCTAATTTTCACAGCCCAGAACAGAATGAAAATGTGGGGCCCCTTGTTCATACATACTAAGGATTTCATTATGGTGACAGCAGAGCATTAAACCATGTCAGGCCCCCCCACCCCTCCTTTTTTTTAAAGAGAGAGAGAGTGCAAGTAGGGGAGAGGGGCAGAAGGAGAAAGAGAGAGAGAGAGAATCCTAAGCAGACTACAAATTCAGCGTGGAGCCCAATGCATGCCTCAATCCCATGATCCTAGAATCATGACCTAAGTTCAGATCAAGAGTCCAACACTCAAGTGACTGAGCCATCCAGGTGCCCAATATCAGGTCCCTTCTAAACATGAGGTCCTGGGCCACCACACAGGCTGCACACCCATGAAGCCAGCCCTGTGTGTGGGTCCCCAAAAACTTTGAGTCAGAACAGAGGGTCTTCGTTAACTTGCATCATTCGGTGTCTATTTGTGGACCTGAGCTCATTCCAGAAATCAGTGTGGCACAAAGAGAAGCTGCCACCATCAAAGACGTGGGCTTGGCCCAAGGCCCTCAAAGGAAGGGATGTGCAGACTGGCTAGATGAGTTGGTGCAGGTGATGGAAGAAAAAAGAAAACCCAAAAAGAACCTGATACTTAAATTTTCCTCCACCAGGAGGGGTCCTGGTGTCTGGGGGAGTTCCTGTTTTTGGACCCCAAAGTCATCTTCTGCTGGTCCAAGAGCCTAATTTATCTGCATAACAAAGGGGTGAGGTGTATGTGATGGGAAATTTGGGGGGAGGAAGAAGGATGGGATACTGAAGCTGAAGGAGCACATGGGCGAAGGATTCAGAGGCAGAGATTTGGGGAACAAGAGGCGCATCTAGGGGACTTTTCTAGGTGCCAGTCTGTGTGTGAGTGTTGTAACTCCCCTGCCTCCTTACCTCACTCCTAACTCCCTCCTCCCCTCACCCTGGCCAATCTTTTATAAAAGAACAGTTTCTTAGGAATCTCTGAAGGGAAGAGAGAAGAGTCTGTCAAGGGTGAGAGCAGAAGATTGGGCAGTGGGGGTTGGTATATTGTAGCTTTGCTAGAATGGAGAAGTGAATTCACTCAAATAATGGGGAGGGCTGAGCTAAGCAGCCTCCGAAAAATCATGATGACAATTGCTCTACATTTTTTTAAGTTTCTTTATTTATTTTGAGAGAGAGAGAGAGAGAGAGAGAGCATGTAGGAGAGGCAGAGACGAGAGGGAGAGTGTGAATCCCAAGCAGGTTCTGCACTGTCAGCATAGAACCCAATGCAAGGCTGGAGCCCGTGAATGGTGAGATCATGACCTGAGCTGAGATCGTGTTGGACTCTTAACCGACTGAGCGACCCCAGCGCCCGTCTACATTTTCTTTTAGTCCCTCAGCTTGGAAAAAGTAATGAGAGGGGGACAAAAAAGGAAAGGCTGGTAGGCACAGCCTGATTGGGGCAGGTCCAGTTCCTGGGGAAAGAGGAGGCTAAGCAGGACTGATGGCGATGTAGTTCTCGGGGCCAGGCAAGGAGTCCAGGAAGAGCACTGAAGCCTCAGGCTTCCTTCCTGACTGACAGCAGATCAGCCCTGAGAGTCCCAGTGCTGAAGTCGTGCCATGTATATTCCTCCCGCCCAACAGCTGTGGGCTATTTTCCTAGCCAGATTCAAAATTGCTGCCCTGTAACATTCCCTCTGGCTCCTGGATAGGTTGCTGATGGATATAATGTTATTTTTCTAGTCAGTAAATACTGGTAATTGACATGCCAGTCTAGAAAGTGCTTTCTCTATACAACTAGTTGGTGGTTCTGAGTATGTCTGGTTGAACTCACCTGTGTTCAAACTGGTCCAGAGCCAGTGTATACTGTGGTAACTGCCAGTTCTGGAAGGGAACACTGGACATATTTTCTCACTCAAGCAGCATAAAGAATCCTGAGTAAAGATCCAACAGTATCCTACCTAAACAGGTTCTATAGATGAAATGCCTCAAGATACCGTGTGTTCCCTAAAAACCTGGAGAATGTGCTCCCTCGTGTTGTTCAGTCTCGGTACACCACGCTGGTGTGGATGAAGGGGGCAAGTGCGCTGACCTTTGGCATTCTTGTGTCAGGTGGAGAAAGGTATTTCCAGTTACCTGGTTCACCCCTGAGGCCACCTCTGAGAAGCACCCCTCCCTTACCTCTCTTTCAAATTGAAACCTTAGCTGACCACAGCTCTGTGGAGATTCCCAGGGATTCCCTCCCCCTGCATGTGACACAGCAAAAAAAACAGACTTCACTCCTGGCTAGTGGTTTCCATGCCTCAGACCTAGAATTAACTCAGGTATATAATTTCTAGAGCCTTCGCTTCAAATCTACGTGTGAGTTGATCTCCGCTTATGGAACCGCTGTTTGTCTTCATTCAAGAAGGCCAGAAAAGATTCATATTATAAAGTCCTAAAATGTCATGTGGTAGAGAAGTTTAAAAGAGATATTGTTTCCTGACATTACAAAAACATAGCAATATGTAACGTTAGATCTCTGTATTGTCGGTTTGGGTTGTATGTAACATTGGATCCTGGAAAAGGGTGTTTGCTAGTGTAGAGTAATTCCCTGTCTTTAAATCCTTTTGCCCTTGTAACTGCTCCCCATTGCAGCCCCCTACTCCTCCGTCACCGCCACCAAGAGAAAGCCTGCAGGAGGCCAGTGGTCTCACAGCACTGTTTGCAAAAGTAAGTGAAATCATCCATTTGGGGATTCCATCCATCAAATCAAATGTTTGGTTTTGTTTTGTTTGGTAGATGAAAAAGCCCAAATTGGCTGTCTCCCAGTCCATTCCACATACCACTGTGTGAAAACCAAGACCCAGGGTCTTCCCAAGAAACAACAGAGACTGGGTAATTCTGTGAGCTAAGATGCCTGCAGTTCATCCTTTCCACCAAAGCCTGTTCAAATTCCAGAATAGGTGTTTGTCCCATAGGCTTCAGAAACAGAGGGCAAAGGAGCCATCACAGCAATCAGGTTCACTGAGGCATTCATGCATTTGTTCCACCAAATACTGAGCACCGACTACGTACCAGACACCATTGTGAGGCCTGTGGCCATGGCCATGTTCAAGATGTTCATGTGGGAATAGTTTTAAGGTCAACCCTGGAGGGAAGTGGAGTCTCAGAGCCTCTGGTAAACACGCTGTCATCAACTGTCTCTGCTCCACATCCTCCATCCCACAACCGTCCTGACAAGTGACTGCAGCCAAGGGCAGAAAGCCTAATGCTTCTCAAGTAAGACCATTCCGTTTCCCATCATTCCCAGCTTTGTCCCCTAGAACTGTGCGGAGCCACAGTGCCCCTTCCCCTCTGTGACCGCCCTTCCATCGTTAGAAGGCAGCTGCCATAGTTCTTATTCTTCACATTAAATGTAGGGACAAAGATGTGAGAAGACAGCTCAGGTTGAGTCCAAGCTAAAATGCAGAAATGCCTGGGCTTCTCTGTTAACTGCTGGGGTATGTCGGTAAGAAGGCCAAATGAGGCTGTGAAGATCGTGTTAGGAATGAACTCATCCAGAGAAGGAATAACCCTTAGGAACCAGCTTGACCTGTCACCAAGCCTTGATCACTGAAGAAAGAAAAAGAAGAAAAACCTGAGCAAAGCCAGGTCACAAAAACAGATTTTAAAAATACATGTGCAGTGAGTGTGTGTGTGTGTGTCTGTCTGTCTGTGTGTGTCTCTGTGTGTGTGTGTGTAGAAAAGAGAGATAAACGTTGACATTTTCCCCCTGGGATGTGAGGTTATGAGTGATTTTACTGTTTTCTTTAAACTTTTGTTTTGTATTCTTATTATCTTCTATAATGAATGTATAAAACATATTAATAGAATAAAGTTTTATTTTACAAACCATTTAGAAACTGATATTCCACAGTGATTGACTGCTCCTTTTCACTATAAAACAACAGTCCTTTAGTTTACATAATAAACAATATTCAGAACATGCTGTTAATATTAGCAAATATGCTTCATAGAATTGTTCCTCTGTTATTTGTTGGCATTGGTCTCCTCTCCAAGCCTATGAAAGAAAGCACCTGGTATCAGGCCTATAAAGAGACTTTAAAATGCCCTAATGACTTTCTTTAAACAAGCAAATCTTCATTAGCATCTGTATAGTTTGAAAAAAAAAAAAAAAAGAACGAAAGAAAAGGAACTACCAATAGAAATCCATTTCCCCTCAAGGATTACAAAGTATCTCTCAGAGAAGTCTGAGACAAAGGCATTAGGACAAAATTTCTAAGAGCAGTTAAACACTGCTTCTTAACACGTAATCACATCAACTAAAAATGCTTTTCAGATGGCGGGATTTACAAAACTGATCAAAGACATTCACACAAGTCAAAATTACCATCCAGAGAACTTAGGTTGTAGTTATGGGTCTTAAGGAAATAATAACTCTGAATTACAGTTTGTGACCGGTGATTATTTAATGCACAGGATAAGATTTTCAGTAAGCATCTTAATGTTTCCAAGACTATAAATTTTGTTTTCCTTAACTCTGGGCTGGGTGGTCATCAGATTTTGTTTCTAGTTTGGTGCAAATCGTACAAACATGCTGTTTTTTATTTCATTGCTGGGTTTAAGGTTACAGGGTGAAAATGTTCATAGTAAACCGATTTTAAGACTGGCTCACTTGCAACATGTGTTTCCATATGGGCCCTGGGATGGCATGCAGGCCAGAGGCACTGAGGAGTTCCCCAAAACAGGGGTAGGAGTGAACTTGACTCCCTGGCAGTTCATCAACGAACATTGTTTGGTCTGGAAATTGCTTTCTTTAAAAGAAAATTTTGGGTGGCTCAGTCGGTTAAGCGTCCGACTTCAGCTGAGGTCATGATCTCACAGTTCGTGAGTTCAAGCCCCGTGTCGGGCTCTGCTGACAGCTAGCTCAGAGCCTGGAGCCTGTTTTGGATTCTGTGTCTCCCTCTCTCTCTGACCCTCCCCTGCTCACAGTGTCTCTCTCTCTCTCTCTCAATAAATAAAACATAAAAAAAAATTAAAAATAAAATAAAAATTTTTTAAGTTCATTTATTTTGAGAGAGAGCACAAGCAAGGTAGGGGAAGAGAGAGTGGGAGAGAGAATCCCAAGCAGGAATTGCACAAAGCCTAAGGGGCTGGAACCCACCAACCATGCGATGGAAATCATGACCTGAGCTGAAACCAAGATAAGGACACTTAACTGACTGAGCCACCCAGACTCCCCAGTCTGGAAATTGTTCTTTAATGGGACTGAAATAAATCTTTCAAAATCAAGGTGAAGAAGGGGAGGATTAAAAAGATGAAAATGATTGCCCAAGACTTGTGAGTTTATGACCCAGCTTTGTTTCTTCTCCAAGCTGTTACTTGGTCTGCTGTAATGATGGCTCCTTGCTTTCTCACAGCAACTTCATAGTTGATCCATAAATAACTAAGCCTGATGCATGGAGGGGACTCTCGTTTCTGGAAGGAGGTATACACTGGGGATTTCTCTCACCTCAGAAGGAAGATAGGTTTTGAGAAAATTAAACTGAGAAAAGTTGACTGTTCAGGCTTTAAGATAAAATACTAGGAATGCCTGGGAGGCTAAGTTGGTGGATTCTCAATTTTGACCCAGGTTATGATCCCAGGGTTGCGAGATGGAACCCAACCTCACTGAGTGTGGAGCCTGCTTGGGTCTCTCTCTCTCTCTCTCTCTCTCTCTCTCTAAATCTCCTTTCCTCCCTCTGCCTCTCCCCACTCACAGTCTCTCCCTCTCTGTCCCTCCCCCACCTCTCTTTCTCTAAATAAATAAAATAAAATAAAATAAAATATTTGGGATCCTCTAAAATTACCTCTAAGTGAACCCTATGTTGCAGCCTCACTTGTGATCTAATAATTCATGCAACATCCATTTAAAGTCCATTCTCTCCTATTAGACACAACTGTGCTTCGAGAACGTTCTTGCTAGAAACACAGTTTGGAAGCTCAGACTCTCAAACCAGACTGCCTGGGTTTAAATCCCAGCTTCACTACTTACTAGTTGTGTCACCTTGCACGAGTCACTTAACCTCTCTGTGCTTGGGCTTTCCACATCTGTAAAGAGGAAATAATAACAGTAGCTGCCTCATGCAACTGGTGTTAGGATTCAAAGCATTAATCCACTTACACCATTGAGAATAGTGCTTAGCTGGCAGTAAATGCCGCAGAAAAGTTCCTCTCACTCTTATTTCTTTTCAAATTGACCCTCTCTCCAAAATGTGTGAAAAAATAAGACCAATCTTTGTTATTATTGTGGCTGAAAAGAATGAATGTTTTTCCCCTAAGTTTTTGTTAAAACTTTTTTTTTTAAGTTTAATTATTTTTGAGAGAGAGAAAGGAAGCATGAGTGCGGGAAGGGCAGAGAGAGAGGGAGTCAGAGAGAGAATTCCAAGCAGGCTCTGAGGTATCAGTGCAGAGCCTGATGCATGGCTTGAACCCACAAAGTGGCAAGATCATGACCGGACCCCAAGTCAAGTGGTTATCCAACTGATCCCCTCAAGCACCCCTATTTTTCCTAAGTTTTACATTTATTATCAAGTAAAAAGTCTGGCATTAGAGAGACTGGAACCCCATCTTTCAAAATCGTAATGGTATTTGTTTCCATGTGGTTCATTTCCATGTGGTTCCATGTGGTTCATTTGCAAGTGACTTTTGATGTGACTTTTTTTTAAGTTTATTTATTTGTTGAGAGAGAGAGAGAGCAAGTGGGGGAGAAGTAGACAGGGGAGGGGAACACAGAATCCCAAGCAGGCTCCACATTGTGAGCACAGAGCCCAACACGGGGCTAGAACCCACAAACTGTGAGATCAAGACCTGGGCTGAGCAACCCAGCCGCCCAGATGTGACTTTTTTAAAGGGGCATTTTAGGAATTTTTGACATGGGAGAAAGCCTGAAAATGTGTAAGCTTTCTTCAAGCTAATGAAGCCTAAAAGAAATGCTAATCAAAAACTTTCATGGGAATAAGAGCCCATCCTCTATTATTTTCTTAAATGTTTTATTTATTTCTAGGAGAGAGAGAGAGAGACAGCGTGAGCAGGGGAGGGTCAGAGAGAGAGGGAGTCACAGACTGAAACAGGCTCCAGGCTCCGAGCTGGCTGTCAGCACAGAGCCCGACGCGGGGCCCGAACCCACAAACCGTGAGATCATGACCTAAGCGACAGTCGGACACTTAACCGACTAAGCCACCCAGGCGCCCCGCCCTTTCTCTGTCATTACACCACCTTCCAGTTCACTCCAGCATCCTGTACCTTTTCTTTCCGCTGCGACTCTTTGTTGGCTGTTGCGCTGGGAAATCACCTCTTAACAATACACTTGGCCTTCCTAGTCTGCTTCACAGATCACTGTCCCCTGTCAGAGGTGACCTTACTTTTTTTGTTCCCTTTTCCTTCCATATTTTAGTTTCCTTCGACTCCTTTTAGAGTTTTAGTGAGATGCTTTCCTTTCTCTGTCATTTCTTTCAATAGGTACTTGGAACTTGCTACCTGTGGGCTTCTCTCCCCATATTCTGGTGCTCTGCTCCACTTTGGAAGGCCTGCTTTTATTTCTCTTTGGAAGGTCATCTGTGCAAATCATTACAGCTAGAGGGTTAGTACTAATGACTGGTCAACTCCATTAATGCAGTTGCCCCTCTGTGAAAGTTTACTTTTCTGGTTCAGTGTCTTTTACTGCAGTGCTTGTTAAGTGCCTTTATTGCTTGAAGAAGGTGCCCCTTGGAACCTTAAGATTTCCTGTTTATACACAGGGCAAAGTCCAGCTGAACTCTTGACAAGGGCAGGCAGCTCCTGAGCTTTGCCAAGGGCTCTGAGTGGGTCCCCAGGGGAGCCACGATGGGGGGTTTAAAAGCAAGTGTCTGCTTAGCTGCCAGAGTTGTGCTAGAAACTGGGAGAAAGTGCCGTGCCAGAGCTGGCGAGAGGTTTGGTGCTGCCAGTGGAGATGTCCATACCAGCAGGGCTGCCGCGAACCAAGAGGTGTCTTGATTCTAGAAGAGGAAAAGGCACCATCTCCTAGGCCCCAGGCTGAGTGGATAACCACCAAAGATTCACTTCCCATCACTTTGGTGACCATGCAGACTGTTGTCTTTAGCTCTGGTCCATACACATAGAATTTACAGACAATACGAACTTCCCCCAATCCCTCTAGTGTCCAGTAGGGTCTAGACGGGGTCCTCATCAGTTTGTACTACAGTGTGACACTAGTCACAAGTCACAGCAGTTCTGCAGGGGCTCAACATCTTCTGCCCTGGCTGCGTTTCTACACCCCACCCTGCAGCAACTGCTCTACCTCCAAAGCTGTCCCTGTGGAGTAGTTTTTACTCGGAATGCCAGCAAGAGTGTGCCTCCGAGTAGGGGTCCTCTACCCTGATTGGGGCAGGTGGGGGATGGGGTGGAGGTCAGGTGTCTGGGGCTGAATTAATTAATGGAAGCTGCCTGATGGCATGGAGTCTCAACATAGAGTCCTGGAGAAGAGCCAGGACAAACCCACAGGCCCCCTACCCAGGGCTTACCTCTAGGGTGTTGAGTTGCTCACCAGATGAGGCGCTCACTTGTAGGGTCAGAAGCAGCAAATCCAAGGAAAGAGTGTGCATTTCCCCTCATGCAGGAGGGAAGGAAGCCATAAGTCCGGGATCAGCCCCCTGGGGTCTCAGCTGGGTGTGGAGAAGCCTGTGACCCTCACAGTGCCCGTCCTCAGGCCAGGTTCTTCCTCCCTAGCATGGCCTTCAGTAAACCTCGCATCATCTTGCTTCCTGTCTCCTGTTACCCGGGCTCCCCACCACCTACTTTCTTCCTGTTGGTACAGTCAACCCTCAGGTAGGAGGGGAGATGCACTTCAGTTTCCACCCAGTCCTCTTGGCTTGCACATATGGGGTTGGTGTGTGGTGTTATTATTGCTAAATCCACTGCTAGTGCTCTTCCTTCCAGCCAGGTTCTAACTGCAACTGTGGCAAAGAGAAGAACAACAGTCTTCCTTATATATCTGCCTTGGTCATCCTCCTATATCTTACGTATCTTCCTTACATCTCTGCCACCACTAATCTCTTACCACAATAATCGTGCATCATAGATAACTGCAGAACCTCCGTGACATATGCCAGCGGCCATTTGTTGTGCTGGTGTGTCCAGGGTGGTCAGCGAGGCAGTTCCGCTGGGGTGTTGTTGGCTGGCTGTTGGCCGGTTGGGAGGTGACTCAGCCCAGTTGCACACCCCGCGCATCCTTCAGCAGGCTACCCCGGGCATGTGCCCCTGCGTGTGGAGGAACACAAGAGAGAGACTGGAATCATGCAGGCTCTTCCATCCTCTGCAAGATGTTGCTGACATCCCACTAGGCAAAGTAAGCCTCAGAGCCAAGCCCAGAGTCAAGGAGTAGGGAAATAGACTGCCTCTTTAGTGAGAAGATGTCGAGTCAGGGCATGTCGCCCATACCACCTTCATCTTGGTCTCGCCTGGTATTAGGCTAACTCTACCGAAAGAGTAAATTTGCAAGACAGCAATCCCAACAGTGATGAGTTACAGCCAACAAAGTCAGATCTTTGTCCCTATGAATGATCTAGAGAAAGCTCTCATTGCGTTTATAACAAAAAGTATTTGCCACAAAGTTGTTTTTTCTTTTTATGGCAGGTATTGGGAGGTGATTCTCCATGGATCTCTCCTTTTCCTCATGTCTTGTGAGCAGAGGCACTAACTGCCATTTGCTCCTAATTATATTTTCAAGTATGTTTGTATAGCAAATAGCCTTGGAAGACAGAGATAGGGGCTCCCTGTGGAGCAAACAGCAGAGGGGAGATGTCTCCCTTCAGAGCAAAAGTCAGGCAAATGTGCTTACTCCCTTTATAAAAAATACAAGTTTCCCAAGCTCAGGGTTTCTCAGTTGTGACACAAAGCCATTTTGTGTATGTGTGACATTCACCTGCATCCCTCAGCCTTGCCTCTGTCGGGGGTGGGGGCAAGAGACACTAGTGCAGCTACGAAGCTCATGCTGCTTGTATGCCGTGAGCAATACAGTTCTTTGTCTCTGACTCAGGAATCTCATGTCTCCTGCCAGCACTCATGGAACTATGGTAGACTACCTTGTTAGTTTGCAGTTAGGGCAAGATTCCAAACCCTTCATGATTCTTCACAAGTTAAGTAATATCCTAGCAGGCTATCCATGGACCTTGCTCCTGGTAACACCAGCATCTATTACCCATTGCCGTAGATCCCTCTCTGTTGGTCAAAACGCCCTGCTTGTTGCCCTGGCTGTGCTGTTCATTATGATCATTCTGCCTCCTTTGCTCTGATCGTTAACTGCTACCATTTAGTCTCTTTCAACATTCTGTCATTTCCACTGATAGTAGGGAGCCTGCTTCCAGGACAGGAACTCCTACTGTCAGTCCTCGTCCCTTCCAAGAAGAGCTACCATCAGACTTCTCTAGAATGTCAGTGCCTCCTTCACCTGTAACCCCCATTGCCTTAGTGAAGGGAACACTCCCTCTGCCTTCCTGAAGAATACAGAACATCGGTGGCTCCTATGGTCTTGAACAGCAGATCTCTTCTAGTATTCCCACGGACCTGAGCTGTCTGAGGCAATCCAGCATTTCGACCTCATTTCCTGTGGGCATTGTTTGCTCCAAACTTCAAGGAACTGTTATAGTAGTATATTAGGGTCACTCCTGGGTATCCTTTCCCTGATGTTCAAACCATGGGAGAGGGCTCCTTTATCAGTTAATTCCCCTCTCCAGCCTTGTAATCTGCTCTTGCGAATGATTCCACCATCTCCCCCATCTGATTCCTTCTATATCCACATCCTCATATGATCTTTGGCTTTTACTGGCACATATGAACCAAGTCTCACAATGTCTTTGGTGTCTATGATTTTTATTCCTGGAGAAGGATCTGTGTTTTCTACTCAGACTACTGAGACCTCATCTTCATTATTCTCTGAAGACACTAAAAGGAATAATATTGAGGAATATAGACAACAAGTGGGGCTTCAAGTGCCGTCCCGCAGCCAGGGCAGAGCACTCCTCTCTAGCAGTGGAGAGGGTTCAGAGGAGCACAAAGATTCTTGCTTCTCAGGCTCATCCACCCAAACCTCAGGGTCTTACCCTTTTTCTACCCTGAATTTGACACAAGACATTTGTTAAAACTGTGAGTTAATTTCCTTTGCTCCTTTGCCACTGTTAAAAATTAGCTTCTGGAACCAACTGAGCCCATTCTACTCTGTGACTGTTGGAGGCCTTCTGGCTTCCATGTCGTACCTTCAGTTGGTAGTTAGCTAACCTGAGTCTGCTTCTCATGGCTTCCAGAGAGTTAAAATCAGACCAGCTCCCCAGTCTTTGTAGTGTCCACCCCCACACCATTTAGTGTCCTAGCTGTCACATAACCCAGCATTCACCTTCTGCCTGTACAGCCGGGAGTCTATGACTGTTACCCTACTGCCTGCCTGGGGGTATCCCCACCACACTCCAAACTCCCATCCTGAGAGCTTGCCTTTTAGGACCGCTGCTACCACTGGTTTGTATTTGGGCCTATTTATGGACCTTCAAGGCTATTTCATTGAATTTTATGACTACGCGTGTGTCGGTCAGTACCACACACTTTCACTTATTGTATTTTGAGGACATGTTTTATTTTCAGAAAAATAAGTAAATTGTGCTCTCATCACTTTTCTTTTTCAAAATAGTAAGATTGTTTATTTTAAATTTAACTGTGCTGCTGGGCCCAGACCTAAGAGGGAGATCAGGCTCTGCAACCTAGCTCGTGTGTTCTTCCCAGGCCCCCAGGCCCGAGTCAGGCTCTCTTTGTCCTCCACGCATAATTAAAAGATAGTTTAAAGAAACATGAGCCCACTCATCCATCCCCCTTTGGCAAGGGCTTCCCTAAAGGCCTCCACCAATAGTGCTTCCAAGGTCTACTGGGATCCACCTTCCTCTGGGCCAAACACTGGGCTTGAAATACTTCTTTTGTTCAAGTTCTCAGAATAAGTTCTGAAGTTTGATGTTTTTCCCCAGCTAATGTCAAATCACAGGCCTGTAATTTTCCCACATTTAAGAGCATTTTCCCCTGGCTTCCTGGCTGGCTCAGGCTTGTGAAAATATTCTCCATGTCAACCTTGCTTCCTCTAACATTGTGCAAGACAGTGCGTGGCAAAGCTTTTGAATATAAAACGTTTCTGACATTTTCACTCTGCAACTTGCCAATTTTTCATTTGATTCTTTTTCCTTTTTATAAAGACAAATTAGAAAGCAATAACTGCATAACCTTTGGCTTTATTATTTCTTTATCGTTTGTACTGCCCAGTCCTGTTTCCCTGTCTATCATTTTTTATTGATTTTGGATGGTTGGGTGTTTGCCTTGGTGCTTTGCAAAGAGAACCATTGATTTTGAATAGATCTAGGAATGTTGGGAGCGTTTGGCAACACAACCAGTCTTAGTGTTGCTCCTAAAGGCATTAGACACGGACTTGCAAGCGAATTTGTCGTCTCCCCCTTTGATTATGGAAATAAAGACTGCTGCCAGCCGTTGGCAAGGAACTTTAGAGTTACCATCTGCCTATCGTGACAGCAAGAGCCAGGAGTGACCTGTTGAGTGTCCTACTGAACCACTTACATCTTCCATTTCAACTCTAAAAAATAGGATACAGTGTAATGGAAAGAGAACTTTGGATGGAGAATCAGAAGATCTGAATATAGTCTTGATGTGCTCCATCTAGGTAGGATTTCTCACCAGGCTCTGGAGAGGAAGTCTACTGAATAACTCATAAATAGGAGGGGGTCACTACAGACTGGACTAGATTGTCCCTAATTGATAAGGGCCAGATTCTTGGAGTATAGCACACCAGAAATTAGTGGCCAAAGGACAAGCAGTGGAAAAGGGTGAAGGGAAAAACTGAAGTCCTTCTCAGGCTACAGAAGTAGATGCTCAACAGTGTTGACAGTTGCCTAAACATATGGAGGAACGACGATGGTAAGGGATGAGCTCAGCCCATCCCCCAGCCCCAGGAACGGTGCCAAGAGGAAGCTTTTGTCTAGGACCTAAGGTGCTTGCTGCTTGCCTACTTGGATCCTGCCAGACTGACCTGCCTGGCCAAGTGTCTTCCCTAGCTAAGGTCATCCCTGTGAGTGTCTCTGCTTCTGGAGAAGAAAGGAAGTGTTTCTCCATACAAAGTGCTTAGGAACTCATGGTAATGCTCCAAGGTAAAGGAGATATATCAATAAGAAATGCACCTGCATTTCTCAGCACTGTAGAAATTACATTGGAAATGACTCAGCAATTCCTGGGTAAAAACCTAAGAAAGCATTGATTTGAAAAATGGGTTTTTCAGTTGCTTGGGCTGTGGTCCAAAATAAGACTACCTTCCATGTGCCCCCAAAATCATCCATAAATTCTATGATTGTCAGGAAAGAGGATGACTCTAGTGGCAGCTGAGGAAAGAGCTCACAAATACGGTGAAGGATGAAGAGACAGGTGGCTGAATAGTAAGAGGTAGGATGATGACCCACAGCTTTGTCAGCTGACTCACCTGCCAGTCAAGCAAGATTTTGTCCAGGGCA
This sequence comes from Crocuta crocuta, assembly GCF_008692635.1. Classification (NCBI taxonomy): domain Eukaryota; kingdom Metazoa; phylum Chordata; class Mammalia; order Carnivora; family Hyaenidae; genus Crocuta; species Crocuta crocuta. The sequence goes on from NW_027529433.1 coordinate 4,274,073, forward strand.
AACCTTTGCTGGTGTCCCAGGAGCGCTCACCCATCTCATCCCAGGCTGAGTCATCCTTACTTCTTTCAGATTCATTCATGCCTTTTACCTTCCTGGATATTCAGGAGAAGTAGGGGTCCTGTGTCTAACTAGAAGTTGGAAATCTTTTTGAGGTCATGTTATTTATTCTTGATTTTCAAGTGATGGGTCAGTCTCACACTGATGAGTCACTGTGTCTCAAGTGGGCCTTTTAGTCACATCTGCCTCTTCCTTGACCAGAGAGGCCCTGATTCCTCACTAATCACAGTAAGAGGGTGGGGAGCAGGTGTCTGGGAACATCTGCAGGGGGCTGAGGAGAAACCCTGTGCACACCTTGCCCCAATTCACCTTACCCAGCCCTCCCTCCTTACTGATGAGGAAATTTCACTCGCATTTACTCTTGGTGGAATTCCATACTCTTCCAACATTCATTTCAATTCACTTTCCACAGTTTTTATCTGACTCAATATTTGAAGAGAGAACATGGGAAATGTGACATCTGGGTATACACTCAGTTTGGGGGGGAAAAAAACAGAGTTCTTTAATCTGATCAAGGAGACCTACCAAAATCCACTGATGGTGAATAAGTACATAATGGAATATTACCCAGCAGTAAGACTCAATGAATTATGGTGCACAACAAAATGGATGAGTCTTAGAAACAGTGTTGAGCAAAAATCAGTAACAGCTCCCAGAATCCCTCTCTATAATAATATAGCAACATTATAAAGATAAAGTTTAGCTAGGGGTGCCTGGGTGGCTCAGTCGGTTGAACGGACGACTTTGGCTCAGGTCATGAACTCATGGTTTGTGGGTTCGAGCCCCGTGTTAGGCTCTGTGCTGACAGCTAGCTCAGAGCCTGGAGCCTGCTTCTGATTCTGTGTCTGTCTCTCTGACTCTCCCCTGCTCACATTGTCTCTCTCTCTCTCTCTCTCAGAAATAAACAAAATGTTAAAAAAATTTTTTAAAAATGAAGTCTAGCTAAATGAACTGTTTAGATAGGTAGTTCAGTAGCATGTATGTACAAAACACTATGTCTATGTGTTAGTTTCCTGTGGCTGCTGTAATAAAGTATCACAAACTTGGTGACTTAAAACAACACGAACCATTCTCTCACAGTTCTAGAGGCCAGCAGTCTGACATCAGTTTCACTGGGCTAAAATCAAGTTGTCAGAAGGGCTGTGCTTCCTTCCTAGGAAAGAATTCCTTCCTTGCATCTTCCAGCTTCTTGTGGCTGCCGACATTCCTTGACCACATCACTCCAGTGTCCAAGCCTCCGTGGTTGCCTTGCTTTTTCCTCTTCTGTCATCAAGTCTCCCTCTGCCTCCATTTCCTAAGGATTATATTTAGGGCCACTTGGATAATCTGAGATAATCTCCCCATCTCAAAATTCTTAATTGAATCACATCTGCTGTCTTTGGTAATGCCCATGGCTTCCTGAGATTAGAATATCTTTGGGGTCCATTATCAAGCCTACTACTGTTTTCTCCTCCTTATGTTTTTCTTAATAGCTTTTCCTTTTCTGTAGCTTACTTTATTGTAAGAATATGGTATATAATACATATCACACCAAAATGTGTTCTCATTTTTGGCAAAGCTTCCAGTCAACAGTAAGGCTATGTGTAGTTAAATTTTGGGGAAGTCAGAAGTTATCTGTGGGTTTTTGATTGTGTGGGGGTGGGTGCCCCTAAACCCCCATGTTGTTTAAGAGTCACTTCTTCCTATGATGAGAAATACTAAGGTCAGGATCAGAAGTGCTGGAACAGGCTTGTACTATCTTGTAAGAGCTGATTGCATACATCTCTTCCCAGCTCCACACTCTGTCACCTCACATGGATAGCTTGAAGTCAGTCATGTGGGAGTATTTACACCACAGAAATTGATAAGCACCATAAGTCGGAGCTTTTCCCCCAGAGAACTGGTTTACACTGTCAAGAGTGCTTGCTCTCTGGATGGGGGAAGCAGAGGGTGGAATTGGGGTTGACACGCTCTAGTTTTTGAATTGGGTGGTGTGTTAACAGGTGTTTATCTTACTATGCTTTGAACTTATATATATCCATCCACACACATATACATACCTGTATATGATACTGATTTTTTTTTGTCTTTTTTACTTAAAGGGTGAAAAAGGAAGGTAGCAGGATATTCCTGATCTTTTTTAAAAAAAGAAGTAACACAGTACCAGCTGCTGGTGAGAATGTAGAGATATTGGATCTTTCATACACAGCTGATGGAAATGTAAAATGTTACCGTCACTCTGGAAAATAGTGTGGCAGTTTCTTCCAAAGCTAAACATACTCTTACCACACAGCCTAGCAGTTGCACTCCTGGGGCTTTATCCCAGAGGGATGAAAACGTTTGTACACACAAAACCTGGACACAGCGTTCACCGCGACTTAATTGGCAATAGTCCAACACTGGAAACAACACAAATGTCCTTCGGTCTGCGAACAGACTATTGGGCTCAATTTTTGATACAGGCGAAAACTTGGATGGACCTCAAAGATGTTATGCCTAGTGAAAAAGCCTATCACAGAAGGTCACATATTGTATGAATCTACTTATATGACATTCTCAAAATGACAAAATTAAAGAGATGGAGAAGATATTAGTGGTTGCGAGGGATTGGGGATGGTGGGGGAAAGGGTGGTAAGTGTGACTATTCACAGGGCAGGAAGGAGAGAAGTGATGGGTGTGACCATAAACAGGTAGTAAGAAGGAGATCTTCGTGGTGATGGAATATTCTGGGTTTTGTATGTATGTGTGTATGTATGTAACCATTAGGGGCAATTGGGGAAACAGTACATGGGATCTCTGTTCTACCTTTGCAACTTCCTATGAACCTATAATTGAATTCACAAAGCTAAATCAAAGTAAAACAACTTTTTTAAACTTTTATAGGAAAACAAGTGAAAAGCTGTGACTGCCGAATAACACCTTTGGTTTTCCTTGAATCATCCTTCAAATGAGTGCTGAAGCAGCTCCAAAAAAGTTCCAAATGAGAGCACCCCCAATTGTTCAGCATCATCACCGTGTATCCCATCTCTATTTCTTCTGAGAGCCACCATTTAAGATGCCTTGTGCTCATTTCTCCCTGTCTGCTTTGTTTTTGTGACCTTCCTCTGGCCCCCTTCACGATGCTTTATCTTGAACACACATCCACCCAGGCTTCCTCCCACATTCTGTTTGTCAGCACAGGGAGCAAACACACGGGGTTTCTTCCTTACCCTGACCATGTTCCTCCTCTGTGGCCTGCTTTTTCATCTCTGCCCAAGGCTGCCTTGCTGTCCTTTATCACAGACACTGACCATCAGGCAGCAGGTTGAAAACTATTTCCTGACGAAAGCAGCCCACTGAACTTGAGGTATTTCCTCTCCTTCTTTTATTTTCATATTTGGATTCTCCCTAGCCAGTTGGTCAATAATAATTCTTTGTTTTTCTCTTCTCTTCCCTTAAGAAAATTCCAGCCAGGATCAATAACACTGACTGGATAGGCCAGGAAATTTCAACTTTGATGGGGATGGGAAAGTAAATGGAGGACAGACTCACCCAGAGGGACTCCCAGCTTACGCTACACAGGGACCAGAGGATCGTAAGGGAGGGATCTTGCGGCTCTGAGACGAGGGCCATTTCAGGCCATTCTTCCCCTGGTATCTGCATATTCCCTCTAGGAACAAACGCCTACTGAGGAGCTTTCCACTTCTTGCCTGGGCATTTTCTTTCTTTTTGCAAATTCATTTTTTAATATTTGTTTATTTATTTATTTTCAGAGAGAGAGAGAGCACTGGAGTAGGGGAGGGACAAAGAGAGAGGGAGAGAGAATCCCAAGCAGGCTCCGTACTGTCCACGCAGAGCCCGATGTCTGAGCTCCATCTCACTAACTGTGAAATCGTGACCTGAGCCGAGATCAAGAATCAGATGCTCAACTGACTGAGCCAGGCAGGCACCCCAACTTCATTTATATTTTTATCCATGCACCGAGCTGAAGTCAAATTGCCTGACAAGACTTGTGAAGGAAAGCAGCGCCCCTCTGCCCTCTGCTCCAGTCTCATCCCCAGAGGCAACTGTTCTTAACTCTGTCATCTGTTTCCCTTGCTGCTCGCCATACTCTTGGTTTGTCTTCCAATCTTTCCATTGAATTTTTAACTTCAGCTACCATGACTTAAATTTCCAGAAGCATTTTTTCTTTTCTCAAATTGTTGCTTTGTAATATCCATTTCTTGTGTCATAGACACAATATCTTCTCCCATTTCTTTGAGGACATTAGAAATTTGGGGAGGGGAGATGCAGTGCCTGGGTGGTTCAGTGGTTTAAGCGTTCAACTTCATCTCAGGTCATGATCTCACGGTCCGTAGGTTCGAGCTCCACATCGGGCTCTGTGCTGACAGCTCAGAGTCTGGAGCCTGCATCAGATACTGTGTACCTCCCCTGTCTTTGCCCCTCCCCTGCTCATGCTCTAACTCACTCTGTTTCTGAAAAATAAATAAATTTTTAAAAAAATTCAAAGACAAATTTTTAGATCTGCTCTCTATATTATCTTGCTTTCCTCCATATTCTATTTTTTCCCGTTCTTGAATGTTATATTTTCTGTCCTTCAGGCTAGAGGTTTTCCTCAAATATCTGGATCCCTAGTTGAATGATTAAATTTAAGAGCAAGACATCATACATAGAGCACGTGAAAAGATGGACAAGTAGTATGTGCTGCTTTAAGGGGATCAAGTGATAAGCTGGCCTTTTAATGGGGGGCGGTCCCAAGAGGTCAGGATCTGCAGGAGTTTTCTTTGGAACCTTTAACTTTTCTTCAAAGGAGACTCTAGTCTTCTGTGTGCTACAATCCTGGCTACCATTGTTTGAAAGCCAGGAAGGAAAGGGGCAGAGGGACTCTTCGGTTAGTAGAAAGATTTTTACTCAACCCCCCTGTTTTCAGTAGACCATCTCCCACCTATCTTCTCCTAATATATAAAATGTGCCAATATCCCAGAATGAGGATCTCTTTATGTTCAAATTTCCAGAGAATAAACATCAAATTTCCAAAGTAGGTGGTGTGGGAAGAAGGTAGTTGCCTGCTGGGGGTAAGGGAGGGGAAAGACATAGGGTTTTTCAGTTCTCTTTACCTTTATTCCAATTGTTATAAAGACGTGGGCATCCTTATAACACATTTAGGGAAAAACACAGTTCCAGGTCCTGTTTTTAATAGGCATCTCACCTCCTGTGACTCTTTGATGATGTTGTTTCCTTAATTGTCCTGGATGAAACACAGTGTTCTTTATGCATTGTTCATGTCAGTCAGGACTCCGGTTCAGTTATTTTCCTTTCTATTTTGGAATGTACTCTGCCATCACTTTGTTTTGTGATTCATATTTCAAGCTTTGGTATTAAGGGAGGAATAGAAGCAAACATTGTGTAAAATCATAACTTCCCAGCAAAAACCCAAGTCATAAGCCCTCAGATTTTTAAACTCAAAGGCTAAGGGGTTGGCTGCCTAGAGAGAGTCAATGTTTTCACTAAAAGCAAAAGAATGATCTTTTTGCAAGCTCAAAACGATGTTCTCTACCTGTTCTATGAACCATAAATTGCTCACGGTGAAAAGGGCATCAACAGTGGTCCATTCCAACCACTCGCACAATGCTAAGAGCCCCCTCTCATCCCCCACGTCCCATGAAGGAGGGTTGTAACCAGGCTTGGGTACCTCTGGGGATGGGGATTTACTCCTCCTTTAGGCAACCTCTTCACCCTTTGCAGCTTTATTCTTATTTTTACCATCTATGGCTTATGCCAGTTATGGGCCCAGCTCTCTGCTAAGAGCTTAACAGACATCTCATGTAGTCCTCACCACACCCCTGGAAGTGTTATTATTCCCATTTTGCAATTCACAAAACTCAGAAAGATTAACTGCTTGCCCAAGATCCCACAGCTGGTGAGCAGCAGGGACAGCAGGTGCATACTGGCCTATCTGGCCATAAGTCCTCATTCCTCCTACTCATGCTTCTTTTTCTCCGGCCCATAATACCCCTTCTCTGTAGCTTTCACCCACTGTGGCTATTTTTCTCTAGTGGGGAAAGCCAGAGAGGGGAAAGCCAAACCTTTCTTCCACATGAGCACTCTTTAGCTATTTCAAGATACTTATCTGATGTCCTTTCTACTCCAGGCTAAAGGTTTCTTAAAAAAAAAAAAAAAAAAAGATCCATATCTATTTTAAAGGTATTAAGTGTACTTCTCCCTTCAGTTTCTAATTTTTTTAATATTTTATTTATTTTTGAGAGAGAGATAGAGACAGCATGAGCAGGGGAGGGTCAGAGAGAGAGGGAGACACAGAATCCGAAGACAGGCTCCAGGCTCTGAGCTGGCAGTCAGCACAGAGCCTGACGAGGGGCTCGAACCCACAAACTGTGAGATCATGACCTGAGCCGAAGTCGGACGCTTAACTGACTGAGCCACGCAGGCACCCCTCCCTTCAGTTTCTAAGTTCTTTTCCTGCTTATAGCACTGCAGAACCACTGGCTTAGCCTCATAAAAGGGCAAACACTGGACACTGGATCTCTTTAGCATGTGGTTAGAAGCCACTGCCCAGAGAATGGCTATGGCTCTGGCCCTTTGTGAAGGGCCCCGGTGGGCCTGGGTAAGCTGGGAGCATCTAGTATGTCAGCCCCTGAATTTACACCACACTTAATGGAGTTACTTCAGGAGGAGACTCCTCTGAGTCCTGGCCAGGATTAATTGCTTAATAAAGGAGCTCTTAAGTAGACTTTTTGTGTGCCACTAAAGCGGCTTCAAGTGATAGCATTCACACTGAGCAAATACCCATATAAATCCCACCAGATAGCCCCGCTCCTCAGTTACAAGTAGGTTTGTTTTACAGTGTCATTGCCCAGATTCTCCTCATCTTAATCCTCTGGGGAGTTTATTTAAACCACATTTTCGAAGACCCCACCCCAGACCTCCTAAGGCAAAATCTACAGGGGGTGGAGAGCTGCAATTTTAATAAGCCTCTCCAAGGGATTCTCATCATCACCCAAATTTGGAAAACATTGTTTTGAGGAGTTCATCACCAGAAATTGTATTCCTTGTCTTTAAAAATTGGAGTAGAAACAGAACTAAAGGAAGACTGTGATTAATTTTGTGCTTGTGTTAATTTTATGTGTCATCTTGGCTGGGTCACAGTGCTCGGATATGTAGTCCACCATTGTTCTGGGTATTTCTGGGGGGGGGGGTGTTTTTGGAAAAGATTAATATTTATTATTTATTTAAAAGTTTTTTGTTTTTTTTTTTAAGTCATCTCTACTTTCATTTGGGGGCTTGATTTCACAACCCTGAGATCAAGAGTTGCACACTCCACTCACTGATTGAAACAGCCAGGTGCCCCTTCAATTAAATTAATTTCAAATCAGTGGACTTAAGAGATGCCTGGGTGGCTCAGTCGGTTGTGCAACGGACTCTTGATTTCAGGTTGAGTCATGATCTCAGGGGCGTGAGATCAAGCCCAGTGTTGGGTTCTGTGCTGAGTGTGGACCATCTTAAGATTTTCTCTCTCCCTCTGCCCCTCTCCCCCCCACTGGCACTTTCTCTCTCCCTAAAAAAATCAATCAATCAATCAATCAATCAGTGAACTGTAGGTAAAGCAGATTGTTCTCCATAGTGGGTGAGCCTCATCCAATCAGTTTAAGGCCTACAAGGAACAAAAAGGCTGACCTCCTCCAAACAAAAGCGAAGCTTCAGCAGACAGCTTTGGATTTGAAGTGCAGCCCTGGCTCTTCCTTGAGGGGAATACATGGAGTATTTGAGCAAAGAAGAGATTAAGAGAGTTGTAGTATTCTTCTGAAGGGATGTGGAGAGTTGAAAGTTAATTGCTGCTTTATGAGTGAACAAAAGTACCATGATGACCTTGCTCTAACCCTGCTGTGACAACAGCCTGTAATCAGATAATTTTGGAAGGCAGCGGGAGCAGAGCTGGGCCTATTTTTTTTCTTAAATAGTTTATTGTCAATTTGGTTTCCATATAACATCCAGTTCTCATCCCAAAAAGTGCCCTCCTCCATGCCCATCACCCCCCATCCCCTCTCCCTCTACCCCCTTCAGCCCTCAATTTGTTCTCAGCATTCAAGAGTCTCTCATGGTTTGGAGCTGGGCCTATTTTTAATGCTAGATTTGTGTTTAAGTAAGATAAACTGAGGTGTAATTTACACACAATAAAACCACCCTTTTAAAGTAGAATGTTGGATAAGTTTTGGCAAATGTATAAATTCACATAACCGCTATAACTATCAAGATGCGGAATAGTTTCATTTCCTCAAAATTTCCCTGAATCCCTTTTTAGACAATTCTCTCTGCCTTTCCCAATGCCACCCACCCCAACTCCCAGGTACTGATTTGTTTTCTGTCAGTATAATTATAAGCTTTCTAAAAGTTCCATGTAAAAGGAATCACATGGAACGAAGTTTTTTGTGTCTGGCTTCTTTCATGTAGCGTAATGCTGAGATACATTGAACACCATAGCATCTATCGGTAAGCTTTCCTCTCCCTTGCTGAGTCGTATTCCACTGTGTGGACATCCACAAGGTATCCATTCACCAGTTAATAGGTGTTTGGGTTGTTTCCAGTTTGGAGCTATTATAAATAATGGTGCCAAGAAGATTCCCATTTTCTTTCTCTTGGTTAAATATCTAGGAACGGGGTTGTTGTATGCTAAGTATAAGTTTACTTTTATTGATCAACCATTTTTCTTTTTTTTTTTAATGTTTTATTTATTTGTAGGAGAGAGAGAGACAGCATGAGCAGGGGAGGGTCAGAGAGAGAGGGAGTCACAGACTGAAACAGGCTCCAGGCTCTGAGCTGGCAGCCAGCACAGGGCCCGACGCGGGGCTCGAACCCACGAACCGCGAGATCATGACCTAAGCGAAAGTCGGACGCTTAACCGACTAAGCCACCCAGGCGCCCCTGATCAACCATTTTTCAAAGTGGCTATGCATTTTGCATTTATGTCAGCAACGTAGTACTGGATTTTTGACAATGACCATTCATCTTTGAATTGAATTGACCTTTATTTTGTGTCTTCAGCATGGATAGAGAATTAGCTTTGTATAAAGCACAGTTTAAGAGTGCTGGAGTGACCGATTCAACAGTATTGTTTCTGAAATTCAGGAAAAGTCACTAGATCGCTCTAAGCCTATTTCTCCCAGTCGTGAAATGGTGAGAATAATGGTGCCTCTCTGCTTAGGGATGTTGTAAGGTTTAATTGAGGCAAAACCTATGAAGTGCTTGATACAGAACCTGCCACATAATAAATGATTAGCATAAATTATAGTTGGCCCTTATCTCTTAACACAGAGATAGGTCCACCAGCCCCATGCAGTCAAAAATCCACGTATAACTTTTGACTCCCCAAAACTTAACCACTAATAGGCTACTCTTGACCAGAAGCTTTACTGATAACATAAATAGTTGATTAACACATATTTTGTATGCTATGTGCTTTATATACTGAATCCTTTAATAAAATAAGCTTGCAAAAAGAATGTTATTAAGCAAATCACAAGGAAGAGAAAATACATTCACAGCACTGTCTGTATATTTACTGAAAAAAATCTGCATATAAGCAGACCCACACAGGTGAAACCCATGTTGTTCAAGGGTCAGCTGTATTCTCATAGTTCTAAGTACCTTCTCTGGAAGCCGTTAGCATAGAGTCTGACGCAGGGCTCAAAATCACGAACAGTGAGATCATGACCTGAGCTAAAGTCGGACACTCAATCGACTGAGCCGCCCAGGCACCCTTTCTATATATTTTTAGTGTGGACATGCTGATATGTACAGAGTAAACTGAAATTATTTGTGTGACCAGCCGTGTAGAACATACTGTTTACTCAGAACCCAGCCTGAAATGCCATGAGTCAAAAGCATTCACTGAGCACTCGTCCATCTCAGGGCACTTACATTCACAAACAGTATCACAGTTCATTCTCATAATTCTGAGATAGGTATTATGTATTATCTATATTAAATTTTAAAGATGAAAGACCAAAGACGAGAAAGGTAAAATAACTTGCCCAGAATTTCACAGCTTGTAAGTAGAAGAAATAGAACTGGAGTTGAGGTCCTGGTATATGGGTGCTGCCAATTAACAGCTGTGAACCCCCAAAGAACTAAGGACATGGAAACTCTAGTAACATCATATCCTGATCTTTGATCCCAAGCAAAATGGCTGGAATACTTCAATTGCTCCCCAAGGAAATCAGCCTCAAAATTTGGGGCATGCGTCTGAAATACCACTAATTTCCTCAATAATCTGATGAAGGTCTTTAATCCCTAAATTTTCTGATATTTCATAAATTTGTTTATAGTTCTAACCCAGACTAGCTCTTGGGATGATAAATGCCTTATGCTTAAGCCAGTTATGTTATTCATTATTGCTTTTATAGCCACCTAAAACATTTCTTAATCTTCCGTGGGTATTCCCTGTTTCTAGTGTTCTGAGTTTTGGGGTGCACATTCTTTCCCTAGCTATACTTGAAAAATGTCATAAAATTTGCTCATATCTTTCTCCTTAATTAAGAATATTCAAGGGGTGCCTGGGTGGCTCTGTCAGTTAAGCACCAACTTTGGCTCAGGTCATGATCTCGCTGTTCGTTAGTTTGAGCCTGGTGTTGGGATCTGTGCTGACAGTTCAGAGCCTGGATGGAGCCTGCTTCTGATTCTGTGTCTCCCTCTCTCTCTGACCCTCACCTGCTCATGCTTGCTCCCTCTCTCTCAAAAGTAAAATAAACATTTAAAAATTTATTGAAAAAGAATATTCAATTTCTGGAGTGCCTGGGTGGCTCATCAGTTAAGCATCATGATCTCGTGGTTCGTGGATTCAAGCCCCACTTTGGGGTCTCTGCTCTCAGTGCAGAGCCCGCTTCAGATCCTCTGTTCCCCCCTCTCTCTCTGTCCCTTCCCTACTTGCTCTCCCTCTCTCTCAAAAATAATGAATATTCTTCTTCTGAGTCTAAGTCTGTCCTCCTTCATAAGCAAGACTCTTCATTTTACAGAAGTTGATTCTGAACATTTCGCAAATGAAAGAAAAGGTAAAACCCACCCTCTCTGGCTGCTCTCACAAGCCTCCCCGTCGTTGGCCATCATCTTCTTTCGCCTCTGCCCTGCAGTTCTGCCTTTAGAACACCTGCTCCTCTTTCTCTTTCTACTCAACAAACGATAACCAATTCGACTTCAGGTTTTTTAATGCCTTTTGGTATTTCACACTGTTAAAAGGCCAAATATCCCCTACCTTTCTGAGGAATGCTAACATTTTAGTCTTAGCTATATTAAATTTTTAAATATTTTATTATATTTATTTTTTTATTTATGCTTTTTTTACACATGTGATTTTTATATTACATTACAAATTCTTTTGAGCAAAGTCAAGCAAGGGATGTGGGAGAGAGAGAACAGGACCACTTTATCCAGCCCTCGGCAGTTTGGTGCATCACTAGTGTACCTGCAGATTCCACGGTCCTCTCCAGACCTGGTGAGTGAGGATCTCTGGAAAGGAGCCCAGGAATCTGCTATTTAGCCAGCTTCCCAGGGAATGATCCTGATGCCCGTGGTTGGAAACACTGCAGTGATGTGCTTTCTTCTGGAAAGATGCAGTGCCGCTGATCTAAAACTAATGTTACTGACGACTTCTCACTTGCGATAGAAAATCCTACTTAAAATGATGGGTGATCTTAGAGGCTCTTCTTCTGAAAAGTCTAAAACAGAAACCAAACAGAAATACTCACCCATCTAACCAAATAAATGCTGCCTGAAAGAATAGTGGCGACTGTTCTGTCTCCTTGTCCATGATTGGAGAGAGTGTTTTTGTTCTTCTCCATAAAGTAGTAGAAAAGATCATATGATTAGAAATCTGTGGGCTCCTCCTCTGTGGGCCCTCCAGAAAACAAATATAAAAATTTTTTGGTCTTGGGCCCAACTGAGAAATGTTTCAAGGTCCACACGCACCATCAGATAATCCCCCAAATGCCTTTCCCCTGGCCTAACTCGATTCAGATAACTGTGTTTGTCTGTGAGAAACCCTCAGAGAAAACATTCAGGCCAAATGATCTCATGCCTGGATTTTGCAAAACAATATGTGCACAAGACCAGAATTTATATCATCGTCAGATAGGTGCCATTCCCAAATCCAGCCCAGGATTTCTCCAACAACATGGCTGCTTTGCCACGTCTGAGTCACTTTCCAGGACTAGATCTAGGACAGCCCGCAGACCCCCAGGCCACCACACAGGCCACGAAAGGAAGCGGTTCTGTACCATTTCTAGGAATGGCATCTTTTACAGTGATTTTACACCTACCCATCTGGCTATCCCAGATGTTTTCAAAAAGGAAGGTCAGCATGACCAAACGTGATGTTTAATTCTTCTTCAAAACAATTTAGATTTTGTTATTGGGTCTAACCCAGAGAAAAATTGAAGGCACACTCTGGTGGTAATGCCTGACAGCCTCTGAAGATGTTAGACTGCTCTGTTGGGACAAAATTCTGGAGATGTGTTTGCTGCCTTTGGGTATTAGCTACCTTTGGGCCCCTTTGTTAGGGGACATATGGGGGACTCAGAGTCTACCTCTTCCTTTCCAGGGAGATTGGAAGAAGCAGGAAAGGTTGCTCTGGATTTAACCTCTGACCACAATTAATGGTGACACTTGTTGGCGCTTAAATGTGTTAGATTACATTTTGTGGTTGAAAAGCTCTGACATCATTTTCCTGGTTGTCACTTCGGGAAGGGCCACCCTCCACATGGTATATGTGATCTATCTCTATACGCGTATTTTTGTATTAAGGAGAAGAGTTAGCGAGAGTTACTCTATGTCTGTCTGTGGGGAAGAGGCTACAGTTTTCAGACAGGCCTACTTTAAAAAACATCCTGGAGACTGGTATGGCTTCCTGGAAGAGGCACCCTCAGTCTAGGGACTAGACTCTGAGCCCAAACTTCCCCACTCACATTACCTGTTCCACACACCTTCTTGGGCTTTGTTGTAAGCCCAAGGTTTGTTATATATCCCACCATTAGAAGTTTATTTGAGTTGATAGATTTCCTCTTTAAGAGGTCCAATATGAATGGGTTGGGGGATCTAGAACGCTCTTCTTGTGGCTCTTGTTGCTTTATTAACCCGGTTTTTAACAGCTCTTGCAGAAAGCTTTTCCATCCTTGGATCATTGGTCCTTCTATGGGCCCAGATAGTCTCGGGCCGTGTTGTCAATTCTTGCTGGTGGTTAGTGTTTTCTACTGGCCTCCTTGAAGGTAGGAACTGTATTATTTTTTTTTTATTGTTTTAATGTTTATTTATTTTTGAGACAGAGAGAGAGACAGAGTGTCAGTGGATGAGGGGCAGAGAGAGGGAGACACAGAATCTGAAGCAGACTCCAGCCACAGAGCTGTCAGCACAGAGTCCTACATGGGGCTCAAACTCACGAACCACAAGATTATGACCTGAGCAGAGGTTGGATGTCACCCAGGCATCTCAGGAACTGTATTATTGACCGTTTTGTCTCCACTGAGCCTGCCACACAGTTGTTACTATAAAAATAGCAGCTGAAAAATCCCAAGTATCTTCGCCTGTCAAACAGGGATGACAGTGGTAACGAGTTTTTCTTGGTGTGTCCATGAGATAATTTATTTTGAAATGTTGCTAAACTGTAAAGTGCTTTCGAAGGTAGCCCATATCGAAGATAGTCCCTCCAAGAGGGACACAGAAATCTCACCAGTTTGAATGTTTTCCTGAAGCCTCTTCTGAGTTGTTACACCTAGAAGTCAGAATGCACAGGGCTTTGCTCTGTCTGTATACCAAGCTCCTTTGCTCTGTGCAAACTTGAAAGGACTTAATCCCAAGGGTGTGCCCAGAATTTGTCTTTTATAGAATAACCAGAGGCTGGACAATGCGATGCTCATTCTCCCAGAATGGGTTTCATAATTAGTTTGGTGGATAATTGCATTAATTAAAATTTTTTTTTCAATGTTTTATTTATTTCTGAGAGAGAGAAAGATAGATAGCGTGAGCAGGGGAGGGTCAGAGAGAGAGGGAGATATGGAATCTGAAACTGGCTCCAGGCTCTGAGCTAGCTGTCAGCACAGAGCCTGACGTGGGGCTTGAACCCACGAACTGTGAGATCATGACCTGAGCTGAAGTTGGACGCTTAGCTGACTGAGCCACCCAGGCACCCCTAATTGTATTAATTATTAACGTTAAGAGCCTGATGTTGAAAGAAGTGAGAATTTACTCACTACCCGTGTGGACCATGATAGGTGGGACATTGTAGAGAATTGTAGACGAGATGCCACTCCTCATCCCCCTCATATCCCCTCCTTAGAGAACCTTCCCTCGCCCTCCCTGGCCTTCTCTGTCCGCAGTTGTTTGGACAGGGATGGCAAGCTTATAGTTCAAGTATTCACATATGAAAGAATTCAAGCCAGGGGCGCCTGGGTGGCTCAGTTAGTTGACTGTCCGACTTCGACTTCGGCTCAGGTCATGATCCCACAGTTCATGGGTTCCAGCCCCCGCATTGGGCTCTGTGCTGAACGCTTGCTCAGAGCCTAGAGTCTGCCTCGGATTCTCTGTTTCCTTCTCTCTCTGCTCCTCCTCCACTCGAGCTCTATCTCACTCTGTCTCTCAAAAATAAATAAATGTAAAAATAAATACATAGTTTTAAAAATTAAAAAAAAAAAAAAGTAAAGCCATGACAGGGCTATACCATTTGGACTGTCAAGAGTTTGAACAGAGACTCTGGTTAAAATCTGCATTGGACACATGATCAGGGAGGCAGTCATGGGCCAGGCTTGACGTTCCTGGTGCACACTGAAACAAACAGTGCCAGATGAGGTTCCATGGACCCAACATGCCATTTCACCCAGACCCTCTCTCCGTGCCATGGTCAACTTTCAGAAAGGGTATTTCACTTACAAGATAGCTAAAATGTAATTGGAATGAAGAGGATTAGCAAGGAACATGTTTGTTTGTTTTTTTTAATTTTTTTTTTTTAATTTATTTCTAGGAGAGAGAGAGAGAGACAGTGTGAGCAGGGGAGGGTCAGAGAGAGAGGGAATCACAGACTCCGAAATAGGCTCCAGGCTCTGAGCTGGCAGTCAGCACAGAGCCTGACGCGGGGCTCGAACCCACAAACCGCGAGATCATGACCTGAGCGAAAGTCGGACGCTTAACCGGCTAAGCCACCCAGGCGCCCCGGAACATGTTTGTATTTAAACAAGGGAGAAAAATATAACAGAAAAAGTAATGGTGTTCATTTATGATAAATGCTGGAGGTGCAGCAGGGAACCAACGGAGATTTTTGTGGACGTTTTGAAGGAACTTTCTGGGCTGGTTCAGGTTCTTTAGAGACTGATGATGCTGGTGTCTTATGTTTGGTAAGTCTGTGTAGACAATAAGTTGCCTGAGGTAAAAGTCAATGTTCTATGAATGGTGAAAAATGGAGATGAAAAAGGACTCATAGCAAGATTAAAATTGAGGAGATAAAGGAAGTCATGGGAAAGGAACAGAAGAAAAGCTATTATCCAAGTTTGTCATCTGTGGCAGTTAGTTTGGCTGCTGTCTAAGTTGATGGGAAGAAGGATTTTGATGGGGGTGACAAAGTTGGCTATGACCATGTAACCCATGCACAGTTTTCTTTTCTAAAAAATTTTTAATGTTTATTTATCTTTAAGAGAGAGAGACATAGTGCAAGCAGGAGAGGGGCAGAGAGAGGGAGACACAGAATCTGAAGCAGGCTCCAGGCTCTGTCTGAGTCGACAAGACAGAGCCGGATGTGGAGCTTGAACTCACAAACAGCGAGATCATGACCCAAGCAAAGTCAGTCTCTCAATGACTGAGTCCCCCATGTGCCCCCATCCCCTCCATGCACAGCTTTCTAAGGGGTATTCATAATTGGGCTGTGCCTGTTTGAAAACAGTGCTCTTTGAAAGAAGGAGGGACTCATAGGAAGTCGGCTTGCCATCACAACATCGACATAAAACCCCATGCTGTCTACAGAGACTTGGATATTGTATATTTTCACATTTCAAGGCTTCTCAGAGACCTCTGCTGTGTGGTTATGTGTTTACTATTTTTACAGATAGAGCTTCAGAGGCCCTTCTCTTATACTCATAAGGTCCTAGAATCCTGACGTGCACTCATGTGTTCTTTTCCTTTGCTTGTCCTTAACCCTTTTTCTTTTCCCAAATATTATACTGTTTTTCACTTGTGCTTTTCTTTCTACCAACTTCCTTCCTTCTTTTTAGAAAACTTCCTTTCCAGTTTTTTCCGTTTTTAAAAATGGTTCTCTGAAACCTGCACACAGGGAGAAAAAAGGTAATGTCCTCCTTTCCTGAATATTTACGTTGCTTGCTGTTTGGCACAATCGGCCCACCATTGTGGTCTTTCAGGCCTGCCACATCTTAGGGCAATAATGTGAAAAATGCAAAAGAACTGTAACCTTGGGGCCATTTGCAAAGTGTTTGTTCTGTAAATACAAAGTTTAGTGAGTTTGAATGTCAGCTTATCTCACATTCCCATTTGTTGTTCATTTGAATGATAAACACACTCAATTTATTGCTCTAATCTTGTACAGGCTGAACTTAGGAGCTGCCTGAACATTTCTGGTCCTTTTCCAAGTCTACACAATTTCCAATGATTGCCTCCTCACGGCTCTTCACTATGATCCAAGGTTCTTTACTTGCCAAACTGTGTATTATGTGGGGAGATTGGTGGTTTTCTTTTTGGCTACTCCTTTACTTTCATAAATAAAAAACAAGCTATGCAATACTCTTAGGTGGTAGGTAATCAAATCTATGCATCCTTTCTTTAATCAAAAGCTCAGTGAGTGCCTATCATGAACCAGGCACTGTGCTTGATCCTGGGGTGCAGTGATGACAATCAGAAATAGTGACCATGCACCTGCTCTCGTGGTGCTCATCGGGGCCCAGTTTAACACTCGTCTCAAGAAAAGAACTGCTTTATTCCAAGAAAATATTTTATTACATCCTCCAGAGGTTCATTCTTGACATCGTTGTTACAGTTAAGACTATTTTTTTTCTTTTTTTCCCTAAAGTTTACTTATGAGGGGGGCGGGGGGAGGAAGGCAGAGAGCGCATATGAGCAGAGAAGGGGCAAAGGAGAGGGAGAGAGAGTCCCAAGCAGGCTCCATTCTGTTAGTGTGGAGCCAGATGTGGGGCTGGAATCTAGGAACCATGAGTCCATCCCACAAACTGTGAGATTGCGACCTGAGTCGAAATCAAGTCAGACGCTTCACCGACTAAGCCACCCAAGTACTCCAAGCCTATGTTTTCTTATTCTTAACACAATGAAGACATTTTCCCCCAAAATTTATTATTTTCCTTATGAGAATTCTACATATATTTCAGTAGCCTGGCTATCAAGCTGCCCTTTTCCTATTTTTCTATTATACCATTTACTGTTAAAGGTCTTATTTGTCAGGAGTTCGTGCAGAACTCATGGATATAGGCAAGCACCTAACTTGTCCCTCGGGGGGAGATTTTTACTCCAGACAGACTAGAGCACTAGGATACATCCTCAATAATAGTGGGCAGGACTTGAAAAAGACATTTTTAATTTTTAGAAAGAAAAAGACTATGTTCTTTCAGTATAACACGTATTTTCTTTTGGATAATGTATTTGCTCATCTGGGCTAGTAGGTTAAAGGAGGGCAGAAGCCCTAAGCAATATATTTTTCATCAGCAATTTTTTTTCATACAGCCCCAAATCATGCCAGGTTTTGTGCAGCCTTCGAAAGAAATGTCATGGCTGACATGATACAAACGAAAGGTGTCATTATTACAAGCAGTGCTGTTGTTCCAGTCTTGGTTTACTGAGGGTAATGGCTGACTCTATACATTTAAGCACTTAATAGAACCTGGAACGCTACGATATTATATCTTAGCCTCCATGACCTGTCTGAACATTCTCAACCTGTTACTTCTTAGGGAATTTACCAACATACACCACAAGCTTAGTGCTTCTGTCATGTGACAGCCTTCGGGTTTTTGAAGGCAGCTCCTCTGTAAATCACAAAGTCTTATTTTCCTTAAGAATTCCTTATATGCCATCGTGATCGCCTGCTTTGCATTCCAATCCTACATTTCTTCCTTTGCTCTATCTCTTAAAGTGGTCCCTTCTTTCTTCTATCACTATTACCTGCAAGTCTATGCAAACTGCCTCTCCATAGACATGATCACCTGGCTGTAATGTTGGGAAATGCAATATCAAACTCATTTTTATGATTGTCTTTTGGAAGGCATGTGAGTAAAGCAATGGATATAATCACTGCCAATCAATCATCCTGGGACAGGGTCAGCATGACATCTAGTTTTAGATTGACCTGCAGTTGCAAAAAAGACCAGGACACAGGGAAGTAGTGTACCTCTTTCAGGTCTGAGAAGAGAGAGAATTCTAGGCAGAGAAAGTGCTTGCTGTAGAAACATTTTCATATCTCCTAAGCCCTCTCCCCACCCCCCTCAAAAACTGTCAATGGCTCCTCATTGCTTAAAGTGTAGAATCTAAACCTCTGAGCTGCCTTTCAAGCACTAATACCTACCTGCCAAATGAGTCTATTTCTTGCCTTTCCTGCCCCCAAATAAAAGCTCTGTGCTTTCCTGCCTTTCTTCTTTGGTCACAGCTGTTTCCTTTATCTGATATACCTTACTTCTCCCTGCCTCACCAAAACCAACAATTCTCAACACTGATCACCTAACTCAGTCACCCGTGAAACTTACAAAAAAAGAAGAAGAAAAATTCAGCAGCCATACCCTACCCCAGACCTACGTATCACAACTCTGGGGCTAGGGCCCAGCCAGAGAGCATATATTTCTTTGCATTGAGAACCACTGGTCTGACTAACCTATTAGTGCTCAATTCAAATCCCACCTCTCCTGGGAAGCCTTCCCTGACCCTTGCCAGGGAAGAAAGTCCTTCCTGCTTGCCATTATGAGTACACACACTAGCATCTAAGAATTGTTGTCTTATGTGGCCTTAAGTTAGCTCCGAAGCTCTTTGGCAGTGAAGCCGAGTCTTGTAACTTTCTGTTCTCTGGCCACTAGCATAGTGCCTTGCCTTGGCAGGTGTGACCAAAAACAGACAGGGAGCATGTGATGGAAGAAAACCAATGCTGGATGTGGGGGCCACAGAGTTTTCTAACCCCTTCTGTCCACAAACAAAGGTAAGCTGTGTGACAACTGGAGCTCATTTGAGGCCAGCTGAGCCAAGAGCAGGTTCTGACGATGAAAGTCCATAATGACAGAGAGGAACTACACGCAGGCTACATTGCACGGGCTTGAGCAGGAGCTTTCAACTGGGAGAGGCTACCCTCTGGCCCAGGCAGATAGATAGTTTGAATCTCCAGTGCCTACGGGTATTAGTGGAGAGATACCAGACTTGGCTAGGGGACTGGAAGTAAGTGACATACAGAAAAAGAACTCTTCTGAGATGGAGTTGGAAGAGGAAGTAAGAGACTGGAGGCAGAGGAGCAGAGAAAGCAGGCCTGCTTAGAGAGAGACAGACACACTTCTTGAGCCATGTTTTCATCACTCATGAATTACGTGAGTACCAGACTTATGTATTAATTGATTCCTATATTCTCTGACCTCATTCCCAAAGTAGTGAGGCACTTTCAAAATGGCTGAGCATGTGTGCTGGGCTGCAGTAAAGGAGACAAAAAGAGGGATGGACTGTCAGGGACCCTGGCTGCCGAGAACTGTGTGTTTTCCCACTGGAGTCCTAATTCTGAGGATGAGCCTGGGGCAGCCAGCCAGGCAAGGAGCCTTTGAAAAGTCACCCAAAGAAAACTCTACAAAAGAAGCCTTCTGTTTGGGAACTTCCCGGGGTGCCTGCTTCATCACAAACCCTTCCATTTCTATGATTCCACAAGTGATAGGTATGTTTTAAACAGAGGAACTGGATCTTTCTGATAACACATTTATTGAAACATTCCCACCCTACCACAGCTGGAAACGTCCTCGAACAGAACACTTGATTAGAAACAAATTAAGAAAACAGTCTGCGGGCCCAGGGGCGTCCCTCTCCCTCAACGGGTGGGTCTCCGAGTAGGGGCGACTCCTGAGGCCTCATTACTCAGTGATCTGGGGCTGGTAAGAAGGAAATTACCCGAATGCCAGCCCTTGCGCCTCCCTTCTGCCCCTGAAAATTCTGTCCCCAAACCTCTCTCCTCAGTTAGCTAAACACCTGCTCTATGGTGTTTGGGGTGGGGACTTATAACGGGAGCCTGAGACTTAACAACTATTTCCTGGGGGCCCACTCGGAGCAGGCTCTCTAGCTGCTCTGCTTGAACTCGTTTAAATGTCAGACCTTACAACCCTGTGAGATAGGTGTTAGGATACGGATTTAGAGGGCAGAGAAACAAGCACTGAGAGAAGTTGAACAGGGTGTCCACCAAGTCTTGGGGGCAAGTGGAAAATAAGGGCTTCCAATCCAGGGCTGTCTGATTCTAGTTAATAATAATGGTAACAATGCACAAGTATTAAACATTTAATACCTGTCAAAAATTGTTTCTTTTATTTTATTCAGATAGAATTGGCATATAACATTGTATAAGTTTAAGGTATATATTGTATTGATGTGATACATTTATATGTTGCAATATGATTACCACTGTAGCTTAGCTAACCCTTCTGTCAATGTTACATAATTATCTCCCGTGTGTGTGTGTGTGTGTGTGTGTGTGTGTGTGTGTGTGTGTTGGAAACAATTAAGATTTGGTCTTTCAGCAATATTTTGGTGTTGGAGACTGGCTCTGGCCGGGGTTCAGGGATCCCTGAAGGATGGACGGTGTCGGCAAGGGAAGGGTGAGAGAGGCCCGAGGGTCTTTCTGGTCACCAGGCAGGCATCTCCCCTCTGACTGGGGCTCAACTTTATTTTATCATTAAGTGTTTGGGGTATGACACAGAAGTGGCATTTGTCTTAGACAATGATTTCTGACAACAAACTTCTTTGATATGTAAGAATTTCCCAGAACATAGATTTGTAGAAGACTCATGCCTAACCTTTATCAATAGTGATTGAGGTAGGGGATTTAGATGCTTATCCTGTGGGGAAGTAGGTATCACGTTAGCATATCAGACAATGTTTTTAGCATAAAAGGGTGAGGTTACTTCTCTGTGAGCAGGGGTCAAACAGGTCTTTCAGGAGACACCTCTGCTCTCATAATCACAAAAGAAGTTCCTCAATAGGTTCCTCCACAGGGAGCAATCAGCGTATTCAAGGTCAGAATAAGTCACTCCAAATACTTGATAACAAATGCCTTGGGGTGGGGGGCGGCCAGTGCTTCAAGCAGAAACAATTGGGTGGGGGTGGATATCTGCCCTTAACTCTAAATTAGGCTCTTTGTCTCAGGGCCAGACTCAAGCCCCCTTTAGTATGTAAGTCTTGGATCTGCAAGGCCCTTAGCAAGAGCCTTTTTACAATCATCCACAATGTTTTCATCTGAAATCTCTTTGGAAAAGTCAGGGACATGCCTTTCCTTATGAGCAATCTGTGTGGGAAATATCGGTCTGATCTGGAATATTGTGAGGCCCGGTCAATACCAGTAGCCTCATTTCCAACATGAGCCAGTAGTAGCAGAAGGAGAAAACAGTTTTCATTTCTCATGGCAGGAGCTGTGCAAACGCTACCATTTCCTCGCTGTGACTGTCATCCAGCAAGGCCAGTGCAGCTCCCAACATTTTGGTCTTTCAGCAATATTGAAATTTCTAATACTGTATCATTCTCCATAATCACTATGCTGTGCATAGATCTCCAGGACTATTTTATTTACTGGATGCAAGTTTGTCTCTTTAAATACCATCTCCCCCACCCACCAAACACTGTTATAAGCACCTACATGTACCCACTGACAATAATCCAATGAGGTGGGAGCTATTATTATAATTTTCCCCCTTTTACTTACAAGAAAACCGAAGTACAAAGAGATTAAATCATTTGTCTGAGATCACAGTATTATGTGGCCATGGCTGGGTTTGAACATAGACAAGTGGTCTAGCTGCTTCCACTGGGAGTCCCAGGGTCTCCTTTACTTGGCCTGCCTTGGCCTTCTCAGGCTTTTGGCAGAAGGTATCATTAAACAGCAATGTAGGGCAATTGATATGATAGAAAATTAGGGTTTGTAAAACAGATGAACATAGGGAAAGGAAGGAAAAAGAAGATAAAAAAAGAGGGAGGCAAACCATAAGAGGATCTTAAATACAGAGAACAAACTGAGGTTGCTGGAGGGAGGTAGATGGGGGGATGGCCTAAATGGGGGATGGGCATTAAGGAGGACACTTGTTGGGATGAGCACTGAGTGTTCTATGTAAGTGATGAATCACTAAGTTCTACTCCTGAAATCACTATTCCATTATATGTTAACTAACTTGGATTTAAATACAATTTAAAAATTAAGAAAGAGTAAAGGTTTTTAAAAAATGAATATTAAAATATTTGGGGTTCTTAATGAGCTGTATGGAAGCCGGGGGATTCTCTAGTGGGGTGTGCACTCTGGGTTGGTCACTAGCAAGCACAGAATGGCCTTGCTTAAACTGGATTAAAATTGGAGTAGACAGAAGTTTTACTAACTTGAGGAAATGCTTAGGTCATGGTGTTAAGTGGGAAAAAACGCTACAAGACCATCTACAGTATGATCTCATTGATGTAAAAAGATACATGAGAGTGACGAAACCAGGGGTAACCTGAGTGACTCAGTGGGTTAAGTGTCTGACTCTCAGTTTTGGCTCAGATCATGAACTCACCATTCATGGGACTGAGGCGCGTGTGGAGTTCTGTGCTGACAGCATGGAGCCTGCTTAGGATTCTCTCTCCCTCTCTCTGTCTCTCTCTCTCTCTCAATTTAAATAGATAAATGTTAAAAATGATGAAATCAACAAGCTTACAGTTTTTCAAAAAAGATTTTTAAAAATGTTTGTCAAGGAACAATAAAGAAATTCTTTCTTCTGGTATATGTTTTTTTCTTTCTTTGTGTTTTCTTTTAATGTTTAATTTATTTTTGAGACACAGAGAGAGCGAGGATGAGTGAGGGATGGGCAGAAAGTGAGAGGACAGAGGATCCAAGCAGACTCCATGCTGACAGCCAGGAGCCCGACGCAGGGCTCGAACTCACGAACCATACCATGAGATCATGACCTGAGCTGAAGTCGGTCACTTAATCGACTGGGCCACACAGGTGACCCCCACAGGGAATTTTGAGCGCCTACTGTGCCAGTGGCTCAGTGATAAAGGCGCTTGCCTTGCCTGGAGAAGTCTACATTCTGGTGCTGGTGGCTGGGTTGTGAAGTCGGCTCTCCACCACCACCCTGGCAAGGGAGAGCAGCCTTAACTCAGCCTGGGTGGGAAAGCTTTTGAAGTAGATGGAGGTATGCTGTGCACTTCTTACCAAGCTTGTCCTCCAAGCTGCTCCTACCCACAGCCAAAATCCTGGCATATACAAAGGAGTTTTCTATTTGTAGGCTAAAAGTACATCTCTCCCTTTGACTCAGTGTAAAATGTTCCTTAAAGCTGAACGACTCCTTTGCTAATCATTCACTAATAACCTTGAATGTAATCTTTATCCTTTTCCATGTTCCCTTTATCAAAATTAAATCAGGGTTATATACACACAAAGAAAGAAAACTTACCATCCTTTAGTCTTACCCTTCTACTTTTTTTTACTTTGCAAGATAAACCAATGGGTTTTAATATAATTGAACATGAAAAGCTGATGGATTTGTTTTCAGATTCCACATCACAATTAACCTCTGAAAAATCTACCATTTGTTGTATTTTGGCATCATATGAGAGAAGAATCAATAGCCACTATTATCTAGAAAGGCTATTACAGTCTCCTTTTTCCAGCTATGTGTCTATGTGAGGCTGGCTTTTCTTCCTATATGTCAACCAAACAACATTGTTGCAGTTCGAATGCAGAAGCCAATATGAGCACCCAACACTTTTCTATTAGGTCATAAGTGAAAGAGATTTGCAAAACGATAAAACAGTGTTCTTCTTACTCAGTACTTTTTGGTTTTAGAAAATACGTTTTTTATTTGAGATAAAATTCACAAAACACAAAACTTACCATTTTAACTATTTTATTTTATTTATTTTTAAAAACATTTTTAAATGTTTATTTAGTTTTGAGAGAGAGAGAGATGGAGCATGAGCAGGGGAGGAGCACAAAAAGAGGGAGACACAGAATCTAAAACAGGCTCCAGGCTCTGAGTTGTCAGCACAAAGCCCGACACAGGGCTTGAACCCACGAACTGCAAGATCATGACTTGAACTGAGGTCAGACGCTTAACCAACTGAGCCACCAAGGCACCCCCCATTCTAACTATTTTAAAGTTGACCGTCCCATGGCTTGTAGGATATTCATGAGGTTGTATAACCACCACCACTGATTTCAGGACATTTTCATCGCATCCAAAAAGAAATCCCACACCCAGTGGCAATCATTCACCATTTTCCCCTCCACCAGCCCCTGTGACCACTAACCTGCTTTCTGTCTCCATAGATTTACCTGTTCTGGACATCTCATATAACGAGACTCCGATGTGGCCTTTTCTGTCTGGCTTCTTTCACTAGCCTAATGTTTTTGACATGTATCTATATTGTAGAATATATTAGTATTTCATTCCTTTTTATGGCTTAACAGTATCATGCTCTATGTATATACTACATTTAGCCTGGACATTTGTGTTTTTTTTACTTTTTGACTAATGAATAAAACTTCTCTATTCATGTACAAGTTTTTGTTTGGACATCTGTTTGCAGTTCTGTTAGGTAGAGACATAGGAGTGGAATTGTTGGGTTGTGTTTTAACCCTACGTTGAACTTTTTGAGAAACTGCCAAACTATTTTCTCAAGTAACTGCATCATTTTACATTCCCACCAGCAGTGTAGGAGCATTCCAATTTCTCCATATCCTTGGCAGCACTTGTTCTTTTGCCTTTTTTCTTTTTTTTAATTATAACCATCCTAGTGAGTGTAAAGTGGTATCTCCTTATGGTTTTGATTTGCCTTTTCCTAATGACTAAGGAGATTGAATATCTTTTTATGTGCTTATTGGCCATTTGTAGGTCTTCTTTGGAGAAATGTTTGTTCAGATCCTTTGCCCATTTTGGTTTGGGTTGTCTTTTTGTTACTGAGTTAAAAGAATTATTTTATGTTTTGGATACTAAAGCCTTATCAGATACACGATTTGCAAATATTTTCTCCCATTCTGTGGGTAGTCTTTTTACTTTCTTCAGTGTGTACTTTGATGCACAAATGTTTTAAATTTTGAGAAAGTGTGATTTATCTTTTGTTTGTTTCTTTTGGGTGCCGTGGTTAATAATCCATTGCCAAATCTAAGTTCATGAAGATTGGCTCCCAAGTTTTCTTCTGAGAGTCTTATAGTTTCAGCTCTTAATTAGATCTTATATCTATTCTGAGTTTTTTTATATGGTGTGAGGTAAGGGTCCAACTTACCCTTTTGCTTGAGAGATTCTTATAAATTGGTGATGAGATATCGACTGAAGAGTAAGACTTAAGTCTTTAGACACTTGGTTTGTGCTGGAACTTCCCATCTAGCAAATGATTCCACCATGAGTTTGTCTTAATGGGAGATAGAGTCTAACAGAAGTTCTCTCAAGATATAAGTAAAATAAAGCATAGAAATGAATCTTCTAAAAGCATTTTCATACCATCCAACTGGCCACTTAGAATGTTTGGTTAGGTTACTTTATTAGAAAAATGACCTACAGTTAAATCCTGGGCTTGCTTAGTGCTTGGACAATAAACACAAAAATAGAAACCAACATTGAATTTCCTCATTCACCACTACCTAGAATGGCCTGAGATAATAATTGAATCACCATGGCTACCATTTGTACTTTGTAAGTGCCATATACTATTGCTAATAATTTCCATGAAGGTTGGGTTATAAAAAGTATAATAAAACTATGAATTTATTAAAATTCAATTTATGCATATAAACAAACCTTATTAAATGGCTTTATTTCAGAATGTTGAAAAATGAAAGATTGTTTTCAAGGTAGCTCCTTGAAGAACACAGTAAATGCACAGTCTCTTACATTAAAATGTTACCAGGTGGGACACCTGGGTGTGTTAGTCGGTTGAGCATATGACTTTGGCTCAGGTCATGATCTCCCAGTTCTTGGGTTCGAGCCCCATGTCGGGCTCTGTGCTGACAGCTCAGAGCCTGGAGCCTGCTTTGGATTCTGTCTCTCTCTCACTCTCTCGCTCTCTGTGCCCATCTCCCACTCATGTTCTGTCTCCCAAAGATAAACAAATGTTAAAAAATTTTTTTCAATGTTAGCAGGTTGTTGGCATTGCTACCTTCAGGCATTGGCAAATTTCCTTCACTTACAATGTCATGAATGTGGAAGCTTTGGGAAGTATGCTAGGCTGAGAGAAAGACAATCTATGCTTCTGGACCACAGCCAGTTTCAGACAAAGGGTAAGAAAGATTTAACAATTTATTTTCTAAGTTTGAAATGTTTCTCCTGAATTCCTTTTGTGTTATCAGTAAACATGGTAGTTGCTTTTTCTTTTGAGGTCTCTGAGGTTAAAATGCACTTTGAGCCATTGTTTACTTTTCAACAGGCATATCATATTGTCTTTCATCCTATGCTGAAATGGCTACTTTCTATCAGGTCAAAGAAAGTTCAGGTTTCTAAGGGAACTATGTCCTGACAGAGTCCCACATTACATAGACAAAGAGATTGTTTCTGATGCAGCTTTATTTTTAGGACGGTTTTACTGATTATTTTTTCATGTTAATTTTGATCCCATCAGCAATCAATAAATGCATTCTGAGTTGCACTGAAACTTTATTTTGACCTGAAAATCAATAATTCCATTAGGATGTGAGGGCCTTACCTGGTTTCTAAAGTTACAGCAGCTCCTAAAGTAGAATTATGTGTAAGTGCAGAACAACTCAAAACAAGGGGAAATTTCTTTTTGCCATTAAGTTGTTGAACTAGTTAGTCAGATGATGGCTATCAGGAACACTGGTGTAGAAAACTGGTGCATCTCACATGTCACCAAAATAAATGACATTTGATATTGATTGATACTTGATTCACCCCAACTTGGATCAATGTCTAGAGGGTCTCCCAGCCTCCATCAGAACCTGCATGCTGAAGTCCTTTGAGGGAATCTTTCCCGCAGCCTGTTAATGATTTTTCGTTTGGTTGGAAAGCATTTAGTATGCTGAGATTTATCCGGACTACCTACTTGTTGGTATAGTCTGAACGACTGAGATACAAATTGGTGTCTTCCAGTGCCTGAAGGCTTGCCATTGGCTTGGGTACTGAGGGAGGTGTAGCTGGACCTGACTCCACAACGTGGTGGCAAAGGGAAGGATTTGATGGTCTTTAATATTGCTTGGAGGGAAGCTCCAGTTTTGCATATCTGTGGCCTCTGGCAACTTTACACTCTGCAAGAATACTCACAGTACTGATTCCATCTTTGGCCCTCCATCTTTGTGTTCACTTGATGAGCTCTCTTGGGGCTACATGTTCTGAAGATTAATATACATGCATACCTTGTGTTAGCCTCCCATGAATCTGTTAGAGAGAACACGGTCTTTCCCCTTCCTGACACAGAGGTGGTACACACAATCTAATTAAAGGTTAGCTGTCAATTAGGCAAATGCAAACCCTCTGATCTCTCTGCAGTGCCCTTATGTACATCCCCTCGCTGTAAAATTTGGACTAAGGTCCCGACTTTTAGAGAATAACTATGCAGCTCCCATGGGTTGGCCTCTGCCAGCTCTGCCTACCCCCCCCCCACCCCCCACCCCCCGCAAGTAAGTTACCCTGATTAAAACACTGTGTAAACTGAATGGCGTCACCTGATTTGTTTTCTGGTCTCCAAGTGCCTTCTCAGTTTGGGGAATGCCTTACTGTTTCTCCCCCACCTTCTAACATACTCATATGAGGGGCGCATCACATTTACCATGCATCCACTGGAGTCTGGTCTCTTGTCCCATGTTTATTGCCTCTGTGGATGATACAACCTGCTATGTATCACCCAGCCTGGAAACCTGGAGGCCATCCTTGACCTGTTTCCTTCACTGACCATCTAGTTGGTGCTATAAGCCCACCACCTCTGATTAGGTCCTCATCCCCACTCTCCTAAAGCGAGGTCTCTCTATTTCTGGGCTTGTTCTTATCCAGTCCCTCTCCTCTCCTCCAGTTCCATATAAGGCAGAGCAACCTAAAACAAGACTGGACCATCCTCAGATTGAAAGCCTTCAGTGGCTTCCTGGGAACCTCGGGTTAAACTTCTTAATGTGACTCCTAGGACTCTAGGGTGTCTCACTAACACCCCCCACTCCCACCCCCAGTCAGTTTCCTCTCATCTTCTGCTTTTCCTCTCTTTGTGTTCTTCAGCCATGTGCTTGCTGGTCTTCAAGGACTTTGTGCATGCAGTCTCCTTTGTCTGAGTGGACTGCCTTCTACATGTTGTGAACTCCTATTCTCTTCTGAAAACAATGTCATCACCCCTAGAAAACCTCCTGTAATGCTCTCCACCCTCCAGCTGTGTTTCAGTACTGATGAGCTTCTTTGGCACCTACTCTTACCCTTAGCACAGCATTTTTACCTAGACCCTTCTCTATCGCTCCAAAACTCTGGGTGCCTATAGAGGGCTAGAACATGCAAACTTTATATCCCCAGACTTAGCACAATGCTCAGCATTGTGTATTAGATGAACATTATTCATTCCAGCTATTTATTTAATTGTGGTTCCACTGGTGATCAAAATATGCATTAATCTTGGAATGCCTGGATGCCGTTAAGTGCCCAACTTTTTTTTTTTTAATAAAATGTTTTAATGTTTTTAATTTTATTTTTGAGAGAGAGAAGGAGACAGAGTGTGATCAGGGGAGGGGCAGAGAGAGAGGGAGACACAGAATGCAGAGTAGGCTCCAGGCTCTGAGCTGTCAGCACAAAGCCCGACACAGGGCTTGAACCTACAAGACATGAGATCATGTTGGATGCTTAACTGACTGAGCTGCCCAGGTGCCCCTAAGTGTCCAACTCTTGATTTCAGCTCAGGTCATGATCTCGGGATTCAAGAGTTTGATCCCCACCTCAGGCTCTGTGCTGACAGCAGGGACCCTGCTTGGGATTCTCACTCTCTCCCTCTCTCTGCCCCTCTCTAGTGTGTTCCTCTCCTCCAGAAAATAAATAAACTTTAAAAAATATGCATTGATCTTCATTGAACTATATCCATTCACTAGATTTTAAGCTCTTTGAGCCTAGAGTCCATGCTTCATCCTTGTATCTTCTTACACATAGTAAGCAAAGGTTTGCCAAAACAATTCCTGGTTGTTGATAGCACAACCATTTCTCCTATCACCTTTCTCTTAATTTCTTTTTATAACTTCAGACATATTTCACATACCATAAAATTCACTCATTTCAAATGTATAGTTCAGTAGTTTTCAGTGTACTCACAGAGCTGTGTAACCATCCCCATAATCTAATTTTAGAACGTTTTTGCTGCCCCCCTCAAGAAATCCATACCCATTAGCAATCACTCCTCACTTCCTCCTACCCCCAGCCTCCACCCCCACCCTGGGCAACCACTAAACTATTTTCTGTTTCCCTACAGATTTGCATATTTTAGACATTTCATATATATAGACTCATACAATATGTGCTCTTTTGTTACTGGCTTCTTTTACTTGGCACAATGTTTTCAAAGTTCATCCACGTTGTATCATGTATCAGTACTTCATTTGTTTTTATGACTGAATAATATAATTGCATATTGTATGTATATACCTCTTTTTGTATACCCATTCATCAGTTAATGTGTATTTGGGTTTCTACCTTTTTGACTGCTATACATAATACTGTTTGAACATTGAGTATAGGTTTTTGTGTAGACCTGTTTTTATTTTTCTTCACTATATATCAAGAGTAGAATTTCTGGACCATATGGTAGTTCCATATTTTACCATTTGAGGAATATCAAGCTGTTTCTCAAAGTGGCTGCACCATTTACGGTCCAGCCAGCAATGTTTGAAGGTTTCGATTTCTCCACATCCTTATCAACACTTGTTATTATCTGTCTTCTTTATTTTAGTCATGCTGGTATATGTAGTGTGGTTTTCATTTGCATTTCCCTAATTACTAATGATGATGAGCATCTTTTCATGTGCTAAGTGGCCATTTAATTATATTCTTTGGGAAAATATATTCAGATCCTTTGCCTATTTTTTTAATTGAGTTGTCTTTTTATTACTAATTCATAAGAGTTCTTTATATATTTTGATAAGGTCCCTAATCAGATACATGCTTTGCAAATATTTTAACCAGGTCTGTGTTTTTTCCTACTTTCTTGACACTATCCTCTTGTCACACAAAAGATTTCAGTTTTTTATGAAGTACAATTTATGTATTTTTTCTTTTGTTAATAATGATTTTCATATCATACCTAAGAAATTAATGACTTACCCAAGGTCATGAAGATTTACTCTTCTGTGTTCTAGGAGTTTTATAGTTTTAACTCTTATATTTAGGTCTTAACCCATTTTGAGTCAAATTTTTGCATGGTGTGAGGTTCTGCTAATTCTTTTGCAAGTCTATACCCAGTTGTCTCAGCACCGTTTGTTGAAAAAACAGTTCTTTCCCCACTGAAACGTCTTAGCGCCCTTGCTGAAAATCATTGACCATATGAAATCATTGACCAATGAAAATCACATTGACCATAAATGTGAGTTTATTCTGCACTTTCCATTTTATGCCATCTGTGCTTATGCCAGTACACAGTATTTTGATTCTCACGTCATTAAAAAAAAAAAAAACAACAGTATAGAAAAGCTGTGTAACTGGTAAATTGGAAGAGTGGCCTCCTTAAACTGGGAGAACATTCTTTTTGCAGGAATATGGATGTCAAGGGAAGGGAATAAACATCTACTGGGCACCTATTATATGTTAAACATTTTAGTAGAAACCTTCACGTGCATTGTAATAATAATCATGTAAATTCATAATAACCCCTTGCAATAGGTAGCATTATCCTCACTTAAAAGCAAGAAAAATAGGGGCACCTGGCTGGCTCAGTGGGTGGAGCATGTCACCCTTGATCTCAGGATCATGAGTTCAAGCCCCATATTGGGTGGGGAGTGTACTTAAAATATTTTTTAAAATGTTTAAAAAGCAAAGAAGTAAAGTTTGTATAAGTTCAGTAACTTGCTCATGATCGTTTTTTAACCAATGGAAGAGGAAGTGGTATTTATACACAATCCCTAAGAATCCAAAGCCCATGATCTTTTCATAACAAGGAGCTTTTATTACTGCATGTTTAGTGAGCACAAACTGCATCTGAAGGCAGTGGAGGTACTTGAATTCATTAATATCAAACATTTTTCTCATGCCACTCTAGAAAATTAAAGAGGCACTTATACTATTTTGAGACCATTGTCCAAAAGCAGCATTTCAGAAGATATTTAGAGAAAGCATTCTTCAACTGTAAAAACTAGTTTATTGGCTTACTTTAATTTCACAGCTTATGTTAGTTTCATTTATATGACCTCAAAATGATTGAACATTATTTTGTATAATTAGCATAGCACAATGCCATTTTGTTGGAAGAAAAACTAGAATGAATCTTACTTGCATGGATTGGCCTTGTCTTTAATTCTTTTTTCATTGAAAACCTTCCCAAGGTTGTTCTGAAATGAACACAGGTCATAGTTGTCAAGTGAGTTCTATGTGAACTAATAGGCTTATAACTGGGAACGATTTGTGAAATCAATGAAAAAATGGCATTTTTTTTTTTGCATAATTCATTTAATACAAAGCTTTTAAATTCTTTCATTATTATTATGATTGTTTTTTTTAAATGGAGGGCAGGGAGAGTATCCTTTGGGTCTCAGAATCTAGATGGAAGTTCAATTTAGATAATGCGGTTTCAGCCATGACAGAAACACAGTCTAGACAATTCTGTCATTTCTTGTGAACTTTTTACCCTCTCTGCTCGGCAGGGCACGAGTCTACTGCTTTCTCTCAGTGAAGATGCTGCACCCAGATGTTTAGATTGCCCAGTGGCTCTTATGTAAGGATTCCCATGATTCAATTCCTCTTAGATGTTAATGCCAGGAAAAAGTTTGTCTAACTTGAAGAGCAACTCTGATTCTTTTAGCAGACCATGAGAACTGTATTATTCATTGTATGTCATTCTTGCCTTGGCTCTGGGAAGTCCAGAGCTAAATTTAATGTTCAACTATGGTAAATCAAGACTCTGGTAAGAGACCTTATTACTTTCTACTTTTTTTGAAAGTTTATTTATTTTTTTTTAGAGAGAGAGCAAGCAGGAGAGGGGTAGAGAGAAAGGGAGAGAGAATCCTAAGTTAGTGGGGCTGAAACTCACAAAGTGTGAGATCATGACCTGAGCTGAAACCAAGAATTGCATGCCACCCAGGCACCTCTTGCCTTCAATTATTTTTAATAACAAGTCACCCCAGGGTCATATGTAGATAGGCAGAATACATGTTATTTATGGTCATAATACTTAATAATTACATTATGAATAGAAAATAATGTATCTTCTATCTCTAGCACTATGTGAAAATAGGGTACCCAATAATTGCTAATTTTATAGATATACATGTTGTACTTCTTGTTTTCAGAAGACAATTGAAAGAGAGGAAATCTTTAAGATTTCCTTAAAGGCGGGGCTCCTGGGTGGCTTAGTCGGTTAAGTGTCCGACTTTCGCTTAGGTCATGATCTCGCGGTTTGTGGGTTCGAGCCCCGCGTCGGGCTCTGTGCTGACTGCCAGCTCGGAGCCTGGAGCCTGTTTCAGAGTCTGTGTCTCCCTCTCTCTCTGACCCTCCCCTGCTCACGCTGTCTCTCTCTCTCCTAGAAATAAATAAAATATTAAAAAAAAAAAAAGATTTCCTTAAAGGCAAGGTTTTCAGATTGGAGACTGGATTTTCCAGTCTGGACCAGATCAGGGACAAGCATCCTCTTCACAATGCAAAAAAACAGCAGTGGTTTTGCCAAATTCTCATCTCAGCATTGCTACTGAATAACACTGAATATTTTCCAAATTTTATTGTAGGTACTAATGAGCAAAATTGTAAAATCTTACCTCTTAGAGGTTTTGAGAGCAACGGATAATTCATAATAGAAAAGATAAAGCACAAGTCAGCGGCCAGATGTACAGCATTGTTGTCATAAAGGGCTAAAGCGTGCTTTTTCGTTGGGTGGTTTTATGCCTGTCATGAATACTGTGAGACAGCTAATCCCCCAAGCTTCTTTGTATTTTGTACCTCTTCAGGGAAAAGTTTGTAATCCAGGAAAATGTCTGCAGGTGAATATTTGGAATGAATTTAATTTGCCAGTTACATGTTACTGAGCAGCTAAGAATGTTGCTGAATTTACATGCAACATATAAAGTGATATTGCAGTAGAACATTCTCACTGTATGGAAATTTCCACCTCACTTCAGGGGTAATCTCAATTGGATGAGGGCCAGATGGATTTGTTTATGGTAGTGGTGACATAATAGGAGGAAATGAATAGAGCACCTTCTTGAGTAGAGTTTTGCTAGTCATGTGGAATCAAGTTTTGGAACTACAGGCAGGAAAGCAGACTGCTTCTTTAGGAGAAGTCGGTGACAAATTAAAACCATTGCTTCACTTACAGAAGAAAGGAAGGCCACAAGGTAGAGGCTGTGGCCTGAAGATAAAAGCCGCCCACAAGTTTTAGTTTTGTGAGAAGAGAGAAAGTGCCCGAAGTCTGTGTGCTCATTTCTTTCATGACTTAGCCACAGTGTATTTTTAGGACCATGTTTTCCTTTGGCTCCTGTGTGGACAGAGTCCTTAATACATGAGTGAAAATTAAGAAGTGTTTTCTGCACATCACTGAGGTTTTCTTTATATCTGACTTGGTCCTATTGCCCTCCTGAATGCAGTTACTGAAAAATTCTACAAGCCTATTTGCATTTGTAATATTTGTTCTCACTTGGAGATATTTTGCTAACCTCATTCAACAAATAGCCTAGCACCTTGGTAATGAGATTTTAGTGAAAATAGGGAAATCTCTTCAGCATTTATGAGTGTCATTTTCACCTTTGAGTTAAAAATTGCCAGTTAGAAGCAGAAAATGAAATTGACATGGCTAAGTTCATTGACTACTTTGGCTAGGTCATTTCTGTAGCCAAAAAGACTGCCTCTGTCTCATGTGTATCAGAGTACTGATTTTCATTGGCCAGAGCTTTTCAAGTCAGGAGAGCTTTTCAAATCTTTGTGCTCAAAACTGCCTTTTCTCCATGCATATTTGTCAAGGAAAATGGATTCTTAGAATATCAGATGACTTCTTTGTACGGTTAGATTCATGGATAAAAAGGCATAATGATTTTTAAGAGACTGTGACTTTTCACAGGATCCTAGGTTGGTGAACTGTAATTTTGTTGTTTTCTTGAAGAGATTCTCTACTTAAATCATTTCATCTTTTAGGTGATCTTCAATAGACATAGATTTCCGAGTGTGTGTCTAGCACTGAAATTCTATGATCACGGTTTAGGAAATATCCATCTCTAAAAAAGGGGGGACGTGGATTTGAGAGGGGAGTTTTTATGAAGATGAATAGGCAAATTCAAAGTTAATCTATATTCAGTATGCTGACAATCATGAACATATATCAAATGTGTCTGTTGTAAATGCAGATTTTATTTGCATTCCAAGCAGATTCACACTCAGAATAGGATACAAAATGTTTGCACATGAAAAATACCTAGCTCTGTTGATGCAAGTTACACTAGGTGGGGTATAATGTTCAGAGAAATGAGTGATGTGCACAGGCAAGTAAGTTCAGGATCACAACATTTTAGCAAGGCACCACTGTAATTTTTACCTTGTGACCTGTCTTGTGGCTCATAATTATTTTCTTCCAAGGCCTGCTTGTCATTTGACCAAACTCTTCAGGTGCCTTTAATTTCTTATAATTTCTTCCTCATTCATCTCACATCAAGTGTTTCTTGAACATTTGGCTGAAGCACATGAAAGAAGCAGCATTCGCAATATCCCAAAGTTCATGTTATTACCCCTCTTTCTCCAGCTACTTTTCCAGAGAACTCTGAAGTACTTTCTTCTTGAACTGTATCTTATAGCATCTCTCTCTTCTGTTCTCCCTCCCTGTCCTGTGATTAATGTTTTGCTTCCTATCAAAAACAAAAAATTCCTTTCCACTCTTCGGATCCAAATGATCCTGTATGGGGAAGTTGCTTTGATTTTATCCCAAATAGCAACAAACACAGTTCTGAGAAAACTTTCCTTTTTGATTACTCAGGTGATTCTCCTGTGACTTCAAGGCATAAAATGGGTGTAAACTTCCTAATTTACATGTCCCAGTAGGTATTTACTGTGTCAGAGGTTCTGAAAGATACAAAAACATAAAGCTTAATGCTAGGCTTCAGAGAGATTGAAATGTAAATGAGGTGCTAATTTAAATGACACATGTATGAAATATGTAATACCACTCTGTAATGCCATGTTCAAGTACCCACCACAGTCCATTAGGGTGGATACTTTTGTGCTTCTCTGTGTTCACTGAGACACCCTCAGTGCCTGAAATGGTTCTTGACACATGGTAAGTGCTCAATAGATGTGTGGAATGAAGTGCGTTCTACTTTCTAAGCATAGAATTAAGTCTAGTGTCCTCTGTTACCAGCCTGTTTCTGTAAGGAGAATATATGTAACACAAACAAACTCATTCATGATTAATGTGTAGAGAAAGGATATTAATAAACCGGGGTGGTTATGTTGGTTCACAAGCAATTGTTGCCAGCACTTTACTATTTTGCATCACCAAGTAACAGCAGCTACAAGCAAAAACACAGCAGACTGCCAGTTGTGGAGAATACACAGTGCTCTAGCGGATGCCCGTTCGCTCTGTGTTCTTTCTCTTGGATCGCTTTCGCCATGAGTTCTAATTTGGGAGGGCTTATTGTAAGGGGGAAATTCACCTCTTATGCGTCTGTTTTGTACTTCTCCTCCCAACGCAACAGCCTCAAACAATTCTCCTTCCAATCTCTTCATCAGTCAACCTCCATCCTTTTTTTAAAGGTAAAGTCCTATATTTATATTTACTGTAATATTTATTAGGAATTTAACATGGCCATAAACTCTGCCAGTGTGTTTTTTGGATCAGTTACTGTTTTTGTTAGTGTTCTAGTTGCAGTGTTACATAGAT
Source organism: Crocuta crocuta (assembly GCF_008692635.1). Classification (NCBI taxonomy): domain Eukaryota; kingdom Metazoa; phylum Chordata; class Mammalia; order Carnivora; family Hyaenidae; genus Crocuta; species Crocuta crocuta. The sequence goes on from NW_027529433.1 coordinate 4,310,319, forward strand.
TTGGGCTCGTTTGTTGCTAACCCTATTTCCCCCATAAGCCTTGTTATTTCTAGCATATGATTTCACAAAATGGGAAGAACGCACACATCCTTTTATAGAAGAAATGTACTACAAACTTCAATTTCAATGAAGATAAGTAGGATTTAGCTGTGGGAGAAGATAAAAGAGAGCATTCCAGTTCTGGCAAGAGCATCAGCAACTCCCAAGCGGTTACAGTATGGAGCCTTCTGGGAGGAGGGAAGGAGTCCCAGCTGGCAAGTGAGGCTCTGAGGAGTGGGTGAGTGGATGGCTGTGAACAGAAGAGGTTTACATTCAGAATTCTCTGCGGCAAAGTGCCTCCGAGAACTTTTCAAACGGGAAGTGGCCTGCCTGAGCAGTGCTCTAGAACCATTACCCTGTGGGCACGTGCAGATGGATGCCCGTGCAAACGGGGTCAGAGCAAGGAATGCGGGAGAGGCCACTAGGACCATTCAGCCCCCAAAAGGCGAGAAGGAGGAAGGTGGAATTGCACTTGGAAAGGGCAGGGCAAATGGAAAGTCCTTAAAATGAAGAATCAATGGGAGCAGCTATGGCAATGGAACAGAGGTCCCGGATTGACTGGTAGGGCCTGAGTTCAGGCGACTGGTGGCTACAGGCATCCCGACCAGAGCCAGAGAAGTTGGGGACAGGAGCAAGTCTGACAGGGAAAAAAGACAAGGAGGGTGGCCCGGCCACATCCCCAAGTTTAAATCACAAGGAATATTGTCACCTTAAGTCGTGGCCATTTAACTCTAGGTTTTGATGCCACTCTGGGGGTGGACGAGGGGAATTCGCGAGTCCCCTCTCCAACAAAGATGCCTTTTCAGGCTGTCGGCTGAAGTGCCTTAGGAATTCATCCTGAAACCGCATTTTGGGCAGAGGAGAGTGTTTCAAAACCCAAGCTACCTATATATGAATATTCTTTGCTACGGCTTGCAGTTTCCTCACCTACAAAATCACAGGGCAAAGACACTCCTGCCTGGAGCCTCCTCGCCAGGAGAGGAAGGTGAGGATGGGTCCAGGCAGCCCCATCCCCCCCTCCCACTTAGGATTCCCGGGGATCACCAAAAGCGTTCTCGCCCCCGCCCCTGCCTGGGGAACTGCTTTGGGCGCTCTAGGGCCCGCGCTCCGTGGAGGGCGTCCGGCCTATCACCCCCGACTCCGAATCTGCAGCTCCCCGCCTGAGCCGTGCTCACTGCCGGCGCTCCTGAGACGGCTTCCCGAAACTGACCCCCGAAGGTTCCCCGCTGCCGCCCCGGGGTCCCCCGCAGGATTCCAGCAGGCGCCGCCGCCGCCGCCGCCGGGCGGGCGCAGTGACCCGCTCCCAGGCCCCGGGGCCTCCGCCCCTCCTCCCGGGGATCCCCTTTCGCCAACAGCCTCCCGGGCCCCGCANTACCGGGACGGGTGTCGGATGCTGGGAATGGGAGGGATCGGCTGTGTCTGCTCTCACCGCCGCGGCCGCCGGCAGCAGACGTGGAAACATTGTGCCTGGAACGGCGACTTGCCGGGGAGTCGGCGTGAGCCGAGTTCCCCCGCCGCCACCGGCGTGCTAGTCCGGCCGTCCCCGCGGGCACCCAGGGCGCACGGTCGTGGGCGCAGCTCGGCGCCGGGCACTGCGCGCCTGGTGCCGCGCCTTGGGGGTGGGGGTCGCTCGCTGGTCGCCCGCGTGGGGCCTGGAGTGTGGCGTGTGGGTCACGCCGGCCACAGACGTCAGCTGCTTTTCAGATCCGGACTGCATTTTTGTGGGGCAGCGCAGTGATTTGGGGAGCTGGTTGCAGGAGGTGGGCGTGTAGTGGGGAAGACCACATCTGGGATGGGTGGGTTGAGCCCACGGGATGGGGTAAAGAATGGGAGAGACTCCGTGTGAGTTTTCTGGATGTTTTTAGGCACAAATCCCTTCCATTCAGCGGTCTGGTGTTCTTTGTATTTAGAAAAGCAAAAGGATTTTCTTCGACCCCGTTCAACTTTTCTCTTAATCCGGGAGGGTCCTGAGTTTCAGGAAAGTCCTTTCAGTGGGAGTGAATGAGAGTAAAGACAAAGTCTTTTCNGCGTGGAGGTTGCCATCGGTGACCCACATGTAAAAGTGGAACTTCTGTTCGAAATCGGAAAGCAGCCCCTGTGGACCAGTGTGGGTTTGAGCTCGAGGGAGGAGAGGTCTGAGTGGAAGGGGGAAGGGAGCTGGTAGAGCGCTTTCCCAGAGTTAAACCTGAGTAACCGAGTTCTAAGGAACGTTTATAATGGGCACGTTGCTTTTGCTTTACTCACAAGCTTGAGAACTCCACCTCCGCCAGATTTCAGTGAGGATTGATGCTAATTTCTTTGGCAATGCCCTTTCCTGCGTGCTTCTGATTCTTTCCTCCTGTTCTTCTGTAAAAACGACTTCTTTTCAAATTTAAGAGATGGGGAGCACATGCTAGTGTGGAGATTAAATGTTTTAAAGATAGAGGAAAGAAATAAAACCCAAGATGACCGTTTCATTTTGCTGTCATACTATGATAGGCTTGTTATTAATCTGTATAGAAATCTCATACTGATGAAATATTTGAGGGGTTTGAAGTCATGCCATTATTATGTGATAATACTGCTTTTTCCAGGTGATCACACAGAGAGCAGGTAGTGTGTCTGGTTGTGGTTTGTGAAGGGTGCGGTGAACGTTTTATAAGATGCCAAGAAAGAAGACATGGTGTGTTGCAGGCAATGATGGGGGTGGAGAGGGAAAATCATTTATCTTTAGAGCAGTCCAATTAGGAAGAATAATTACACTGCAAATGATCATTCTCAAATATAATTTGAATCATGATACACGAACCAGTAATTTGTCTTTAGTTAGGGAAAAAAAAGGATCTTTGTGTATGAGAGCAAAGCAGTGCCTTCTGGAAAAAGTAACGTACACTGTTCATGAGTGTAGATGGGCTCAGAGTTGATGGCACCTGCTTACAAAGATGTGTAGACTGATGGATTAAAGAGCTTTCAGTGCACATAGCTGGCAGGGCAGGAAGGAAAATTCTGTAGTAGAAGACAGAAAAACGATGTATAGAAAAGGATATAGTCCTTTTTAATGAACACTGTATACAGCTTCTTACCTTCTTATTGGCATAGAATTGACAAAGGAGGAGGCCAAACTGTAGCAGGACCCAAATTGATACTGTTGAGTTCCTAGAGGTGCTACTTACTATCTGAACCTTGGACAAGTTATTTAATTTCTCCCAGCCTTGGTTTCTGTGTCTCTAAATAGGTGGTAGTAAGAGTTCAAGTCAAAGACTAACCTTGAAGACTAACTAGGATGGCTTTTGCATAGGGCTTAGGGTGGTACTTCCTGCTAAGTGCTCAGAAAACATTAATGGTGGTTGGCAAGCATTTCAAATGCCCTGAGAAAAGCGGTGCCACTCAAAGAGCTGGAATGGATATGTGATTTAGGGTAAGCTGTGGCTGCCTTGGGCAGACCCTAAGCTGAGGCTGTTCCCCTGCCTCTGGAAGCCCACAGGCGGAAATACTTGGTCTTTCTAGAACGTACCTGCTGCATCCTTTTGGCCCATTGTGGGCAGCCTTCTCTGGGACTCCAGTTCTAAGAGAGTGTGTCCCACAGGCTCCGTTTGGCTCTGAGGGCAAGAGCACAGGTGTGGTGTGCAACTGCAGGCCAAACTGACCCTGTGATGGCAGGTTCTCAGGTTTCTGGGCCCAGGTTTGGGA